>NC_073697.1:95582306-95884968 GCF_023634085.1 Falco cherrug
AGCTTAACAGGTGCACTCGAAGTTTCTCCCTGTGCTCTGCTTTTCAGGTTTGTTGACTAGGGCAAGAAAACACCACTAGAAAACCCGTCACTTCTAGAGATATGCTGCAGGCATCGCTGGCTGTGGAGTTCTTGTATTATACAAACCCCATTAAAAAGGCTGTAACCTGATAAATAGTAAGAGGTAATTAACTTCAGTCAGAATGACAAAAAAGTACCGAACCAAATAAGAAGCGGTTGCAGGGAAGATTCTGGAGCAGGTTGGTAGTTTGCTTGGACTGGTTTGTCTTTTAGCACTGTTGTCAGCAGAACAAACCTGGGTTTTGACAAGCTGTCATACTGGAGAGAGTAGTGTGCATCGTCATGTGCAGAAGTGCAGTTGTGAACTCTGGGCTGGTGGTTGCACAAGACGTAAAAGCAATACAAGGGAACAGGCAAAGCATCTTCATTTTCTAAGGGTCTTGCTTTCCAGTTGCATGCTTTGTGTTTAAAGGAAGATTTGCTATCATTATGGCTTTTCATGCTTTGTTAGGTTCCCTCAGAAGTAAAAAAAAAAAACACAAACCAAAACAAAACCACAAAACAATTTGGTGTGGCCCGTTTTGAGGCAGAACAGAGCAGGACTCCTCAAGGAGGAACTTGTTGATGTTCATTTGCTGTTGGAGACTGGTATGGCTGTAGCAACAGATGTGGTTTCGCTGGTGTGAAAGTTTTATGTTAAGTTTTTTTCCTTTTTCTGAGTTTGGTACCTTATTTGCTACTGTTTCAAGGAATTAAGAATTTAATGGCAATGTTGAGAAGCTCACAGAATGGTGGTGAGTCAGAACAGACTCTGTAATTGGCCTTGAGGCGAGAGGCAAGATACGTTATTTCACTACAAGATACCTTATTTCAGTACAAGATACTGGCTTTAGCAAAAAAACTTGATGCTCAAGCAGCCTCAGTTTTCTCAGCTGTTATGTATATGCTGTGTGTGCCTATAGCTCTTAAGCATACATGCAGTGTATATACTTTACACTGACTGTACTGTGAGCAATTTCCAGAAGAGTAGCATGGTGAGGTTAGCCAGGTATAAGGCCAAAGAATTTTTTGGATGGTGGAAATAAAAATGGCTTATAACACCTTTGAAAAGTATATTACAGGAAAAACTAAATTGTATGAAAATGACAAATTTGATATTTTAAACTGGTCTGTTTGACAAAACAAAAGATGAAATACTGCTTTTTTCTATGTAGTATCTGTTACATTGTCAAACTAGGGAAGATGAACTGTCTAATTATGGTTATTTATAGACTTTCCTGCAAAACCAAACTACACAAAAGCAAGGTAAGATACTCAGCTATTTGCAAGATAATTTCTTTTTTTTAGAAGGGGGAGGGAATATATTTATAGTATGTTTGAAACATAGTGAAATCTTCAAGTATACATGGTGACTTGATGAGATGCATGTACTGTATCTGTTGTTAAATATTTTTCTTTTTCATCCTAGTTTCTACTGGCTCACTTGCCCAGCAGTATGCCCACCCTAATGCTACCCTGCATCCGCATCCTCCGCATCCTCAGCCTTCTGCCACACCAACTGGCCAGCAGCAAAGCCAACATGCTGGAAGCCACCCTGCTCCTAGCCCCGTGCAGGTAACAGAACTTAAGGGAGTGAATGGCTTTAAATTGTATTTAACATTGCATCTATCTGCTGCTTGACATCACTACATTGATTTCTTTGAGAGGAAAAATGGTAGACTGGAGCAGTTGCCCAGACAAACTGCATGTGACAGATCTCATGCAGGACTTGTCTAGATTCCCCTCTGTTTTCTGGAAGGAAGGAAGGAAGTAGAGCTATATAACTTAGTTTTTCTCTGCTTGCAGTGGCTAGGACTTAGAGGTGGTAAGCTTGTGACATAGTTCGTTAGATAAGCTAGCAGGGAAACCTTTGGCAGTCCCTTTTCGTTGGTAAGGACCAATATCAGAATGCAGGCATTCCTTTCTCCATCTCAGGGGATGAGGTACAGCTTGTTTCCGTATTATGATTAAGGAAGGATCGTAATTTTGTCAGAGCTTTCATTAAAGTGGAGTTATAACTGGAAATAGCAGATAAATGCTGAGAAGCATTTGACTGTATTTTGTCAAAGACAAGCAGCTGAAAACAAAACAGGCCTCGTGATAGTGCTGCATGCCTTAGTTACCTACTGGTAGTAACTTTGGGCTTCTAAGTGCAACTGTGAAGTGTATCCAGCTCCATGGTGGCAGGCTCTCCTTGTTTTTACCTGGCAGTCTAGGCTCTATTTTCCAGACTCCTGCTCTCATGACTTGCTAGTGCAAGAAGAAAACTAGCCCGGTGGAAATGAAATGAGTTTCCTTGTGACCATAGGTGTGGTGATCCTTAGATTTGCCACTTAAAACGTTCACTATCGAGAGCAGTTCTGCGAACCTTTCTTATGCTAGTTTACAGAATAAACATTTCTCGCTTCTAGACCATAACCTAAATGATCTTCTGTCTTTTTTTGCAGCATCATCAGCACCAGGCTGCTCAGGCACTCCACCTGGCAAACCCACAACAGCAGTCTGCAATTTACCACGCAGGTCTAGCTCCAACCCCACCTTCCATGACGCCAGGCTCCAATACGCAGTCTCCACAAAATAGTTTTCCTACAGCACAACAAACAGTCTTCACCATTCATCCCTCCCATGTTCAACCTGCATATACCAATCCGCCACACATGGCCCATGTCCCCCAGGTAAACACAGTTTAACAACCTTCAAGACTAAATGTCTTAATGCCACAAAGTTAGGACAGTTGGGCCTGCTGAAGTGATTTCCATTCTGTCACCTCTCAGCACAGACTACCTGTCGTGTTATTTAGGTTTCTGTCTGTACATTGCCTTTATTTAGAATATTACAAGATACTTGGACCTCAGCTTCCAACACCCAGTGCATCTGCAACTGTAGTTTAATGAAGACATCTTAAGCTGGTACTGCTACTGAAAGAAATTGAGCTCTCTTCCCAGTTCCCGGCTCCCACCCTTGTCCTGTCCCACCATTCTGCTCACAGAACTGTTTGGCCATGCAGCAAACCAGACTGGGGACATGATTCAGCTGAAGTGTGCCTCCCCTCCCCCCTTTTTTAGGCTCTTTCTCAGTCAAATCAGTTCACTGCTCGGGTTCACTGCATGATCACAGGAAGAGCTGGCATACAGAAAGGTTGGAGGCGAGAGCTGAGTGGAGGAAGGCTGAATTGTTGCTTTTGGTGGCAGTTTTAGGCTCTGCATTGTAGTTAAATCTATACAGGTACATCCAGTAAAGTATATTGTGCAGAATTACTAGGGAGTAGCAAGGCACTGCGATGGGAGACAGATGAGGTTCAGTTTAGATAACTGCAAGACAATCCTTGCTGAAAGAGAAACCCCTGTGTGCGTGTGTGTGTATGTGTCTGTGTGTGGTTCTAAATGAACTGCTTATGCAGAAGATCCCCAGTGATTGTTGGGCAACTTAACAACAGTCCTTGCTTCAGGATCAGAAACCCACTTCTCTTAACTGCTCTCTTGTGGTCAACTCAGTGAAAAAAGGATTTTGGGAAGGGAAGCACATGACAGATTAATCAAGAGCTCTGTGTAAAGCAGTGTTGCAAAGATTTTCTGATGTTTACTAAATCTCATGGATTTAGTGTACTTCGTCAAGGAACGGAGAGTTAATCAGTAATTTGCCTGCACAATTTCTTCTTCAGACCAAGGATTTGGTATCTGGCTTATGTCTTCTCGTAAAGGTTAACAATAGTTTGGGATGTCATGACTAGCTGCAGCTAGGGAGGTTAGCCTAATAGGTGTCCAGTCCCTTGCAGAATTCTGATAAAATCTTTGCTTCAGTCCCTGGGACAGTCAGTTAAGCCAATGAATTAATAGTTATTTAGGAATTGTTTTATTGTTGTTGAGGTTTTAGCTTTTTAATTCCATTAGGTTTTTCATTTCTCTGCTTTTATATTGTGGGAGGATAAGGAGAGGATGTCCAAACTTGACTGCTGATGTGGCATCTTGCCATATCCTCCCAGGCTCTGGTTTCTGCCAGAAACAAGATACTGGCTGTGCCCCGGTGTGATGGCGCTGGTGTGAATGCCTGGGCTGTAGAGCTTCTTGGGGGAGCTCACACGCAACCCTTCGGAAGGGTCTTGCTGCGAGCTCCTGGCTTAGTGGTATGTTCAGTGCCGTGCCTTGAAACACGAAACATATTTGTTGCAAGGTCAGCTTAAAGGTAAAACTATCTGAACTGTGCTGTACCCGGCACGGCCGGGCCTTGCCTGTGCTGCAGGATGTGACCGTTGCCTTCCTTATGTGTGTCGAGCACTTAATAAGCGAACCTCGCTAAAGCAAATCAGATGCAACTTTTAGTCAGGACTGACTGCACAGTCGGGATTTTTTAGCAACTGCACGCAAAGCCTGCCTTCCCTTTCGTTATTTGACTTACGCAGTCTCTTCTGTAATTTTTTTAGGATGGAGCCTGCAATCTATAGTCCGTGATATTTATACCAAACTAACTGACTTTTCAAAAATGAAGTAGTTCCCTCAAAAATCTCTAATGAAGGAATAACTACAGTTCTGTAAGAAATTTTAAATGCATGTAATTATTCCACTGTGGGGAAACTAATCACTGGATTTAATAGTTTCTTAGCAGCCTCATTTCCAACTTCTGAACACAATTCTGAAATACCATGTATTAGGGATTTCAGTTAGGCTAACACAGGGGATCAATTGAATTTCCCTTTAGGTTATCAGATGAACCTCGAGCTGTTAGCTATCTCACTTGAGAAACAGTACTTTAAAATTCATTACAGAGTACTGTCAGCTGCCAAATTTGCAAAGCGTTCAAGCCAGCGCAGAAGTTTTTTTATCCAATGTGTGTATTGAATACAGCTGCTATATGAATAGCTGCTTTATAGTGATGGCTGCTATAATAGCATGTTTGTCAAAGTAAAAATGGTGCTGATCCTGAAAGGTATTTCTGTTTCACAGCCTTATCTTCTAAGCCTTTTTTTAGAGCAAGAGTGAGATTTAAATTGCAGTTCCTGCCTTTAAAGGCTTCTCGAGTGCTACTAATACAGTGCAAGTCTGATAAGGAGTTTGAGGAATGTCTGTGATGAGTCAGGTAACCCTTTCGTCTTTAAGAAATAAAATTGTAGCCACTACCTGCTATCTGTCTTCACTGGCCTGTGAAACTTGTGAGGCTGAAATGACTGCAGCGTAGTGCTCTGTTAATGGGATATGGGAGAAGGACAAAGCAAACCTTAGATACACATGCTTCCCCCCTCCACGAGAAACATTCTGAGAGCTCTAAGAGTTCCGTAACATTTTGTGCTTTTAAGAAACTAGTGTTTACTAGCTTTTTAAACCAAAAAATTGATGACCTCTAGTCATGAACTGCTCTGAGCTAAAGAAGCCAACTGACAAGTTACTGAACTTGTTTGCCAGAAGGTGATCAGCCATTGTAAAGCTTAATCCCATTTTTCCGCTGAGACTTAACTATGATTGCTCGGATTACACAAGGACCTTAACTGTGATGAGCTTAACTGGAAACAGAACAAAGCTGACCTAACAGTATAAAGGGATGAAATCACTCATCTTAGAATGACTGCTTCGATGAACGATAACGTGGGCACAGGTCACTGGAGAGAGTGGTTTCTGGGGCAGGGGAGTCAGGAAGGAATGGGGAGTTGTGTAATGAGCAGCTGAGGAGGGGATGCCAGGCTGCCAGTGTGCATGAGGGTCCTGTCTGCACCCACTGCATTCTCTGCATAGGAAGTGCTTTGATCTAGGTTACTAACAGTAATGTTCTGAAGATTTGTTGCTGAGTTTTTTTGGGTTTGGTTTTTTTTTTTCTTTTTGTGGTTTGGTCTTTTTGATTTTTTTTTTAAATATCCCACTGTTTAATGCTGGCCGTTTCTCCCAGCGCTCACTGTCCATATGGCTAAAATTGAGAATGTGACTCAGAGCCAGCAATAAGGATTTGAGCCCTTCTTTTTCTTTTTTTTTTTTTCTTTTTTTTTTTTTTTAATTATTTTTGTGTTAAGATCTCTGACTTAATCCCTATAGCTAATCTAGTTAAAATGGAGTAAATCTCTGGATTTACTGGTACAGCTGGAGAAAACTTTGGACAGTCATGTGGCCAGGAGTGATGCCTCCTTGTGACCATTATACTAAAGAGCTCTTTGTTTCAGGCTCATGTACAGTCAGGAATGGTTCCTTCTCACCCAACTGCCCATGCTCCAATGATGCTAATGACGACACAGCCACCTGGTGGTCCCCAAGCCGCCATCGCTCAAAGTGCACTACAGCCCATTCCAGTCTCGACAACAACACATTTCCCCTATATGACGCACCCTTCAGGTGAGGAGTGTGTGCCCGGGAGACCTGCACCTTAACTGAGCCAGGTCGTAGTAGTGAGAACTGTTATGAGCCAGATTTGGGGAAAAGACTTAAAAAAAAAAATTAATAATTGAAGAAAATGCTGAAGGCAGAATGTTTCTGCATTTCGCATTTATACTTTGCCAGCCCAAATGCGAGGCTAGATAAGTGTATGAGATTTAGCTAATTTAGTAAAGATTTTGCTTCTCTCTAGCTGAAGTAGAGAAATGGATAACTATGCGGACACTGGCACTGTGGGGCTGTGTTCTTTCAGGTTTTGCTGTGGTTTTGCCGTGGGGGATGGACTGTTCTGTGTAGCCTGTTTATAATGTTCTGAGGTTTTATTAAATTTAAAGTGATCGGTCTTGAGGATAGGAGTGAAAATGTTGCTTGGGGGTAGGGCTGTTAAACTTCTAATGACTGAAGTAAAGTGACAACTGAAATCTAATCTTTTAATTCAGAGTAACGTTCTGCAGCTTTACTTTTTGGGAAAAGTAGGTGCTGTATGATTTCTTTCCACTTTAAATTTAACCTTACCTAGGTTTCTTTATAATTCATTTCCAAACAGCCTCTAAACTTCTGTAGTGAACTAGTTACCTGATCTTGTTTCTTGGGGAATGTGTGAGCAGAACAAGGCTGCTTTCTGAAGGTTTAAGTAGGGAAAAAAGCATCCAAAGGACATCTTGATATGCAGGATTTTGTTTTGTTCTCTTAAAAAAAAAAAAAAAAAAAAAAAAGAAAAAAGAAAAAAGAGAGAGAGAAAAAGGAAAGGAAAAAAAAAATTCAGCTCAGTAGTTGTCCTGTGACCACTTTACTAGCAAACTGTTGTGTGGCTTGCCAATTTACTATTTACATTTGAACTTTTTTTTTACAGTACAAGCCCACCACCAACAGCAGTTGTAAGGCTCATCTGGAATAACTGAAAGGCTGGATACCTTTTGTAGGCCAAATACCCTCCTTCTACTGCTTCTGCCAACTGGAAGCACAGAAAACTAGAATTTCATTTTATTTTGTTTAAAAAAAAAAAAAAAATTTGATTTCTTGTAACATCCACTAGGAATGCTAACAGTTCATCTTGCAGTGGGAGAGATTCGGACTGAGTAGAGGCATTTAGGAACTTGTGGGCTATTCCATAATTCCATGCACTGTATCTGAGTCCTGCAAGTGCCCCAACTCTGCTTGCTGAAAACTGGAAGTTATTTATTTTTTAATGACCCTTCAAAGTTATGAACTCATCAGCTAGCAAAAGAAGTAACAAGAGTGATTCTTGCTGCTATTATCACTAAAAATCAAGACTTGGAGATCCCTTTTACTTCTAACTAAACTTGAAACAGGTTCAGTAAAAAAAAAAAATTCTAATCGTCAAACTGATGAATTATTATTTATAAATCACGTTTGATGAGATAATCACTATCGTGAGACAGTGATGTAACTTTTAAGTTAAGAAAACTTTTACTTTGTAGATAATATAAAATAAAAACTTAAAAAAAAATTAAAAAATAAAAAAAGTTTTAAAAACTGACCTACTTAGTGTTTGTGTCTTGTTTTTACCAGTATCTTACTTTAATGTCTTCTCCAGCTTTCAATTGTAATTGGAGCGACTGTTTTATTTAGCATCAGGTAAGCTTTGCCGTGTGTTTCTGCTGTGTGCTGCTGCCGTGTCGTGTGTGTGCCCCCCACCAGGAAGCCACATCCCTCCAATTTGACTTGCAGGGCCATTGCAAAAATCAGTGAAAGCTTTCGAGATCAGAAGGGCAGGGTAGTGATAGGACAAGGGGTAATAATTTTAGGCTGAAAGAGGATAGTCAGGTTAGATATTATCTTTACTGTGCGGGTGGTGGGACACTGGCACAGGCTGCCCAGCGCAGCTGTGGGTGCCCCATCCCTGGAGGTGCTCAAGGCCGGGCTGGATGGGGCTGGGAGCAACCTGGGCTGGTGGAAGGTGTCCCTGCCCGTGGCAGGGGGGTGGAACTAGGTGGTCTTTAAGGTCCCTTCCAACCCAAACCGTTCTAGGATTCTATGAAGTTTGGTGCAGGTATTTAACATTCCTTGTCTTCAGATCGACTCCCTAATGCCTTAGCTTCACACCATTCTGGCTGATGTCACAGAAGATGTCACAACTGGGCATCGAGGCTTTTAAGATGATAAAACTGTTTAAAGTCAGTGGTGCTGCTGGAGAAAGGAAGAAACCAGAGTAAGCATTTCTTAGCAAAATGGTAAAAAGACGGGGGGAAAAGCACAGGAAAAAGCACTTGGCTACCACCTCCTCCAGTAAGGCACAGGCTCGTTATCACTGAACAGTTCTGTATGGTGCAGGCATCTTTGATGGCTAACCAAAAGGTGATGCTGGTTAAAACTGGATTATAATATAGCTGCACTTCAGAAGCGGGACAAGTAAACTGTATAAGCTTTCCTGGACAGTGGTTAACGTTGTGTTTTGTGTCTTGGTGAAAAACGTGCAGGGGAATACAAATAACTGTTGCAGCTTCTGTCTTAATCCTTCCAGGCCAGCAGTGCAGTAAAATGTACAGGATTCTTGTTGAGGTGGGCAGCAGGGGGCATGAGGTGTCGCAGTGATGGTGACTTGGGGCAGAACTCCCTGAATGAACCTTCTGAGAAGGAACAGCTTGCTCGCCCAGGCTGTTGGCTTGCTTTTCATTTCTGAGGGAGGGTTCCTGTCTTAGCAACCACTATCTGCTAAAATAGCATCCAGGCACCTAGAGGGAATCAGACTGAAGACTAAAAGTGAGAAAAAAAGTTCTAAAAACAGTTTATTAAGAGCAGAATTTTTTTTTTTATATTATGGTAAAATTGCATTATTCAAGAATAAGTTACTTGTACAGTACATACAGAAACAATATATAGAAAAACCTACTATACAAGAACAACTCTTCTGTGCAGGTGAAAAGTAGAACTTTCAAATCAATATGCTTCTCATCCAACAAAACGTTGGCTTTAATCATCCTGCTAAAGGCTGAGTTAGAGAACGCACAGTCTCCTCCCGGCCTCTGGAGTTGCTGGCGAAGGTTGGGTGTGTTCGGATCGAACCAGCTTAAATTAAAATTTGGAATACTGTACTCAAACCTGTTAGTCGAGATTTCAAGGCTTTATATGCTTGTTAAGAATAAAACTGCGCAGGCTGGATGACAGCAGCGTTCTGTGGTCCAGAGCTGTAAGAAATGAGCTTTGGCCTCACCCTACACCTGGACCTATTCCACAAAGTTTTGCCCCAGAATAGTTTTAATGCAAAAAAAGACGGGTGAGGCGGCGGTGGTGTCAGTGTTTGGTAACCTGCTGCCATTCCTCAGGGCTGGGGTGCAGGAGGGAGGGAGGGATGAAGAGGTTAAATAATGCTGTATGTCCTGATCTTCAGAACCACTAACCCCTCCGGACAGGCAGAGGCCACCCAGGGGGAGGGTCTGCCAGCAAACAGCAAGTGGTTTCCCAGGTGTGAGATGGAGATGGGGGGGAAGTTCTGGCTGGACCCAGCTGGCAGGTTCTGTGCTAAGCCAGGTCCCTGCTATCCCAGAGAGTGACGGCATCTTGCCAAAACCAACTGTCCCCACGTGCCGGCTGGAATGGGGCAGCCCTGTCCTGGGGAGGCTGCAGCAGTCATGGGGTACCGGCCAGTGCTGCCACTGGCGTCCTGGCTTTGTTACATTGGATCTGAACTGGTGTGGCACATGCCCGGCTCCGGGGCCAAGGCACAAGCCGGTGGTCACGTCTGACTTTATTTCAACTCTAGGAAATGCTCCTTCTCATCCGTGGGAGCCCAGGAGGTGGCCGTACCTGCAGCTGTGCGGGGGGTCTGCCCTTGGCTTCCCCTCCTCCCAAAACTCTGCTGATCCTTCATAAATGCCAATAAAGGCCCACATGGGCTGGGGAACTAAACCTGCAAAGTCCTAGGCTCTTTTTCCAAGTTATTAGAAGAACATAAAAATTCCATCAAGTTTCTTATATTCCATAGGAATGGAATGGCTTAATGCTCTCTGCCCACTGCTGTACCTTACGGGCTGGATTCACGTCGCCAAGTGCGCTGGCAGGAGCAGAGGTAGGGCTGCAGGTCAGGCTCTGACCTGGGTTGCAAGCCAGATGCTTTCTAGGAGAAACGGGATTTGAAACTCGGTCCTCCAGGAGCTGGGGAAATAGGCCACCCCCCACCCCACCTCGGGTCTCGGTGCAGCTGGGGTCAGGACCACAGCAGGTCCGAGCGGAGGATAAGGTGGGGAGGTGGTGGAGCTGGGTGGCTGGCCAGCCCATGGCCACCTTGGTGAGGTGTGAGATGGAAATAACTATTAAATAACTATGTAAATAATCAGACTTTTCCCACCACTCACTGGTGGGGAGAATGGGCGTTCGCATCCACCAGAGTTTGTCTGTGCAGGGGAAGAGGCTGACGGGGTGATAATGAACTCAGATATTTTGCTAATCAAGCACAGCAATTTCCATTTCAACTACAGAGAAACCCCTTGCAATTAAACTGCAGGTTAAAAATACCACACGTGTGTGCATGTTTAGTTGTTGGCGCTCGAACAATAAGCCCCAGCGCGCCAAAACAACCCATCCCAGCAGCACCAGCATCGGACTGATCTGCCAAGGGCTGCACCGGCTGTGAATACCAATGCCTTTTCCCAGCCCATTCTTCCTTGCAGATGCTCTGAGCATAGGGTGATTTGGGTGAGACCACCTCATCTTTTGGGGAATGCCTCCTTTTAATGTGGCTGCCTGCAGCTCAGCAGGACTAAAAATCAGCTCTTTGAACCTTAGCAAGATTTAGCACATGCAAGCATTTTCCCAGGTGTGCGTGCTCCAGGAACCGTGCACCGAGCAAGGAGAGGAGCTGACAGCTTGTGCTCTGCTTCCTCCCCTTCCCTTCTCCATCCCCACAAACGCAAGACCACGGGGAGTTATTTATTAGCAATGGAGGGAGCTGACTCGCCTGGCACAAAGCAGCCCCGGTATACACTCCTGCTGTTCGCTGCAGCCTTTGTGCTGCTCTGGGGAGGAAAACGGGATGCGGATACGGCTGAGAAGCTCCAGCTGAGGACAGGGCTGGCTTTGTTTCTCCAGCAGCCTCTCTGGGTTTGGCAGTGCTGGAGGTGCAACCGGCCAGTGCAATTTGCTCTTAATGCTCCGGTTTCAAGAGTGAGTGTGCAACGAACGGCATGTGCTGAGTGCCGGGAAATGCTGGTGTCCCCCCGAAACAGAGAATTCCTCCCCATGCACCCATTCTCAAGTTGCTTTAAACAGAGAAGGCACAGGGGGGAAAGGCTTTGCCTGCTCTAAATGCACAAAGACAGCCCAGGAGAGGAATGAGGCAAGGGATAGGAGGCACAAAACGCAAATCCAAAATGGTTTCTCAAGCCGATGGTATCCTGTTTCTCCCAGCCCTTGTACTTTGACTACTACTTATAAAACCAGACTTGCTCTCACGGCTGCTCCCTGGGCTGTGTTTGGCCCTGGCTGTTTTAGCCCTGCCTGGTCCTGGCTCCTGCCTGCGCTCCATCGGCCCTTTCTGGGCCAGCCCAGCACAGCACCATGATCTTCAGTGCTTGACCTTGAGCAGAACTGGGCTCCTTGGGCTTCCACTACTGACTGGGCTCACCAGGCTTAACAGCAAAGCCCTGCCTAGGGGCTGGATTTTTGCAAAACTCCCTAGCTTGGCCCCAAGGAGGCTTTGTGTTTGCGTGCTTGTAAATTCATTCCTAAACGTTAACGCTCCTGAGGGTTCCCACCTCTATTGCCATTTCAAGGGAAATAAAAAGAAAAGGCTTTCCTCTAAAGCAATTTCAAGGCGAGTCTTGCATCCGAAATCCCAGGGAGTGTCGCACCGGCTGCGCTGAGAAATCTGGAAGTTGAACTCTGCGAACATCCCCTCCTGTGTGTCGCAAGGGCTCCAGCTCCTTCCTTATTCTTAAAATAACGGCAGCTTCTAAGAAGTGGTTCCTCTCCCGGCGTGGCCGCGCTGGCTGCCCCAGGTAAAGTGGCACCAGGGCTGGAAGCAGCCGTGGAAGTTGGGGCGCAGCCAAGCTCCTGGCTCCGGTGCTGCTCTCCCTTTGCCAGGGACGGGGGGATGTTGAGCCCTGGGGATTTGGTGGCTGCACGGTTGTTCCTGCAGGAGTTGGAGCAGTGCTCGGCACGCGGCTCGCTGTGCAAGCTCCTAGGGTGAGATGCGCGCAGCGAACAGGCTGAAGCGCCCGCTGTGTGTGTAATTCCAGCCGCCGAGTTGTGACCCTCCGGCCTCCTCTACCTAAGCCATGCCGGGGGGCGCAGCCCCTCTGCAGGCTTGGGGGGAGATGGCTGGGAGAGGCTTTTCCTCCAGGTAGGGAGGAGTATGCCAAAGGGACCCCCCCTCACCTGCCAGAGGCTGTTGCATAGCTTAAAATACCCCCACACTCCTCATTACACAGTGTTTTGGGCAGGGGGGGAGGCAAGCAAGAGTGGGGTGGGCAGCCACCTGCACTGGCAAGGTGAAAAAAAAATCTTTTGGGGAAAAACAAAATTACTTTAGATTGTGCATAAAATGCTTCCATCACTGGGATAAGATGCCTCCATCACCGGGATAAAACGCCTTTATCACCAGGATAAAACGCCTCCATCACCAGGAGGAGCGGTCTGCTGTCAGTCTCCGTGTTAGTTCTCAGCTAGTGACATTATTAATGATGGAGCAGTTAGTGTTCACATCTTAATTAGCAAGGCTAATGGTGTAAGGATTCCTCCAGCTGGTGCAGGCAGTGACTGCAACTGTGCTAGGTTAAAAAAGAAGAACAAGAAAAGCCAGTTTTTGCCTTATTTAACAACAAAGCCCAAACTCTGATCACAATCGTCATCTTCACCCGACGTGGGAGCTCAGCTCCGGCAAGTCGGGCTTTGCTGGTGCGTTCGGCAGCGGCAGCACGTGCTGGGACAGGAGGACGGGGCTCATCTTCGCCTGTGTGTGGCCCAGAGCAGCAACTGGTTGATGAAATTATAATCCACTTTTTTAAAAATTATTTTTTTCTTTTTTTTCTTAATTTTTATTTTTTTCCTTTTTTTTCTTCTTTTCCTTTCTCCAATTAAGTGAGTGTAACGCAAGACTCTGGCTCCTTCGCTGGGCACTGTCGTGTCAGGGACAGGTGTGAGACCGAGCCCGACAGCGCGATGCTTGGCACGCAGGGATGCAGGCACGAGCGGTGTGTAAACAGTAATGAGAAAGCTTTGATAATAACAAAAAATAAAAATAAAAGGCCCTTTAACAGGCCGAAGAGAGGGAGCACACCCGTACTGGAGTGAAAAATTACCCCCTTCCTTGCAAAAATACAATAATCATCCCTAACCAGAAGGAAGAAACTAGGTACATTCTTTCTCTCGATGGGATACCCGGAAGGTCTCTGGGATTTCTCCACCCGAAAGTGCATCCCGGTGCCGGCGCAGCACCCGTCAGAGCGGCGTGTACTGGTTGTCGATGGCACGGACGTGGCCCCGGCCTGGCGCCTCTACCTCGTAGTCCGAATCACGGTGCCGGGTGCCAGGCACCATGGCTGCCCTGCTTGGGCGCAGGCTCTGCGCCAGCTCTGCCGGTGGCGGCACCAGGTGGAAGATCTGCTCCGGTGGGGGACCGGGGGGGGTGTCATCGGGGCTGCGGGGGCAGGTGGAGCCGGTGGGGGCGAGGCTGAATTCAGGGCTCCAGCTGGGAATGGGCATGGGGAGAGGGACCGTGCTGCTGGAGCCAGGAGCTGCAGGCGGAGGGGAGAGATGGCCGGTCGGTGGGATGCTCCTGCCTTGTTGCACCCGCTCTGGGTACCGGGGTGCATCCCACACACTCCCAGCCGTAGCGAGGAGAGGCTGGCGGTTTGGGGCAGCTTCTCCTTTCTCGAAAGAGGAAGCCAGGAGCTTGGGAGTCACCTTTTGTGCCACTGCCCGGATCCTTCCACTTCCCCACCCCACGCTGTGGCCAAAGGGCACAGCTCTCCCAGCCCCAGGGCATCCGCATCCACCCCGGGGACCCTCCCGCTGGGAATGGACCCCCCACCCCTGCACCCGTAGAAACATCCCTCCATGCCCAACTACCTTGCAGCTGGGGCAGGACGACGACGTAGCTGGACAGACGGACGTCACAGGCTGTCCCGCACTCCAGCGGGATGGGGTAGCGATGGAAGTGGTGCAGCATCTCCACAATAGAGGAGAAGCGGAGGTGCTGGACGCGGCACTGGCCCCGCTCCGTCAGCGCCAGCCGCAGGTGCTGCAGGGAGGAGTACAGACCTGTTACTCTTCCACCGGCTCCTTTGCTGGAGGAGATGATGGGGAGCACAGGTATATTTGGGGTGGGGAGGGGACAAATGGCCTTAGCACGATGTGCTACATCCCCAGCCTGCAGTGCCCTGCTTGCTGCAGGGGGTTTTGCCCCCCAGGAGCGGGGATGGGGCTGCCAGCCCATTGCCAGCATCAGGGCAGGGACCAGGCAAGGAGAGAGCATCTCCCCAGGGTGGGATGCAATGGGACAGGGACCATGCCATGGCGGGGGGTCTGCCCAAGGGGCTCCTGCAAGATTCCCACCCCAGACCCTCTCCCACCCGTACCTTTGCTCTGCCCTGGAAGTTGAAGGTGAGCACGTACTCGCCGCGACGCGTCTCGCTCTGCCGCACCAGGAAGACACCGTGGCCCTCCAGCCCCCCCAGCTGCACCAGCTGAGCCGCCTTCACGCGGGAGATGGGCCCATGGAACCAGGGGCAGGAGGAGAGGAACTGCTCCATCTTCGGCCCTGCCGCCTCCCCCGGGTCCCCCGGCGTCGCCCCTGCTAGGGCACACGGATGAGTGCCCCAGGGAAGTGGGGACCCCTGCCTATTCCCCCCATCCCCCTGCCCTCTGGCTCTGCCCCCTGCCATGCCATTTGGGGATGCCTGATCAGCCCAGCCAGCCACGGCAGGACGCAGTGACCCCCCGGCAAGTGATGCCCTGTCCCCAAGGTCCCCCAAGTGTCCCCACTGCTCACCTTGGCTGAGAGTGTCAGTGCTGGTGGTGGGGCTGGCAGCCGTGGGGTCAGGGTGCCGGCACACCAGGAGTTCAGGGTCACCCGTGTCAGACCTGCCGGGGACGGGAGAATCCAGGCTGAGCACTGGCGGTGCGGAGCCAGCACGTTTCTGGGGGACACAGAGCTGCTGTCCCTATCCCCAGGCTCGGGGACATCCACCGGGCGCTTACCCCCTGCGCGCACATTCCCGGATGGCGGCTGTCCAGGAGCTGAGCTGCTGCTCGTCCCCTGCCTCAAACAGGACATCAGTGGTGTTGGTGACCTGGGGGACATCAGACAGGGACACAGGGGCTTCAGACAGAGAGATGTGCATCCCCCTCCCCACCCCCCCGCACTTGGGCACCAAACCTGACCCCAGCCAGGGCACAGCATCCCCCACCCTGCATGCCACATCCCCCCTTGTGCACCCCCTCCCCGGCTGGGAAGAGGAACCGAAATTTGGCACGGGAGCGCTCAGCGGCCACGTGCACCCCGGAGGGTGGGAAAGGCCGTGGGGCTGGCTCTGGACCCCCCCTCAGCCAGACCCTACCTTGAGGACGAAGGTGTGGATGTTATCAGGCATCTCGAGGCGCGTGCACCTCCGCACCTCCTGGACGGCAGAGCAGGCAGCGTGCAGCTTCGGCTTGGAGCCCTGCGGAGGGGAGCGCAGCAGCTGAGCTGAGTCCCAACACCCCTGCACCCCAAAACACTGCCCCACCGCCCGCTGCTCCACTGGGAAGGGGTCAAGCCTGCCAGGAGCCACCTGAGCCACATCAGCCAGCAAGGAAATACCCGGCTCTGCAGGGAAATACCCCACTGGCAAGGAAATACCCCACTGGCAAGGAAATACCCCATGTGGCAAGGAAATACCCTGCATGACACAGGGCACCCCAGGGGGGGCCAAGTAGCACCCAGAGCGGGGACCCACTTTGGTGGCCCCAAGGACCCAGCAGCGGAAGGATGGCTGGAGGAGAGGAGGGAGAAGGGGGCTCCCAGAATGGCGCTGCGTTCTGGGGAGACTGTGTGCACTGATGGGGAAATCGGGGTGCAGGCAGGGAGCACCCTGCTTGTGGGTGCGGGGGTCAGCGGCGCGCGCGGTGGTGGCGTGCCAAGAGCTCTCCGCAGCCACCCAGCCAGTTTGGCGCTGACACAGGCACATGACAAAACGCTGAGCAAACACTTCCATAAAGGCTAATAATACCCCTCCCAGCAGCTTTCAGTTCCTCTGCTCCCCAACGCGCCCTGTGTGCCGGCAAACGAGCCGCTGACTGCGGTGAGGCTGCGGCACGTGGCACCCACCCAGCCACCGCCAGGACCGGGCTCTATCCGGGGTGCCAGTGACCCTCCTGGGTGCGAAATGCCCCTGGGGGACCCTGTGCTGGTGCTGGGCGATGGAGCCAACCCCTCCACGCTGACCCCTGTGGCCAGAGCCAAACGCACGGCTCTGCAAGCGAGCCACCCTGTTGAGTCCAGCAAAGCCCCGCCAGTACCAGTATGTGCTGGGCATGCTCATCCCCTGCACCAGGCTTCCTGCCAGCCTGGCACAACAAAAATTTGGCTGGCTGTGATTCACTCGGCACCTTCAGCATCCCACGGGCTGGGCTGCTGCACCCTGTGCCGGCTCCAGCAGTCCTCTCCCATCCACGGCCGCCGCTGTCCCCGCAAGGACGCTGGGCTGCAGGCACTCCACCACATGATGGCATTTGCCAACCAAAGGGCTTGAATTTTGCTCCGAGCTTGTGATGCTCATGGCAAAGCCACCCCCCCTTTGTCCCCAACCACCTGTGGGACCCCCAGGGGGTCCTCACCAGGGACTGTCCCTACCCGGGACTTGGCACTCTCTGTGGTCACCCAACCAAACCGTGTTTAGTTTATATTTTTTTTTTCCATCCCCCCCTCTTTCCTCCCTCCCTCGACACTCTCAACTGAGGACTCAGTGTACTTTGGGGCCGGAAACACAGCGTGAGAGGGACCAGCCCTTATCAGCACCAAGCTGCACCGAAAAGAAAGTTCTTAGAAGTTTCTTGCTGAACAGCATCGTGTAATGGGTTTGGTGCTACCGCGGTGGCTCGCAGCACCCCCAGTGCCGTCAGCAACAGTGATTGCAGCTGCTGCAATCACTGTCACCAACGGCGCCGCCAGCCACCATGGTGGCACCGGTGCTTTTTATCCCAAAGGAGTTTTATTTTTTTGCCATCCTTGGAAAATAACCACATCCTGCACAAAAGTCCTGCAGGGAGAAAGCAAAGGGGTTGCCCGTCCTGGCTGCTTTCCCACACGTGGGTTGTGACATCCGGCACGTCCCCAAGCTTGCCGGTGCAGCCGGTTTTATCGGCATACATCCCAACCACAGCCTTGGGGTCAGCCTCCCGCTTTCCTAGGAAGTGGGAAATTCCAAGAAAAGGGAGTTCGGCGAAGCCCCCTGCGCCCCTCCTGGGGAAAAGTGCAGACGGGGAGTGTAAAGGGAGAAGGAAATGATGCAGCAGAGCGATACGGCACCCAAAAAAACCAGTCTGGCTTCGGAGAAGTGCCTACCGCAGGCACGGTGCCCCCACCCCCCGAACTGCCGCACCTGACCGCAAGATGCCCTGCTCGATGGTGGCTGGTACCAAGAAAGGGATTTCTCGGTAACCAAAACTGCACACTCAATACACCGCGTGCTCGCCCAGCACCCACGGGCTCCTCCTTAGCAAGAAAGGTGCCACAACAGCATCGTGGGGCTGGATACCCCCAGCTGCAGGCTTGGCTTGGGGTGCTAAGGATGCTCAGGGTGGGATGGGATGTTCACGGTGTTCGGGATGGGGTGGAATGGGATACTCCAGGTGCTTGGGATGCTGCCCCAGCTCAGCTCCCAGCCTGCAGACTTCACCCCACCGCTCCCCCAAAGGATCCTGTGGACAGGGAAGAAACCCCAGCATGTGGTTGAGCACCCCCCAAAACCTCCCGGGGACAGGATGCCCTATAAAGCTGCACTCCCGAGCCCTCAGAACACAGCTGCCACCGTGCCATCACTGTGGCATCCCCCGTCTTGCCACCTGCCATGAAAATCAGCCATCCTGGGATGTGACACGGCTGGTGTGTGGCTCACAGGGCTGATGGCAGCAGGATGTGGCCCAGCTCCCCCGAACTGCCTCCCCCTGCAGTGGCTGACAGTGGCCAGGCACTGCTGGGGACACCAGAACATCGATGGGGGTGACGGTCCCATCGGCTGGGGACGGAGGATCCACACCAGCTCTCAGCACCTACTTAGATTCAGTGCGTGGAAGCAGTACCCTCCCACCCGCAGTCTGCTGAACCCCAGTATCTGTATTTTTGTTCTTTGCAGGGGATTTTTGTAGAGTTTAAAAATATGAAGCTTCAGCCAGACCAGAGCTGTACGCAGTGGCCAGGGACATGGGGCCAACTGGGAGACACAGGAAAACACCCCCAGGATTAAACTCCCTCCTGCTCCCTGCCCTGAGCATCCTGCCAGAGCCCACGGCTCGACCCAGGGAGGACATCCCACTGCACCTCCAACCCCAGGGAGTCCCCATGGGGTGTCACAGGGAGCACCGGCGCCGCGTGGGGAGAACCAGCCCAGCACGGGGAGTGCCGGCACAGCATCTGCGGCCACCGCGCACCTGGGAGGGCAGGGCAGCCGGGAGAAAGTGGGGTTTGCCAGAATCTGCCAAATATAGGAAGGAGACCGACACCAGCTTGGCGCTGTGGTTGTGCCAGAAGCGCTAGCTGAAGGTCAGGCCAAGGTCACAGCTGCACTCGGGTGTCGCAGGCGTGGAGAGGAGCTGCTGCGTTTCCTCCTTGCAACCCCCCCGTAACAGCTCTCACCGCAGCTCCTTTACCTGCCACTGTCTTTACTACCTGTGTTTACGTGAGGCCAGTGCGTGATGCCCATGCCCATGAGCATCGCTGCCCCTTCCACGGCGATGCTCCCTCCAGCACCCTGCATGGACACCTTGTCACTTGCCTTCCATGCTTCCATGTGGGAGCAGCAGTGGGGAAACCACTGTTTGGGAGGGCTGGCTGAGCATACTGGGTCTCCCTGGCTCTCTCCAACAAGGCTATTTTGGATTTTTGTTCTTTTTTTGGAAGCAAAATTCCTCCCAGCCCACGCACGCATGCCAGGAAAGCTCCCACTGTGCCGCTTTGAGCTGCTGCTGTAAGGAGCACAACCCGCACGGATGCGCAGGGGACACTGCAAATTCTGGGAGAACTTTTTCACTCTGAAGAGGAAGGCAGCCAGCTTTCCAAGAACGAGAGTGAAATTGCACCGCCACATCGCCCACGCTCGGGAGCAGCGGCACCTCTAGGTTTGACTGGCACCAGTGGCGCCCACGCACTGGCAGGGTGCTGGCATCCACCACCCACTCAGACACCCCCAAGTTCAGCCGATTTCTGCTGGGTCCCCAAAGCGCTGCCACCACCCGCAACACTGGTTTGCACTGGAGGGAGCCGGAGCCAACCCACTCTTCCCAGTGGATTCAGCCAGTACCCGGTCCCCTGCTGGAAAAGGCAGTGGTGGCACAGGGATGACAGTGGTGGCACAGCAATGACAGCGGTGGCAGGGGGATGATGGCAGTGGCATAGTTTTGATGGCAGCAGCATGGTGATAGTGGTGGCACAGCAACAATAGCAGTGACAGAGGAATGACGGTGGTGGCACAGCAATGACGGGAGCAGCAGGGTGATGATGTTGGTGGCACGGCAATGATGGCAGTGGCATGGCATTGACATCTGTGGCACAGTGAGGAGGGCAGTGCCACAGAGATGACAGGCAGTGGCATGGTGCTGATGGCAGTGGCACAGCAATGATGGCAGGGGCATGGTGCTGCTGGTGGTGGCACAACAATGATGGCAGTGGCATGGCCATGGCAGTAAATCCTTCGAGAGCAGCGGGTGCTGCTGTCGGCCCCTCCATGCACTGGGGATTTCCCTGTGCCAGCAATTTCGCTTCCACTCTGAGTCACGCTGCAAGCCGTTGTGCAAAGTCCCCAATGGGTATGGGCGAGATTTGTCGCTTCTTGTAGATGATGGAGCCCACTGTGTACCCCTGCTGCAAGGCACAACCTCAGCCAGAGCTGCAGCGTACCCCAGCATGGCTCAGCCCCACCGGGCTGCTGGTGGATGGGCAGATGACAGCCACCAAGGTCTGCAGCGGTGCGGGTGCTGGGTTATGCCAGTGTAAAACCACATCCTGCACCCACAGCCCCCGGGGAGTTTTGTGAAGTTTCCCAGGAGCATGGAGGCACACAGCCCTGTCCCGGGGGATGCCAGGCAAACTGGAGGGGAAACACAATGCCCTGGTGCAGGGCAGCAGGGGTCCAGTGGGGCTGGGGTGGGCACCAAGGGTTGTGCTGGAGGGTGCAAAGTGTCTGCTGTACTAGCAATCGTCCTCAGGAGTTTGCACCATGGGTAATCCCAGCGTTCGTCCTTGGGGACTTTGCATGATGGATAATCCCAGTGTTTGTCCTTGGGAGTTTTCACCATGGTTAAACTAAATGATTGTTCTTGAGGATTTTGCACCATAGATAATCCCAGCATGTGTCCTCAGGGAGTTGCATCATGGCTAATCCCGGTGTCCATCCTCAGGGAGTTGCACCATGGCTAATCCCAGCGTTCATCCTCAGGGAGTTGCACCATGGCTAATCCCGGTGTTCAGCCTTGCAGGTTTGCAGCACAGTAATCCCAATGTCTGTCCACCAGCAGCTCATCCCACTGCTGGTAGTGTGGCTAATCCCAATGCTCCTCCTTGGGCGTTTGCCCCACGGCTGACCCCCCGCACAGCTCCACCCCAGGCAGCCCCGTGCCGGGGATGGGGATGGGGTCTGGGACCCTGCTGATTTGGGCCATTTCCCTGCACACCGCCAGCCTCTCATGTGCCTCCTGCATCCCGTGCCCACTGCAGGGCCCCCCTGTCTGGGCTTGCCCTGTCAAAGCTCTCTGGGGAGGGCTCCAGGATGGCACACTCCCGCTTCTCTGCCTGCATGTAGAGGCTGTTCACTCTGAAACCTACTGACAACCGCAGTAAGCACTACCATGGGGTTCTCTGTTCTGGCCTTGAGGAACTGGAGGTAGGAGGTTTCCTGCCTCTGTTAAGCAGAGAAACATGAGAGGTGATCCCCGCTGTGGGCTGCTGGGTGAGCTTGAGCTCCCTGTGGACCCCGGCCATTACCTCTCTCGACACCCCTCTCTGCCCACCCCAAACCCCAGCCAGCACCCTCAAACCACCAACACCAGAGGCACAAAAGAGTTTCCAAGATACTCCATCTCTAAGCATCTCCAAAGCTCATGGCAGGGGACAGAGCCATCCCCGAGGGGACCGGGCTCAGCGGTGACAAGAGGCACCGTTGTGCCGGCCTGAAGCGCTGGCTTGGGGGCGGCCGGGGCACAAAGCACCTTCTGTTCCCATCGCCAGTGAACGGGAACACAAGAAAACACAGCCCAGATCCCCCATTGCTCCACTGAGTCCCTATTTCTTCTTAAATTAAACCTGGGGTGCTGCAAAACGCAACCCCAAAAGCCACTGGGTAAATCCATACCCTTTGGGGAGGGATCTGGGGGGGGGGGTGTCTGACTAGAAAACCCCACCCCATTCTCAGGGCTGATTGCCCCTCTTTATGCATTGATAAACCTCCACCAAGCAAGGCAGCAGCCACCAGCTCTGCACAAATGCCTTTCCTCCCCAAATCCCTGCAAACCACCCCAAAACACAGAGGCCAGCGGCTCACATTCACAGCAGGGTTTAGGAAGATGGGAGTTTATAAACAGGATCTGTAAACAGGCGGCATTTGCCAGCCCCCTTTATACATTTTTTTATTTATTTTAAGCCAAACTCGCTTCCAGCATGGGCTGCTTTAATAATTTCCTGGAATAAATAACAAGCGCGGAAAGTAAACAAGGTGTCTGCTGCAAGCAGGAGCCGGCTGCAGCCGGGGAGTGTGACCCCACAGCCTGGCCCCCAAGGGCTGGGGGGTGCACGGTCCCCAGCACCGACCCCACACAGTCCCCACAGGGTCCCTGCAGTCCCCAGGGTGTGCTCTGGTTTTGCATCACCCAAGGTTTTTGCATCACCCAGGACGATGCAAGAGCTCCAAGAGCCCAAGTGGGAGCGTTTGATCCCCCCGGGTGGGTATTTTGATCCTAAAGCAGGACCTGACCCTTGCCCAGTGCTGTGCCCTGCACAGCTGAAGGAAGCAGACCTTGCCCAAAATGCTTCATTTTTAACATCATCTTGAGGTGATGCTGGACATTACAATGCCCATCACTGGCATCAGTCAGAGCTGGGACCAGCTGCTTGGCAGGGAGGAGTGGGATCAGCCCCAGCTCAGCCCCCTCCGCTGGGATGAATCCTTCCAGACGCCGTGCTGCCTGCACAGGCTCTCATAAATATTTACCTTTGAAAGAAGCAGCACTCAGCCTCGAAACAACCACATCCTGGGATGTAAAAAAAGAAAAAAAAAAAAAGAAAAAAAAGAAAAAAAAAAAAAAGAGGCAACCACCCAAAAAATACCACTGGGCATCTCGCACTGGCTGCCAGGGCTGAGCGGGACCCAGCACCCACCACCACCCCACAGCCCCTTGCACCTCCAGCTGTGGGACTCTTGGAAGGAAGCAGCACAGTCCTTGAGCGCTTTTCCAGTCCTTTTTCCTGTGATTCTCTTAATATTGCTATTTTTTGCTCACTTCTCAGCTTGTACGTGGTACTTTCCTACCCAAGCAGCTCTGCAGCATCCCTGCAAGGGAGACTGCCCCAGCCGTGAGCATCACTGCCACGAGCTGGGGGGGTCACAGCAACGGCACAACCTGCACCCCAGAAACCACGGGGTGGATTTTAAAGGATGGGGTTAATAAGAAAGGCAACCCTCCGAGCCCCTCTCCTGCAAACCCCAACAGCCCCAGTGCCCGGGGAAGTGGCAGGCTGGGGCTCTGTCCTGCACCCTTCTCCTTGCAACCCAATCAAGCCCTGGCTAGTTCCATCCCAGCAACACAGTTTCCAAAATAAGAAACTCTGCTCTTCAGCAATTAACGCCGGGGCTGTGGTTACACTGCTAAAAGTGTTTTTTCCGTGCATGACCAAGGATGGAAAAAGTTGTGGTTAATAAATGACAAATAACCTTTTGTCTCATCACCCTCCCCCTGTGTGCCCTCACTCTGCGATACCAAAAAAGAGGAGGGAAAAAAAAAAAAAAAAAAAAAAAGAAGAAAAAAAACAACCAGAAAAAGTCACCACTAAAATCTCAAAAAGCCGAAAGGACGCCCAGCCCCATGCGCCTTCGAAGAACAGCAAGTGGTGCAGTGCCGAAAGCAGAGCAGTGAGGGGATGCGCTACCTGCCCTGCTTGGTGGTGAAAATCCGCAGGCAGGTTTCAGTGCCACTTTGGGCATGGTTCTGCCTCTCCTGAGGGAATCACAAACCTCTTACCCCACAGCAGGTTTCCCAGCTCCTGCCCTGGGGATGCCGGGAGTGGGATGCCAGAAGAGGGATGCGGTCCCTGGGGATGCAGGGAGAGGGATGCGGTCCCTGGGGATGCAGTCCCAGCCTCATGTCCAGCCACCAAGGGACAATGCAACAGGGTCACTCTTGGCTGGAGGATCAAGGCAGCAACCCTGCCAGGCTGGGATTGTTTAACATTTTTATTACAACAAAGAGAGAAAATAACATGTGGTGCAAGTCAGCTCGCCCCTGGGCGAACCTCGAGGCTGAGGGTAGGAGCACACATGATCCAGCCTGCTCTGGCTCACAGGATGGAAGACATCAGATGGGATCCAGATTGACACAAACATGCGCTTCCTGGGCCACAGTGACAACAGGACACTGAGATGTTTCCCATCACTGGCACCCAGAGCCTGCAGGCAACAGGTGCTCTGCTCGTGGGGACCCTGGGAGGAAAAAAACGTTTTGTATCTTTTTTGGCAGGAATAGAGGAACAAATTAGCTCACGAGGTTGCAGCAGCGACAAGGGCATTTGCACATCCAACTTGGTGTGTCCAGTTTTTAAGCATAATTATAGGTCACTAGTAAGAGGAAATGTGCTTTGGATTTGAAGCAAAGCACTGTGCTGCAGAAGAGGGGGTTTCCTCAAGTCCCTGCCTGGGATAGGGATGCAAAACCAGCTGCTGCTGCTGGGTCAAGCCTTCCCAAAATTTGGCCTCTCCATCCCTGTGGGCTCCCCCTCTGCCACTGCCTCTCCATATATTCTCAGCTGAGTTACTTAAGGCTGTGTCTGAGCAGCCCCAGTTGCTCCTGAAGGTACAAAGCAAGCAGTTCCAGGAGGAGCTGGCATGGGAATGGAGACCGCAATGCTGGGATGTCTCCCACCCCATGCCACGTAGAGCCCCAGGCACTGAAAATCAGAGCTCAGCGGCACGGGACCTGCTTGTTCAGGAGGTGGCAGTTCTCAGAAACCCGCTTCAGGTGAAAGGAAGGGGAAAAAGAAAGAGAGAAAAAAAGTCAAAGCAGTCTCACACTGAGCACTGAGATAAAAATACTGCTGCTCCTGCGGCCACGGCTGAAGACACATGAGCCACGACACAGGCACCATGGGTTTTCACCGGAAGGAGTCTTTCCAGCTCATCTCGGCGTGCCATCAATTTACGGGATGCACTGGATTTCATTAAAATGCTATAAAGAAACCAGCACAAATGCAAATCCCATTTCCCTTCCCCTTCCTGTAAAAACATCTGGTCAACAGAAACAGCTTGGGACATTTCCGTTGCAAATCAGTTTTCATGGAGTTTAGGATTTGGCCGTATAGAGGCACTTGGGGCTGGGGCTCAGCCGATGAACAGGGCAGCCCTGAAACACCGCGGGGCTGTTCTAAAACACGCAAACCTGTTTTGCCAGCTTTGGCTTAAATTTAGGAAGGTGGAGGGGCCTCAGAGCCACTCAATGCTACAAGTTATATGAGAACAAATGGCATGTAGAGGAGAAAGCCCTTATTTCCTCCACGGGAAGCAAGGAGGACTGGTAAGCATCACCCTCATACTAAACATCAGAGAATCCACTTGGGTTGCATGCCTAGGACCATACCCAGGGTTTCACTGGTTTTCCCGCACACATGTATGTGTAGAGCCATACGTAGATTATAGAGACCCTGATATCCCCCCTGCTCCAGGAGCTCTGCACATCAGGATGGCCCTGCTGCTGTTGGGTCTGGCCCCAGCAGCCTCATGCCACAGAACATGATCACCTCACCCCGGCATGGGTCGGTAGCATCGCATCCTTGCACCCCTCCTCTCCCCAGCACACCGACACCCCCTGCTGTGTCCCCAGGGTGGGGGTCCGGGTGCCCCTCACCCCACACTGGGTGCCCTGAGCCCACTGGTGCCCTGCGGCCAGGCTGTGACCCACTCCGGCTCCAACCGCCTCCAGATCATTCCTTTGCAACATCATTTTTCCAGTGCTGGAGGGAGGAAGGAGCGATGCCAAAACCAACCCAGCAGCAGCTGCAAGCATGGGAAAGCGAGCTGCTCCCTCTGCCCAAAAGGCCCATCTCGGTCGGCTGGAGCTCTGGTGGGACCAGCATGTGCCTAGGGAACGGAATGCCCACACCAGGCAGCACCGCAGGGACCGCCAGCGGCGGCTCCAGCACGGCTCGCCGACACTCACCCTTCACCCAGCGCAGCGCTGGCCACAGCCACCCAAGCAGTAAATGGGATTAGGGCTCTTCAAAGCGCCCTGCTCCCTTTGATGCCAGGCACGTTACGGGATTAGGCTCAGAGACCCTGCTGGAGTGCACCGGGGAGAAAGTAGGGAGAAAATAAGAAAAACTACCAAAAGCAAAGCAAGGGAGCAATGGCCAAGCCGCAGCGGGGCACGCGTGGGGCCACCCGGCTTTGGCCACGCACCCTGCCTTTCCAAGGCCATTGCAAGGTGCTGAATATTTGGGGGCTCGGCTAGATGCTGTAAAGCCATGCGGCTGAGCTGGATTTCCATTGGCATCTTATTATTTAAAGGCTAGAAAGGGCAAAGAGGAGGGCGCTTCCAGGGAGACCTCAAGGGTGACCGAGTCTAACAGTCCAGAGACCAGCCGGGTATGAGAGCACCCAAGGACTGTTTTTACCGTTGCTTATTTAAAACCATTAATATTCCATGACGATCAACAACATCTTAAAATCAGGAATAGATCTACCACATGGGTGAAAGGCAGCAGCAAAGCCCTGTGAGCACCCTGGGGCTGGAGGATGGAGGGGAGGGGGCTGCCCACCACCTTCTCTAGGGAGTTATTCATTACTAGTTGGTTGTTTTGAAGGAAAAAAAACCCAAATAACACAAACTAAACCAAAACCCCCCAAACCAACAAGCTGTTTTGTTCCCACTGTTCCACAGTTCACCCCTTGCTGGGTTTGGGGAGTGGGACTCCCTAGCACTGCGGGGTGCTTTCCACCACCCCCAGAATCCAACCACAGTTACTGGGAAAGGGGCTGGATTGACTCTGCTGTAAAGACGACAGGATCTGGCCCTGGCCCAGTTAATTAAAAAGGAAGGACCCGCCCTGAGAATATTTGCACAGGAAGCAATTTGCTCCGCAGACTTGCAAAATCCAGCGAGGAACATCCCCCACATCCACGGACCTGGCTGAGAAACCCCTTGCTCAAGGGCCCCGGGGACCACGGGGTCCCCCGGCCTCGAAGTGACGGGGACTCACCAGGACATCTCCGTGGGACAGAAATCTGATGCAGACTGCAAGGCGTAACACTGCAGAGCGCTGGGTGTGCTTAGGAAAAGTCTTGTTTTAAATGTCTCCTGCCTGTGGGTCAGGGGCTACGGGGAGAAAAATAAGGGGAGTGGGGGAAAAACAAACAAAAAAAAAAAACCAAACAAAAACCATCCAAAACCACCCAAACAAAACAAAAAAAAAAAACCACAAAACAAAAAAGAGGGTGGAAAAAGCAGTGTCTGCAAGCACCAGATCCTGGGGCAGGCAGCACACAGCAGGGGCCTGACCAGGGGCTCATCCTGCAGAATAAGGGTGCTGCTCCATGTGCAAGTGCTGGCGGTGCGATGGCTTTGCTCCCTGCTCGGCGCTCAACAGCTTTTGAGGGAAAAGGCTTGGCAGAAAGGATGGCTTAGTTGTGCCCTGTGGCTGTGCCGGGTCACCAGGGATCTTGTTGGGCATGGAGGTGGCCAAATCCATACTGTGCACAGGGAAAAATTAAAAAATTATAAAAACACTCAGGGGCTTGGTGCCTGGGTGGTGGGGGCATGGGGGGGTGCCCATGGAAGGGTGTGCTTGGCCCTGACTACTAAAGTCCCCCAGCATGGGGGAGCACAGCCCCCCCAGGAGGGCACTCCCTTGCTTCACTTTAGTTCTGGCTTTTGCAAAGCCTCAAGGGCAGGTCTGGGCAACAGCCACGGCGGATGCAGCGGAGCAAAGCCGGCAGCAAATTTGGCAGCAGCACCTGAAATAGCACAAGCCCAAACACCCCCTCCCCACCTGCCAGGGTGCTCCCTGTGGTGGGGTCCCATGTGCCCACTGCCATCCCAGTGAGCTGGGCTCCAGACCATGCCAGCACCCAGCAGCACTGCCTGGCTGCTGGGAGCACCCTCGAGGACCCCCAAAGTGATGCTGTTTGGAGCCAGACCCCTCCCCATGCCCAGGGATGGGGACACACACTCCCGTGGGGACAAACAACTGCAATCTCTGACATGATGGAGCAAAACCAGATTTTACAATTTGCTGTTGTTCCTTTTTTTTGGTGTTTTGTTTTATATTTAATACTGAGTCATTTGATGGAAGCAGCAGGAATTCAGCCAGCTGTTCCCTAGTTCTGCTGCCACGGTGAGCAGCAAACACAGCCCAAAGTAGGGACAAGGCTCCAGCTCTGCCAGAGCCTTCCTCCTTCCAAAGCATAAGTTAGTCATCGAAGTTAAATGAGCACACAAAAAAAAAAAAAAAAAAAAAAAGGAAAAAGGGAAAAAAAACCCATCCCATCACGCCTGCGTAAGACCTGCCATGTGGAGGAACTGTCTTTTTAAAGATTAAATACCACAGCTCCCCCCGCATCGCTCCCTGTTCACTCACATCCTGCATCATCTCCGCTCCAGCCGGCGTCTAAGCACCACGGGAGCTCCCCGGGGCAGCAGAGATCTGAATTTCTAGCCACAAAAGTACTTACAAAAATAAAATTAAACTCCCTTACAGGTCCCACAGGGAGCAGAGGAAGGCACAGAGCCTAGTTTCTGTTTTCCCCCTTCCTTTCCCAACTTGCCCAGGCAAGCAGATGCCCTGGGTGCTGAAGCCATGGCACAGCAGGGATGGGGTCAACGTGGGGTTTGCCTGAGTCGGTGCCCCCCTGCTTGCTGGGACAGGTCCGTGGGGCTGGGAATGAGCGGGATGGAGGCCACCAGCTTCCATCCTCAGCTCACAAAGGCAAGTGCTCTGCTTTTAGCTGGACACCCCAGGGTTGGATGCAATTGCATCTCAACCGATTGCAACCATGAGCGCACACGTCACTCTCGGCACATGGTCACAGCATATTCCACCCTTCAAATGCAAGCCTGCAGCAGCGGCTCCACTCTCCTCTTCCATAAACAGGGTGCAGCCTTGTGTGGCTGCGGTGGAGGGAGAGCAGTGGCAGAGCAAACCCCTCTGGGTTCTGGGCTTGTGCCCGGACATGCTCACAGTGAGAAACCCTCGAGATGAGCGGTGCAGTGCTCCTCCCCGTGCCGGCACCCTGGCATTGTCCCCAACCTGCTGCCAAGTGACCCACAGCATCACCCAGCTGAAATGGGCAAGAGCTGGCAGGTCCTTACCTTGGGCGGGTCGAAGAGCTCCAGCACGTACTCCTCGCTGTCAGGCATCCCCGCTCGCCGCAGCACCAGGCGGCAGCGCTGCCAGCGTGTCCCGCTGTCCAGGGAGGTCTCGTCCAGCAGCCCGTACTTGAGGAGCCCCTCCTTGCGCACCTCGGGGGGCTGCTCCCGCGACAGTCCCCACGGGAGGATGCGCTTGCCCAGTCCCGGCTTGAGAGCCACCTCTGCCGCAGCCTCCCCATCGCCATCCCCGGGGAGGGCATCGGAGGAACGGCGTCGGAAGAGGCTGCGCCAGCTCCTGCGCAGTTGGCTGAGCGAGAAGGGCCGCCGTGCTGGCCCAGCCAGCTCCTCTGAGCTCCAGGACTTGTGCAGCCCCACCGGGGCAGCCTCGGGGCTTCGGCTGGGCTGCTCGGGGCGGACGCCTGGCTCTGCCTCAGCTTTGGTGGCCACTGTGCCCAAAGGGGCATCTGTGTGCCGCCGGTGCGTCTCCCGGTAATCCCGTGCCGGGCCGGTGGGCAGGATGCGGAGCTGGTTCATGGCAAAGCCCTCTTTCACCTCATGGCAGAAGTACTGCTGGAAGAGGTCGGTGAACTGCACCGAGAAGTTCTCGGCGGCCAGGAGGTCATGGTGCGGGTGCTCAGTGGCGAAGCGCAGGTAGTGCCGCGCCAGCTCCTTGGCGGTGCTGATGGCGTGCAGCTCGCAGAACTCATGCCAGCCCCGGGGATGCGCTGGCGTGCCGGCTGGCAGAGCGTGCCCATTCATTGCCGTGGCTCCAGCAAGGTGGCTGCACTGCAAGACAGAGCACACCAGCGGTGTCACGGCAGCCCCAACACCCTGATGCCACCACCCCACCCCAGCAGCCCCCGGCCAGCATGGCCATATGCTGCTCCAAATGCATATCCGCAGGGCAAACAGCCTGGGACATGCCGTGCTTAGCTCAGGCCCCGGTCAAAGCCGCTGTTGACCAGGGCAGAGCATGGGGACGTGCCACAGCCAGCCCGGGGGCACACCAGGAGCACACCGGTGAGCGACACAGCCGCATGAACATCGCTACGGCCCACTACCCAGCACAGGCAGTGGCCATGCAAGACCCCGAGCACCCAGCCCCGCTGCAGCACCTTGCATCCCTGTCCCCACCTGGCAGGGCCGTGCCTCAGTTTCCCCACCTGCGAGGTGGGGCACAGGCAGGTCCCGGAGTGGGACGTCTGCGCGGCTTCCTGCCAGCACAGCTGCCTGCAGCTGCCCGCCACCCCGCGGGGACACCCGGCCAGGCCACATCCGCTCTGCTCCTGCCAAGGCTTCGCCGCGCCAATGGGTTTCCCTCCAGAGACCTATTTCAACAGAGCTGATAAAACTGGAGTGGGGGCAGGAGGGGAGGAAACAACGTGAAAAGCTGCAGAAATCCAGGGACGGAGCTGCCTCGCCTGCCAGATCCACCCAGCCCCACCAGCCTGGGGAGCCGTGACCATGCCACCGGCACAGCCAGGGATGAGCACATGTCCCCAGGGGATGCTCTGCTGCCTGCGGGACCGAGGGGCTGTCGGGCTCTGGCAAACCACATCATATGTCTGCCTCAAGCAGATTTTGCTGCAAGGTCAATCTGACAGCACCCATGGCTGACGTGCAGCTGCCCCAGCGTGCCTGGCTGCGCCTGGCAGTGGCGTTCCCCATGGCCAGCCCGGCTGTGCCGCACCGCTTACCACTCAACCTCGTGCTCGCCCGCGACACTTATCGGGGCCCTGCACCCTGCTCAGGCAGGAAACATTGGCCAGCCCACCCGGATCCTGCTGCGCTGGCACAGGTACCGCCACCTCCCCAAAACTCCAGCCACCTGGCAGCAGCACCCTGGCTGCTGGGAGGAGAGGAAAAGTGATTGCAGTTGTCAGGGGGAGGAAAAGGTTGTGGTTTTTTTTAAAAAAAAAAAAAAAAAATTAATGAAGAGGGGCCAGAAGGAAGCAAGCGGGGTGATGCAGAGCGTGCCGGCACGGTGGATCTTGTTTGCAGCCAGGGAGGCGATAACGCTGGGAAGCAAACCTCTATCTCTGCCCACCCGCCGCCCTTCCTAGTATGTCCTGTGAAGTTTGTAGGCAAGGGGAGATGTTATCTGCCCCCCGCCAGCCTCGTCAGGGCCCAGCTTCTCAGAAGAGCTGCCCAAGGCACAGGGCTGGCCGGTGTTGCGGCAGTGCTGGGCATGCGCCTGGCCGTGGTCCGGCTGAATCCCCCGGCAGGGCCCCCATGTACCGCCGTCTATCAGCACCACCAGCCTGCCGATGACTCAGCATCCTCCGGCTGTGCTCCCGCTTCCTCCCGACACCCGGGAATTGCCACCATGGCCACCGACACTGCCGGCACGCTTGGCGGGATGCTCCCCCAAAATGCAGAAGGAAGCAGGGCATCCATGCGGATGGCTCCTCAGGCAGGTGGGAGATTCCCAGGACAGGGAATTCATCTTCCAGGTTTTCAGACTGGCTCCATGCTGGCTTCGGGAGATGTTTGCAGTTCGGGAAAAGCTGTGCTTTGCCTGCACCACGTGGCGGGAAGCAGCCGAAGGCCATCTCCAGTAGCAACTTGGTTTTTCCAAACGGCGCAACGATGGGAAATACACCCCCAGCACTTCCTTCTGCCAGCACCAGCACAAACTGCAATGCCATCCTCCCTGCTCCTGCCCGGCACACTTCCCACGTGGAAACAGCTATCCTGGATGAATCTATGCTTGAGCTACCACAGCAGCATCCCGCTCCTCCACCCAGCCCCAGGTTTCTGCAGGAATATGCCACAGGGATGAGAGTGCCCGCTGCTGGGTGGGCTTCTCCCTGCTCCAGCCCATTGTGCTCCATGATGCCACAATTCAGCAGCCAGTGGCTTTAAGGGAGAATTTACATCTGCATCCCTTACACCCTGTATGTTCCTACATGGAGCTTCCAGCCATCCTGCAGGTCAGCACTGAGCTGAAGGACTTGTCGCAACAGCTAATTGCTTTAATTTGCACTGAATGGAGAATCCAACCCACCCTTGGACACACCATGGGCTGGCTGGTATGCAGGGGGCTAGCAACCCCCCCAGCTGCTGGAAGAGCCCTACGTCACCCAGCCTACCCCATCTTGGGGCTGGTTTTGGGTGCTGGGGTTGTTTTGGGGTGCTAGGCCAGGAGCTTGAGGAAGAGCGGGACGGGACAGACCGGCCACGGGTTGGCTTTGATGTGGGCTGGGACAGTGAGCCCCAGCTTGCGCAGGATCCAGCCCTGCAGCCCAGCCGCCCCCGGGAGATTTCATTAAACTCTTGCCCAACCTGGTGAGCATCGCTGCGGCAGCGGATGCTGGCACCAGCCGGGACGGTAACCCAGGGGTTGGATCTGGCAGTGGGTTATTTGTGCCTTCACGGTAGTAAAAATCCCAGTAAATGCATTTGTTGTTTAACTGCAGCCAGAGGAGCTGGCAGCACCGAGCAGCACCAGGGCAATGCTGGGAGCCAGCGCCGCGGCTCTGCCACCAACTCCTGAAGGATGAGCAGTTGGGAGCCAGCCGGCTGGCCTCACCATGGAGGGGCTGCAGGATCCAGCCCACCCCCAGCCAGCCATGCAGGGGGCTGCAGCTGCACGAGAAGGGCACCCTCCAGCACCCAGCACTGCAAATCCAGCCTCCAAGGGAAATGTTACGGAGCAGAGACCACGCTGCCATGCCCCAAGCTGAGCGAGCCCCACTCGCGTGCGCACACAGGCAGCCCCGGAGCATGTGCAGCACAGCCAGCACGCCACGATCCGAAAATGAAACCGGCCCCAACTCCTCACCGCCACTCTCCACGCCAGGAAAATGCATGCCAGCAACGTAAATAGGAAATTTGATTTATATGCCACTCTCCCAGAAACAACTGTTCCCCAACCGGAGGAAAAGCAGCTGGCGGTGTTTTCAGCTCCCTTTTATAAGCACTGGGCTGTTCAAAATTCACCCCGAGGACTATTTTCAGGAGGGAGCAAAGTGAGGGTCTGGGAGACGCCCTTGCTGGCCCTGCAGCTCCCCGCTTCCCGAGTGGCAGAAATACAAAGTTCCCACAATCCCAAGAGCGGGAACATTGTTCCTTCCCAGGATGTCCTCCATGAAAAGAGCTATTCTGAGCCGGCAGCAGCCTTTCTTGGCACGGCCCCACAGCCCTCTCGCGAGGCAGCTATAAAAGGCTGGGTTACAATGAACAGCACTTTTCAATGGGAGAGCATCCGGTGTAGGGGGTTTGGGGGGATCCAGGTCCCCAGGGAGGCTCAGGGGGACACAAGTCCCCGGGTATCCAGCCCACCGGGAGTGGGATTGCAAGGGATGGGTGATGTGGAGTGTACCCCCAGGGTGGTGGTGGTGCAGCCCCTCTCAGCATCCCAGTCCCTCAGGAAGTGGGGCAGCCGACGCTGGAGGACCAGCTGGATGTAACCCTGGATTGAGAGTGCAGAGGGGGACAAGCAGGGCAGTGCGGCCATTTCGGGGGTAGGCACAGAGATGCAGCCGCTCAGCAAGGCTGAGCAGGGGGCGAGGAGAGAAAGGGTCTGGCTGCAGCCTCCCAGTGTGGGATAAGGTGGGGGGGGCAGATGGGAGAACCCCAATTTCACCCTCCTCTGAGCTGGGTCACAACATGACGTATTCGTGGCACATCCCCTGCCTGTGGCTACAGAAAGCAGTTCTGACTCCACACTCATGGGAAGTCCCATGAAGTTTTATTGCTGCCCTTCAGCCCAGCCTCTTCTCCCTTCCAGCAGCCTGCTTTCACCAATGGGGTAAATATTGCTGATTTCCGTGCCTGCCCCCCCTCCCAAGCAGAACAGAAAGCCCCAGCCCACATACCCAGAGCAGCATGGGGACCCCATGGGTGGCAAGGAGGGTGACAGGGCCCCTATCACACACACACACCCCTCCAAAACAGCACCCGCATATTTACAGCGCCACTATAAAACAGCCAAGGCCATCTGTGCTTCAGGCTAGCACAACCCACAGCAGAAACTGCCCGGCACTGTCCTGCTCTCCTCACTGAGTGGAGCAGCCCCCCACAGTGGTGTGGATTCTCTGGAGTCTCATAGAGGATGACGGCACAGCACCATCACTCCCTGCAACTCAACAGCTGTTTCCACACAAGCTAGAGGACCCCAGGGTGTCTCAGGAGCTTCCCTCTCTCTGCTTTGGCTGAGCCAAACCAACAAATGAAGAAGGAACAGCGCAGCAGGTTGGAGAGACCCCCAGCACCGCACGACCACACAGGTTGTTTTCTCAGGAAATCACGTTAAAAGCTGGGAGGTTTGGAGAGGCTGATTTTGCTCTCCTATACCTGCTTTCTCACAGGACATGCACCCCCCTCTCATTTGACCTCCTGGCACTACACAGCTTGCTATACGAAAGGCCAAAGCTGGCCTTAACCTACAGCTCTGCGTGGGCTGAGCAGTGGCGCAGAACTCTGGGGACGTGGGTGATGTTACAGCACTTGAAATCCAGGGGAAATCCACCCGTATGGCTTCCCCTGATCACTCCGCTGGGACAGATGGGATGGAGACAGCCCAACCCAAACCCATCTCAGGCCAAACACAAGCTCCACGCTCTCTTGGCCTGCAGAAGCTCACCAGGACAAGCCACTGTGGCCAGCTCAACTCCCCAGAAACCCTTTGCCTGCTCCCGTTCACCCCGGCACCCATCACCGTGGCATCTGGCACCCTGCACCCTGGTTTACACCATCATGCTCTCCTACACCCATTGCCTGCGGGGAAAAGCCTGGCAGTGGGGTGGCCTCTTTCAACAGGGTTTGTTTTGTTGCATGAAATGAATCACTGTGGTGTAGGCGTGGGAGAAACAGGGCGCAGGCAGCGCTCCCGGGGGAGCAGCCGGCTGGGGGTCCCTGGCTTCGCCCACGGGGACAAGGGGGAGCAGCCAGCAGCCCAGCTCGCCGCCAACCTGGCTCTCCCTCCCCACCACAGCAAGGCCCCCCAGGGCTGGATTCAGCCCTTCCTCCTCACCCAGCTGCGGCAGCGCTGAGGTACCGCAAACCCCGCCAGCACCAAGCTCTTGCACTTTCACTTCGTCTCACCCGCTGGGATTTGTCCTGACGTCTTCGCTGTGCCTGTCAGACCCCAGCAGCCCCACGATGTGTGGGTGGGGAGGGTTTGCCCTGGGTGAGCAGGATGTAAGACCCCTCAAAAGCCACCGGCATTTGCACCCCAGTCCCTCCGGTGCGATTTACGGTGCTGGCAGACCCACTGCCCTGCGGGCTCTGGTGAAACCAAAACAGATCTTTTCAGAGGCAATAAATACATAAAGGCAGAAGAGAAAATAAAAGCAATATTGCAGCCAGGGAGAATGCACAGGGACAAGGCTCTCCTGCCCAAAAAGCAAGTTGAAAAGAAATCCCAGGCGTTGATCTAGTCCCAAAGAAGTCAAAGTGAAACCTGCCAGCAATTTCACAGGCCTTTAGACTCCACTCCTACAGCCTGCCAGCAAAGCCCGACGGCAGCTGGAGACATGCGAGAGCAGGCAGCGCCAGCTCCCCGTGCCGGCCACCTCTTCCTCCGGCTGCTTTTCCTACCTAAATGCAGCAATCCAAAAAGTCCCCAGGCCACCAGCCCACAACTCCACATCTTGAAGCAATTTGCAACAACAATATCGAAATCGCAGCTTGACAACTCGTCCCTGTTTCCTTGACAGTAAATCCCAGCCCGGGCAGCAATGACCATGTTATTGCCGCTGTCAGAGCCAGCGGGTCTGGGCTCTCTGTGGGTGACTCCGCTGGGGCTTGGCACGAGCAGGATTGGGCACGCTGGCAGGGCACGGGGAGGCCACTGGGATGCTGTCTGCCGGTGCATCGGCCTCGTGCTCCGAGCCCCCGTGCCTGCCAAGCCAGGCAGCGCTCGCAAGCCAACAAAGTCTGCAGGGAGCAGAAAGCCAGAGGAGCTGCTTGTCAGGCTCTGGCTGGTACCTCCGCTCGGCGCTTGCAGCGGGCACGGGGACAGAGGAGAATGGGGCACGGGCAGGGCAGCACCCCACAACGGCAGCTGGGGCAGGCAGGCATCACCCCACGGGGTCCTGCACCCTCCAAGAGGGGCTGCCTCCATGGCAGCAGCCATAGGGGTCTGGGGGCAGGCAGGGGAGAGTGTGCAGAGGACCCTTGTTCCAGGGACAGGGAAACGGGGGACCTTGAGGGGGGCAGGGATCCCAGAAGAGGGGGATACTCTGGGGTAAAGGGGTGCTAGCAAGATGGGGGTCCCCAGGATTGGGGGCACCCGCAGGGGAACAGGATCCCTTGGATAGGGAGTGCCCACGGGGGAGCCAGGTGCTGGGAGGACGGGACCGCCACGGGTGAGCGTAGCCCCCGGGAAGGGGGAGCCGGAGGGAGGGGGGCGGGATAAGAGTGGTCCCCCACAAAAAGGGGTGCGGGGCGGGGAGCATGGGGAGAGGTCCAAGGGCTCGGGGCTGGCAGAGGAGGGGGATCACGCTCCCGGAGCCGCAGCGCTGGGGTCGGCGGGGGCAGCGGGTTGGCTCCCGAGGGAGCTCCGGGGGCTGCGACCGGAGAGTGGCCGCCGCTGCCTCCTCCCGCCCGGCCGGTCCCCGCCGCTTTCGCTTTGAGAGGCACAGCCCGACACGGCCCGGCCCGGTCCCGCTGCGCGCCCGCGGTTACCTGCAGGAGAAGGCGTCCGGCTGCCGCTCGCCCATGGTGGTGCGCGGCGGAGCGCCCGGGGACGGGACGGACGGGGCGGACGGGACGGCTTGGTACGGCACGGCTCAGGCAGGAAACCGGGACAGGCGGCTCCGCATTTCCGCCGAGCGGAGCCGCGGCGGCGCGGGGCGCGGACCCCGGCCCCGGGCGGGTTATGTAAAGCGGAGCGGCGCGGCCGAGGGCGGAGGCTGCGCGGGGGCGGGGCGGAGGGGCCGTGCCGCCCGTCCGTCGGTCTGCCTGTCCGTCCGCCCGGGGCCCGCCGGCAGCTCCGCGGGTGCGCACCGCTCCGCGCCGCCCCTCCCCGACGGTGCCTTTATCTTATCGCATCCGCGCCCGCGGAGGCAGCGGCATAAACAGCCCGGCTGCGCTCGTGGGGGGCGTGGGTTTTATTTAATTTTTATTTAATTATTTTTTAAATTATTTTTTAGGTTTTATGACTTTCACAATTTTTTGCTCGGTCCCCCTCTTTTCTTTCCCCCATCCCCGGTCCTAGTCCCCCGGGGGTCGGGAGGGAGCCGGAGCGTGGGGTGGTTTGGGGGCTCAGGAGGGGTGTGTGCAGGAAAACACCCCGCTTTCCTGTTCCTGCCGGGCCGCATCCTCCCACGGCTCCACGGGCTGGAACCCAGGGGACCTCTGTGGTGGCAGCAGTGGGCGAGACACCATCTGAAACCCCATTTCTCATCATTTTCCTCTGCCTTTCAGTCGAGGAAATTATTGGGCTGCAAAAGGCACCGCAGGGCACTTTCCGCACCCCGCAGGAGTGGATCAGGCCACTGGGCCCACAGTTGTCCTGCACCGTGGGTGAGGGCTTCAGCCGTGACAGAGTGGTCACAGTGTCCTCCTGGTCCCAGGCAGGGCTGGGGACTGGGGTGGGTGTACCCGGGCCAGGCTCGGCCATCCTGCTGCCCCCCCAGTGCCATCCCGTCCGGGGCAGCACAGCAGAGCCGCAGACACCCACCCTGTGAGCCATGGGAAATGGGAAGACAATAAACTTTTGCTGCACCTTTTTCCAGGAAAGGGCTGATTTGTGGTCTGTACCGTCACGTCTGGCCCATTGACATCTCCCACCCTTGTCACTGGTTGTCCTGCGAGCTCCTCTGGGACCTCACCCCCCCCAGGCAGCAGCAGTGCCAGTGACAGAGGGGGTCTCCTTGCTCCACAGACAGCCCCGCAGGCACCGCTCACACCGGGCACGCAAGAGCCACAGCATAGCAGCCCAGCCCAGGGGCTGGCATTCACCCAGCACACCAAGCCGGGGAAACCCAGGCATTTACAGACACCACACAACCGATTTGTGGGTGTTGGGAAGGTGGAACCTGCAGGATTTTGCCCTTGGAGACTGGGCTGAGGCACACTGAGCTGTTTGTGAACCAGCATCTGTGTGCCACCACCAGCAGGCTCCATCCTCGGTGACACTTAGAAATACACCCCAGTTGCTCACCCCATCCATTCCCAATCCCAATCCATCTCCTTTTGATGAGGAAAAGACTGAAATGGGAACCCCCCACTGCTGCTGGGCTCGGGGACTGGCCCTGACCACGGCCCTGGGGTGCTGCTGGTGTGAACACAGACCTGCTACCCCCCTCCAGCCCCACCAACCCCCCAGACCAGATTTGAAGCTATAACCCCATGTTCCCCTTGGGCATCATCTGCTTCAGGGATCCAGATGACTCTGCATCCAACTAGCCCTCCCCAAATCCCACAGGGAAGTCGCTGGGAGTGGGTGACATGATAAAATCTTACCTTAAAAGCTGCTTTTTAATTCCTTCTGCCGTTGCTTTATGCATAATTGCACCTTCTGTCCTTTTTTTTTTTTTTTTTTTTTGGAGTGAGATTGAGCAGTCGGCAGAGCCTGGTGCCTGCCCTCCTTCTCACGGGTGGCTGTCCCAGCTCGCAGCTATTGCACACTTTGCTTTATGAGCTCCATCTATTTCAAAAGCGCCCTCTCAGTCCCCGTGGCCTGAGATTTCTCTTTTGTTTTGCTTCCTGTATGAATTTTCTACAGTCTCTAACTGCTAATTCACTACCACTGACTTCTGCTTTTTCTGTTTGTTTATGCAGAGCGGCACAGATGCCCTTGTACATGCACACACACACATGCCACCGCTTCCCTTCCGCTCTGCACTGGGCTCAGCTTTTAACCATTGCGGCTTTCTTCTTCGTAAAAGCCTTAACCAGCTTCCAAGTGTCCTTCCCACTTTTCTCCCTAACTCCCGCACTCTGGCCCACTTCATTTTCAGGGTGTGTGTGGTGGTTTTGGAAGCTGCACATCTGCATTGTCCCACCCCTGAGTGGGATGTGATCGGCTGCAGGTGACATCTGTCATCCCACTGTGAGATGAGGGTCGTTGTCCCCCCTTCCCGAAGAGGGTCTGGGGGATGAAATCTGGAAATTCTTGTCTATGGGGGCCTGCTCTCAGCTGGCAATGCCCCCCCAAATCTCAGCCTGGTTTTCATGCACCCCTTGAGAGGGCTGGGTGTTGGTGGGCTGGGTGCTGGGCTGGGTGTTGGTGGGCAGGGTAGTGGTGGGCTGGGTGGTGATAGAGGGGGTGCTAGTGGGCTGGGTTGTGGGTTGGGTGATGGGTGATGGTGGGTTAGGGGGTGATGATGGCCAAGGTGGTGGTGGGTTGGGTGGCGAGCAGAGTGGTGGGCTGGGTGCTGGGCTGGGTGGTGGTGGGTAGGGTGGTGGTGGGCGGGGTGGTGGTGGAGGGGGTGGTAGTGGGCTGGGTGATGGTGGGCAGGGGAGTGATGGAGCGGGTGATAATGGGCTGGGTGGTGATGGGTTGGGTGGTGGGCAGAGCGGTGGGCTAGGTGGCGGGCTGGGTGGTGGTGGTGGGCAGGGTGGTGATGGTGGGGTGCGCCGCGGCTGGCTGCCCGCAGCCGTCGCTGGGCTCCAGCCGCCCCCTCCCGGGCAGCCGCCGCGCTGCACGCCGCCTGCGCCCCCCGCCCGCCGCCTGCGCCCCCCGCCCACGCCTGCGCCCCCGGCCCGCCCGGATGTGCCCCCTGCCCTGCCCACCCTCCACCCTGGCGGGGGGCAGGGGGCTGCCAAGGCGGGGGATCCGCGGAGGACGTGGGCTCGGAGCGGGAGCGGGCTGCCCGCACCCCGCATCGCACCGCGGAGTGTCCCACACGGCGGTTTCCCAGACGGTCACAGCTTGCTCACCTTGAACCCCGGGGCACAGCTTCCGCGGCCATTTGGGGGCCCTGGGGCCCACTGGGGCCATCAGACAACGGACACCCGCACCCCTTCTCATCCATGTGCATCCATGTTTCATCCCCCATCCAGCAGCCCCTCTGTACCCACCCAGCACCCCCAGGTTTCCAGGAGGCCCCCAACCGAGCTGGGTGACTCAGAGCTCCCCATCTCACCTCGCTGAGCCATCAAGCACCCGCCGCTGTGTAACCACACCAGCCAATTCACCAGTCATGGGAGCAGCAGGAAGCACAGGCCCAAGGCAGCCCGCGTCCAGAAAGGCACCCGGCAGCCCCTCACCTCCTTTCAGACCCTTTTTGTCTCCGTTTTCCCTGCTGTCAGGCAAACTCAGCACGGGAATTCATTTTCTTACCTTTCCCAGCAAGATCTGGCAGGGGAAACTGAGGCACAGACTCTGGGCTGCTTGCTGGGGGGCTACTGGGGGAACAACAGGGAAAATATCACGGAGCCACTCAGAAGGGGAAGTGTGGAGCCAGTGCAGCAACACGCGATTGTCCCAAGGGAGACCCAACGGGAAGCAAAAACCCAGGGGGGAATTTTGCGGTGTTTTTTGAGGATTTGGGGCGGCTCTCCAAAGCAGCTTCCAAAGGGCTCCCTGGGAAGCGGCCGCCGTGCTAAACCGGCTGATGGGGCTGCAAGAAGCAGTCGAGGTTTTGGAGTCCCAGCAAAGACAGGCAGAGCTGGAGTGTGGGCTTCCCTTTTTCAATTACCCCAGCTGGTCTAATAAAGATATTGCTTCTCCCCACGGTCCTTCCCCTTCCTAATCTTGCCGTGTGAAAAGGCACCTCTCAGCAAGGCAGGGAGATAAGCGGTGCAGGGAGACCCAAGACTTTTCCATGGTGGCCTTGAACAGGGCCGCTCTGCTCAGGAGGGAAGATAAAGCCCCGATGGTTTTAGTGCTAGTTTAAAACCCTTTTTGTAGTCTGAAAGAGAAAGTCTGCAGGTGATAGGGGGGAAAACCCTCAGTGAACTGAAAACTACTGCCACAAGCAGAAGATTGCAAAGCCCCGAGCAGCCGTGTAGGGTGGTGGAGGCATCTACGGTGGGGAGCAGTGGGGACCACGACCTGTGGGCAGCAGTGGTTGTGGCAGAGGTCACAGACGGCAGGATTTCTTAGCTGGGGGCCTGCAAAATGAGCGCCAACACCTTGTCTGCTAAAATGTATACACTGCCATGCAGCCCAGCAGGGGAACGAAGAAACTGGAGGAAAGGGACAGCGATAAGGAGAGCGAATCCTTGACGCTGGTGTTTGCTGGGACATGGTAAGGACAGCAACGTTGCCAAGGTGGTCCTCAGGCTGGTGACACTTTCAGGGTGGAAGGCCAACCAAGAGCAGAAGTCAGCCTGGAGGCTTCCCCCAGCCAAAAGGTTTATGGTTGCCCTGGGATGTGGGTACCGGCAGCGGGAAAGCCAGCCCAGGCCCCCGTGCTCAGCTCTGCTGGACCTATTCACCCCTGGCCTGGATGGGGCAAGCGCTGGCCACCCGGCCAAAAGCGCATCAGCAGCTTGAGTGCCATGCAGTGTTTGCTGTCAGGAGCGAGTGAGGGGGCCACGGTCTCTGCCCACACAGTTGCACAATGCCTGGCAGCTCCAGCACCCAGCTAATGGCTCGTCACCCCTTGCTTTCTAGCTCCTTGTGCCAGTTGTCACCTTCCCCCAGATGCCCATCCAGGCCTCTCAGCTCCTGCCTCAGTTTCTTCTTTCCCTCTGCACTAAGGCAGAGACCCTCGTCCCTGTCTGCTTTGGCCCAAGGGTATGGCTGAAAGCTCGGGAGAGCAGCCAGGACTTGCAGCTTGGTCCCTTGCAGCATCTCCCACCCATGCAAGGCCAATCTCTGCCCTGTCACCTTCATCTCCAGCAATGCTGTGCAGCTACCTTCAGCACCAAGCTCTCAGGTTTCCCACCCATGCGCACATGTGCACATCCCCACATGTGCACATCCCTGCATGCATACATCCAAGTGCACATCCATACCTACATCCATGTGTACATCCCTGCATACATTCCTGCACACATCCATGCCTACATCCCTATGCACATCCCTGCATACATTCATGTGTACACCCATGCCTACATCCATGGCCATGCATATCCCCATGTGGATCCATGTTCCCACATCTCTCCACCAGTGCCTGGAGCTCAGCCCCGGTGCCCAGAGCTATGACACGCTGAGGGCTTTGGGCCGAGCCAGGACCCCCCAGAACCGGGGCCAGGACCCCCCAGCCTCGAGGCCAGGACCTCCCGCACCCGGGCCAGGACCCCCCAGCCCCGGGGCCAGGACCCCCCCCAGTACCGGGGCCAAGACTCCCAGCCCCGGGGCCAGCCCCCCCAGCCCCGGGGCCGATCCCCGGCGCGGTGTCAGCCCCCAGCTGCCCCGAGCCGCGGTGAGGGGCGGTGGCGGCGGAGGCGGGCGGGAGCGGCGCTCCGCCCGCCGGGGCCGGGCCGAGCCGAGCCGGGGCGGCGGGGAGCCGAGGACAAAGGTGGCCGTGTGGGAGTGGAGCGGGTCCGGGAGCGGGTCCGGGAGCGGGTCCGGGAGCGGGGAGGGGCCGGGGCTGGGGGCGCAGCGGAGCGGGGCTGAGCGGGCGAGAGCGACCGGGAGCGGGGCTGCCGGTACCGGGGGAGGGCGGTCCCCCACTCCCCATAGTCCCCGAGAATCTGGGGATCCCAAAGAGGACCCCAAGCTGCCTGCGGGCAAGGGTCCCCGCTGCCCCCGGCCCCCCGAGACCCCCCATCTCATCCCCCTGAACCCTGCGTGGTGGCTTCATAGGAAAATAATGATCCTGGTGCATGTCCGCCTTGTGCTCATCAGGCTACGGTGACCCGCGACACCCACAGGCGTTTCGTGGCCGCAGGGTGGGCACTGGGGTGCCAGCCCCCACGGTCCCCTCGCACCGGCCGACCCTGGACCCAGCGCTCCCACCGCTCCCCACCCATTGCTGATGCCGGTGGCTGCCAGAGACCGGAGCTAGAGGCAGGATCCAGGTAGGTGGAAAGCCTGGCACGGCGAGGCCACCTGTGATTATGGGACAAGGGAGAGGTGGCCTTCCCTGGGGGACAGGGTCCATGGCCATGGCTCTCTGGAGCAGCGCTGGATCTGCGGTGCAGGCCATAAACCCTCCCTGCGTGCTGCGGGGAGGAGTGCCCTGACATGGCAAACACGGCGCTGGTGGTAAGGTCACCTGCACCAGGTGACATGGGGCACAGGGACGAGCCCAGCCGGGGACTCCTCCGTGGGAAAACCCTCCCCAGGGAGCCCCGACCCACCCAGCACTTGCTGGATGCAGCACCTTGGCTGGGAGCAGGGTTATCCCGGCTCTTACCGGGCTGTTTATTTGCTGGCTCCATTTCCTGGGCGCCAGGGCTGGTGCCACTGAGAACAAAAAGCTGGCGGCTTATTGCTCTGCAATTAAAGGTGCGCCCGACTCTGTGTGTGGGCAGGCGGCTGAGCACCCTCTGTCCCCACAGGGTGCAGAGCCATGAAGCTGAATGAGCGGAGCCTGGCCTTTTATGCCACCTGTGACTCCCCAGCAGACAACACTGGCTTCCTCTACAAGCGCGGCGAGCGGCACACGGCATACCATCGCCGCTGGTTTGTGCTCAAGGGCAACATGCTCTTCTACTTTGAGGAGCGGGAGAGCCGGGAGCCGCTGGGAGTCATCGTGTTGGAGGGTTGCACCGTGGAGCTCTGTGATTCAGCCGAGGAGTTCTCCTTTGCTATCCGCTTTGGCGGTGCCAAGTCCCGCACCTACGTGCTGGCAGCAGAGAGCCAGGCTGCCATGGAGTCGTGGGTGAAGTCGCTCTCACGAGCCAGCTTTGACTACATGCGCCTGGTGGTGCGGGCACTGGAGAAGCAGCTGGAGGAGATGCGCTGGGGACCAGCTGGTGGCTGCAGTGGCTGCCAGGGCTTGCCCGGCTCCTGGAAGCCGAAGCCCATGGGGCTGGAGCGGTCCCCAGAGCGGTTGCCGGCTCTGCCCACTGTCCTGCCAAAGGAGAATGGCTGCGCAGTGTGGAACAATGTGCCGGGAGCGGACCGGCTGCCCGGTGCCTCTGGCTGCACCAGGCACGATAGCGAGGGGAACCTGCGGCCACCACCGCTGCCACCGCGCAGGCGGGCATCAAGCAGTGAGGCAGGCAGTGCCAGAGTGGCTGCAGCGGAAAGCCTGTCCACCTTCTGCCAACTCCATGAGCAGTATGGCCGGGAGGTGGCCCAGCTGCGGCAGGACTGGCTGGAGAGGCGGCGTGGCCCCCGGCCCTGAGAGGTGGCTGAGCCCTGGGGACCTTCCAGGACCCGATGATCATCCTTGGTGCTGCCTCAGTCCTCTCCTCACTCTGGGATGTGCAGCCTTGTCCATGGCTGTGATGGACACCTGCTGATGGTGCCACAGAGGGCCCAGCACTGAGGGACACCAGTGTGCTCTGTGATGGTGAAATGCCAGCCTGGCACTGGTGGCAGCTGGGCTCAGCGTGCCACCAGCCAGCCATGAAATCCCAGGGCTGCTGGGGCTGCCAGCTCTCAGGCATCTCGTGATCTCAGGCATCTTGCAGGGGTGCATGCCACTGGCCATGCCTCGGTGCGGGGTGGCCCATCCAGCGCAAGCAAGCTACAAACCACTTGCTGGCTGATGCCTCCTGAGAATCAGCCACTGCACTGGGTCTGGTAGGGCCTCTTGATGCTCTTGCAGCAGGATCATGCACCAGCAATGCTTTTGGAGGAGGATTTTGATGGCATGTCACCCACCTGAGCCTCTGCACCGTTTTTCACAGCCGGGGAGCCTGCTACTGCCTTCCCCTCCCTGCCCAACACAAGTGATTGGCTGAGGTCAGCTGAGCTCCACCAGATCCCTCTGCTCCAGCAGGATGTGGTTTGCAAATGAAAATATCAGTGAGCGCAGTCCTTCCTTAATGGCAGCAGCACGGCATGTCCCAGCTGCCTGGGGAGCTGGTGATACCCAGCCCTGGGTGTTCTGCATAGGGTGATGGCTGCTTGCAGCCCAGCCAGTGAAACCATGGAGGGGACAGATGCAAGGAGAACACAGAAACTGCAGGCACTGCCTCACCGGGTGGATATTTCAAGTCAGAGCATCATCCCCAGGCTGGCTTGTGAAGGGGAAGCATCGCTTGCGGTGGTGAGCAGGAACATATGTGTCAGCAGCGGAGCGTGTCGAATGATTCATGTGCTAAACCAGAGTGAAGCTGGTGTCTCATACCGGTGCTTCTCTTCCCCCAGTGGTTTATATCAACACTAAAGCTGCTGGCCTGGAGGTGGGATGACCTACCATAGGTCTGGGGGGAGCAGACAGGGCACCACAGGCTTGGGCTGGGTGGCTCTGGTTCCCTTTGACCCCTTGGGACAGGCACCAGATTTTGTTTGTTACAATAAAAGTTGTTTCAGAAATTCCCTTCTGGCCCTGGTTCTTGTTTGCACCTTTAAGCCCCTGGGGAGGGGGGCCCAGGTAGGAATTAACTATACAATTTCATTCCCTTTCTGTCCCCACCGAGTGGGACACGGCCAGTGCCAGGGATTTGCAGTGGCCTGGAGCCCCACATCTGCCCACAGGGATGGGTGGGATGGGTGGAAAGGAAGGGGTGGGATGAGTTGGTGCCACCCTGAGAATATCACGATTCAGTGCCAGGGTGGTCCCACGGCAGGGACAGCACAGTTCTGCCCTCCCTGATGGCTTAAGCAGCCAGGCACAGGTGACTGACATGGGGTTTGGGCATTGGAAAAGAGCTGGGAGACTGGGAGCAAAACCCTCCAGCAGTTTCACTGGTGGAAATAGTACTGGGTGCCCCAGCATGACTTGCTGGTGCATTACAGCCTTAATGGGATGTTACAACCACCCCTCCAAACCCCAGGTTACAGGCTGCACTGCGTGATGCCAACCAGGTTTGGGTGCCCATGGCGAGGTGGCCCTGTGCTCTTGGTGGGACATCCCCAGACCTCTGCCAAGAGGTCTTAGCCAGGGACAAAATATCTATCCTCTTGCCAGGGCAGGTGTCGGTGCTGTGCAGGGATCGGGAAACCTGCCCTTGAGGAGATGGCCAACATGACCCCATGTGCCTGCCCGCAACACCCCACCTGCATGAACACCCCAGTTTCTTGCTGAAGTGGGGTTCTGCAGCAGGTTGGGAGGGGGGGAACGCCTCTTAGGGAAACTGAGGCATGAAGCCAGCTGGGGTCACTTGCTTGCTGAGAGCACTGCAGAACATGGAGCCCTGCTCCCAGCCAGGCATGGCACCCTGCTACGTATTTCAGCATTTGGAGCGGTACCGAGGACAGGCGCAGCTACACCCGCAGCATCCAGATGGTTAACGTGACCCCATCAGTCGGCTGCAGAGGAAGATGCTGGTTTCCATGGCAGCCAGCCCAGCTTCTCCAGACATTCAGATATTCATTAAAAATAAATCCTTCCCAACATGTTAGCTGACAAACAAGCTTAAACAGATACGCAACATATGGATTTATTAATTCATCAAATGCAAACAGCCCTGCCTCGTGTCAGAAGCTGCAAGCTTGCCTGGCGATGGCCAGTTCTGAAGAAGTGCTGGGGTGTGGCTCCATCCCGCAATACTGAACCGAACCTCATGCTGGAGGATGCTGAGCTACCCTGGGGGCAGGAGCAAACCTGCAGCAGGGATGAGCACAGGACTTCCACAGGGCAGGATCATACCCTGAGCTGGACTAGCCCCATTGAACACCCCTTCTCTCCCCCGTCCCCCCCCCAACCACCAGGAGATAATTTATGGCAGTGAGAGCTCACGAACCCAAAGCAAGGCTGCGACTTCCAAGGGAGCCAACATCAACCCAGGCGCTGCGCGAAGCTGAGGAGCTCCCATCCCAGCCGCCTCCAGACAAAACACACCCCAGGGCCAGAGTCGTATCCAACTTCTGTATTTAGTGGCTCTTTACAGAACTTGTTCCTTCCAAAATTGTTAAACAAAGTTCATCGATCTCATAGAAACTTTTGAAGTACAGTACATGAGCCTAACAAAAACGTGATTGGTATGTCCCGCTAGCTTTAATACAACAGGATTGCCGTCTTCAAGACTATCCTAAGTGCTTCCTCAAATCCCGTTCCACTAAAGCTCCTGCTAGCACATGACGGAGACGAGCAGTCAATGGTCGCGCCTCGACCTTCTGCAGCGCGGTGGCAAGGGAAGAGCGGCCGCGGGCAAGCTGGGGCTTGCTGGGGCAGGGCAGGCGGGCAAGCAGAGCTGTGCCTTCACAAAAGCCACTTTTAGCATCGCTCATCGACTACCACCCAAATATAAAAATACCTTCTATTCTGATAAAAATGTATACAGTGGAAAATTAGTCAATGCATAGCCTCGAAGCCTGGCGGGGGAGCCCTCCCAGCGGTGGTGGCCTTGGTGGGTGATGGCTGATGCTATGCGGGCAGGGAACAGGGCAGACCAGCCCAGCACTGGCCACCCCCCATCTTTTAAAGGCATTTCATTAGCAGAAGCTGGCTGGCAGTGCTGGGGGCAGGGAGGCGGCGGGGAACACGCCAGGATGGTGCCACTGCTGAGCTCCTGCGCAGGGTCAGCCCTGCAAAGCCAAAGCTTGATGGTACTTTGCCCAATTCAGGTTTGAGCTTGCCCAGTTCAGGCAGGAGCCTGTCACAACACCCTGGGGCTCATCCTGGCTTCAGCGGCAGCCCCTGTCTGAGGACATGGCTGCAATGAGGGGATGCTCATCCTGCCCGGGCACTCTCCCTAGGGAAAAGTGCTTCAGCCGCAAGAGCTGGCTGTGATGCTGGGAGCAGCCCCGAGCAGGGTTTGGCCCCCTGTGAGTAGGCAGCTCATAATTTTTTGGATGCTCGTCCCCAAGCACTGGTGCCCCAGGGGCAAAGCTCCAAGGCTTCATCTCTTTTTCTTTCCCAAACGATGGCAGAACGTGGGGAACCGGGATCTCATAGATGTCCATCCCCAGCGAGCCAGAGCCATCCCCGAGCATCACATGTGGGTACCTCTTCCCACCTCGCTCCCAAAATCACAAGCACAGGTTGCTTGCATAGCTTTTGCCTTATTTTGTTCTCTTCCTGGGGAGCTGGCAGGAGCCGTGCTGTGCCGTATCAGGGCTGCCACTGGTCACTGGCTGGAGGAAGCGCGAAGGACGGCGTTCGGACCATGCTACATCTTGTTCCAGAAGGCTATTGCAGACATTTCTACAACATATACAACCGCACGGGACATTCTGTGTTACAAAGGTTTTCAAAAAACATAAACCACCAGAACTAAATACATACTCGATGGCATCAGGGTTTTTGCTTTAGAGTCTTCAGGGACTATGACGCAGTCTCTGGCTGGGGCAGAAGCGATGCAGTGTCTTACAGACAGAGGTGGAAACTGCTCGGCAAGAGTTTATTAAATTTGGTCAGTCTCATAGTGCTTCTTGATGGCTTTGCTCAGTAAGTCTTTCTGTGGTTTGTTTTTTTTTTCTTGTTTGTTTTTAATCTCATCCAGTGGCAAACTACAAGACTTCAGTGTACATTTAATGACACGACTGCTACATCATCCTGATTTTATAGCTATCTTTAATATCAAAGCAGCTTAAGCTGTTAATAAATTCCAAAGTATCCTTTTATTAAAATATCTAAAAGAGGTCTATAAATATTTTTTGTTTGTTTTTTTTTTTCTTTTTTTCTTTTCTTTTCTAAAATTGTTCCCAGTTTTTCACATTTAAAACAAAGCCGGGGAGGGGGGCGGCATTGTAGTGGGGGCCCCCCCTTTCCATGGGCGCTCCCCTCCGTGGCGCTGGCCACATGTCACCTCTTGGTGCGTGCTGCATTTAACAAAATATATATATATATGTGGGGGTGTATATATATATATATATTTAGGGCGGCAGGGGGGCTCAGAACTCCCACTCAAGGGCCTCCTCACGGTTGGCAGCCCGCTCCAGGCGGTGGATGATGTTGTTGAGGTTGGCCATCTTCTCATGGCGCCGCTGGACGCTGGTGCTGAGCCGGGGGCCGGGGGCTGGCGGCAGTGCCGGTGAGACCGGCCCGGCAGAGGATGGCCCCGGTGAGGCCGAGCCGGTGAGACCAGGCGAGGATGCTGCTGAGGGCGATGTTGGGGAGACCTCCAAACTGCAACGGGATGAGCCCGCAGAGGACTGGGAGCTGTCGGGGTGCGGTGGCGGTGGTGGTGCGGGTCCTCCGGCGGCAGCACCAGCACGGCCGCCCCGCCGCGGAAGGCTGCCGGCGCTGGGGGCAGCTGCATGGGGGGCTGCCCCCCGCTCCTCCTGGGGAGGTCCGGTCCCCTCGGCCGCCCCGGCTGGGCTGCGTGAGTCCCGCCGGCGGCCCCAGCCACCTGCCTCCCCCTGCTCCTCCTTCACCTTCACGGGCACCGCGGCACAGGGGTGCTCGCCCCCCCCAAACACAGGTTTACGGTCCTCGGTGTCTGAATCGGGGCTGTGGGGGGCCCGGCGCCCGGGGACGGCTGCCCCACCACTCTGCTCTGGGTCTGTGTCATTGTCCTGCGTGCCCTCCACCAGCATCTCCCGGCGCATCCGTGACCTGCCGGGACACAACCACAAAGGGTTGGTGACCATCACCCATCGCCCCGTGTTGCGGGCACCACATGTCTTGGACAAGCATCTTCAGCCAGAAAAATGTGATGACATTGCCTGAGACGTAAAACCCCACTTTGACAGCCTTCAAAACATTTTTTTGGAGGAAAAACTGCTGCTTGAGCACGGGGAACGGATTTTGCAACACCTTGGGCTGTTTCCAGCCAAACGGAGCCAGTTTTGCAAGTGTTTTCCACTACCTTTGTTGTTGTGGTTGTTGTTATTTAATATACAAAATTTTTCAAAGGTTTATTTTCGGGCATTTGTGTTTACCAAGAGCAGGAGGGGCTTTCCTAGAACCATGCAAGGGGAAAGGTCGTAGGTTTCAAACCCCCATTAGTCAATGCTTCACCAAAAAGCCTGACTTTTCAAGCTCTCCCCTGCACTCCCCACACGATGGCTTCACACAAGTAACTTCATCCAGCTCCCATAAATATTGACCATCTACTTCACGCTGCCCAGGGGGACCTGGAGGCAGCTGGAGGCTCTGCAGCCTCGACACAAGCACTTACATGTCTTTTAATACTGGTTTATATAGGGGAGGGGGCACAGCCCATCCCCTGGGCTGTTGACTCAGAGCAGGCAGCTCTTGGTGTGGCTCTGGGGAGGGTTCAGGAGCCATGCGTTCACCTGCAATGCTGCCTGAGGATGAAGCCTGTGCTGCTCCCTGGGGTCAGGCTGCTGTGGGGATGGATGCTGTGCTTCAGAAGCCTCCATAAGGCCTTTCTCCACCCATCATAGAGCTCCTGCTGGGTGGCGAGTGGTGTCCTGCACCAGTGAGCAGGTGGACATGAGCATGGAAACCTCTTTAGATGCTCTGCGTTACTTGGTCAAGGTGGTCAACACCTCCTGACCAGCTGCCAGCCAAAGCACATGCAGTGTTTTGGCTGCATAGAAGCGCAGAATCATTTAGGTTGGAAAAGACCTTTAAGATCTGATCCAACCGTTAATCCAGCACTGCCAAGTCCATCACTAAACCATGTCCCTGAGCACTGCACCTATATGTTTTTGAACTCTCAGGGACGGTGGCTCCACCACCTCCCAGGGCAGCCAGTTCTGATGCTTGACCACCTTTTCAGTGACGAAATTTTTCCTAATTTTCTCCAATCTAAACCTTCCCCAGCACAACTTGAGGCTGTTTCCTCTCATCTTGTTGCTTGTTACTTGGGAGACTGTGCCCACCTGCCTGCAGCCTCTTTCAGGTAGTTGTAGAGAGCGAGAAGGTCCTCCCCGAGCCTCCTTTCTCCAGGCTGAACACCCCCAGTGCCCTCAGCTGCTCCCCATCAGCCTTGTGCTCCAGCCCCCCCCACCAGCTTTGCTGCCCTCCTCTGGACATGCTCCAGGACCTCTACATCCCTCTTGCAATCCCCCCCAGTTCTGCACCCGAGGACCTCCAGTGACCACATGTGGGTCTGCACCTCTCCATCTAGACAAAGAGGGGCTGGGAGAGCATGAAGAGGAACAGTGACACCACCTTGGTGGCACAGCACCACCAGAGGTCCGAAACCCAGGAGCATCCGTACCTGTAGTTGTGGAACCAGTTGATGACGGTGTTGGTCTTAAGGTTGAGCTGGAAGGAGAGCAGTTCAATGGTCTGCTGGGAGGGGTAGGGCTCCAGCTGGTAGGCTTTCTTCAGGGCTTCCTTCTCCTCTGGGGCCAGCACCACCCGTGGCTTCTTAATCTGGAGGAGGCTGAGGTCCTGCGGCTGCAGGCTGGGGCTGGCACACTCGGAGCGGGCGCTGGGGGATTCGCTGTCCGAGCCGGTGCTCATCAGCCCGTACCGACGTTTCAGGTAGGCTGCAGGAGAGGAGACCCAGCTGCGCGCCGCTCGCCCCCCAGCCCAAGGAGCACCCCCCTCGGCCAGCACGCCCACCCCGGTGGGGCTGCATCGCCCTGACCCTCACCTTTCTTCTCCAGCTTCTTCATGTCACGCAGCTTCTCCACGTTGTGGGGGTCGTTGAGCCAGAGCTGCATGCGGACGAAGGGCTCCCTCCCCTTCAGGCTCAGCTTGTGCCACGGCTTGGGCCTGGAGAGGAGATCGGACACCGAGCCCTGCGTCAGGCCCAGGATGCTCTCCCCGAACAGCCGCTGGCCTGGCGGAGGAGAAGCAGAGGTGGTTAGAGTGGGGCAGAGCAGCGAGGCAGGCGCTACAGTCCCTCTGCAGAGTGGGTACACCCTGTTTCCCGGCCAGCATCCTCCCCAGCATCTTGGGATCGCCCCCCAGGCACCCGCAGTGAACCAAGGCGAGTCTGCGGCTATGGGAACTGGGGTGATGCATCTATGGAGCCTCACCAGCAGCTCACGAAAACCCAGGCGGAGACAGGGTCCGCACCTAAATTGTTGTCTGTCAAGACCTCCTTGACCTTCTTGGTGATGGAGTAGGTGTCCAGCTCGGGGGACATGGCAACGATCTCCTGGATGCCCACAGGTCCCTGGCTGTTGGGGTACGTCTTCCCACCCATCGCAGGCGTCGACCGGCTCTCGGGCTGCTGGTTTTCCTTGCTGCTCTCCAAGGCCAGGGTGAGGGGCTCCTGGCAGCCCTTCTCATGCTCGGCAGGGCTGGGGGGCGGCGAGGGGGACGGCTGGGGCTCCACCGGGCTGGCTGCGCGACACCGGGGCAGAGGGGTCAGCGGGGACGGCAGGGATGGCGGGAGGGGACAACAGCAGGGAGCTGGCAGGCGCAGGAAGGTTATCTCGGGGATGCCTGCCGCTCTGCCCTCTGGAGAGGGGGGATGCCAGCCAACTCTCTCTGGTGGCTACAGCAACATGGGAGGTGCCAGTGGAATAATTAAAGAGAGAAAACATCACTAATATAAAAAACCCAGCTACTACTTTATGCCAGGCACAAAGCCAAAGACTCTGCTGTGGTTTTCCTTTTTTTTTTTTTTAAAAAAAAAAAATAGATGACTTTCAAAACCCATTTCTGACAAAATATTTGAGGATCTGTGTAACAGCCCTAAATTGCCACAGTGACCAACTAAGGGGGTTCAAAATGAGTTGGATGGATCAGAGGGGGATGAAAGGGGCTTCCCAGGATTGGGGTGCGGGTTGGGGTGCTGGCGGTGGCATGGGCAGATCTTCCCGGCGCTGGGGTGGGAAGCAGGAGAAACTCGCCCTGCACTGGGATGTGGGGGATGGATGCAGAAGCACCGGGGGCACTGATGGCACATGGGGACCACGGGGACGGCAGCGGAACTTACCCTGGGAGGGTGTTGGCTGCTGGCTGATGCCTTGGCCCAGCTGGTCGGTCAGCCAGAGCTGCATACGGATGAAAGGCTCCCGACCCTTCTGCGTCAGCTTGCTCCACGGCTTGGGCCGCGACAGCATGTCGCTCACGCTGCCCTGGGACAGCCCCAGCACCTATGCACCATGTAGGTGTCACCCGCTGGGGCCAGGGCATGTTGCCCTCTGTGCTGGGCTGCTGCCTGCCCTCCGTCCCCATTTCAAGGGAGGGGAAGCAGGCTGCCACCCACTGCCATGCTCGTGGCCCCATGGTATGTCCAGACCCCCTGGCCCCAGCCATGGGTACTGTGACTCTGGTGGGTCCCTCTGGGATACCCAGTGGGCTGGGAGGATGGTCCCCACAGGGCTCTGCACTGGGGACAGGGTGTTCTTGGTGGGAAGTGCCATTAACCCAGTGGTGGTCATTGGGAGACCAACCGGGGTTGGGTCAGACCCTGAGGACTTGGCATCCTCCACGGGGAAACCCACCAGGGAGAGCGGGGACCCTGGAAAGAGCTGGTGGAGGCCACCAGTGTGCCCTGGGATCTGGGTTACAGAGCAGAGGGGACAGTGGACCCTCCTTCTCCAAGCTGTTACCTTCTCTCCAAAGATCCTCTGGCAGATGCCGTTCTTGGCCAACTTCTCCTTGACCTGCCGAGTCAGCTCCAGCGTGTCCACCTCCCTGTACATGTACATCTCATACTGCTCGGGTGTCAGTGGTGGCACGGTGGGCTTCAGGGTCCGTGGCACGTAGGTGGGGTAGTAGGAGAGACGACCACCAGCTGCTGGCTCTGCACCAGCTCCCTCCGTCTTCATCTCTGTCAGTCGGTGGGGTTCATCGTCTGCTGGTGGCAGCTCATCCTCGTTGGTGCCACCCTCGCTGGGCTCGCCCCGTGGCCAGCCCCGGCCGTTGGCCATGCTGGAGTAGCTCGAGGAGGAGGAGGAGAGCGAAGGCGAGACAGAGGTGTAGGGTCGGCTGAGCAGGCTCCGCTCCGATGCCCAGTGCTGGTCGAAGTAGGAGCCAGCATCGCCGATCTCCGACTTCACCTTCCGGATGATGCTCTGGACAAAGGCAGCGGGTGAGAGTACGGCCAGGGGCGTCTGCGGGGGGCCAGGGCTGGTCCCGCTCCCCTCCTCCTGCTTGACATAGGTCGGAACGATGTTCTGGCTGACGGTGGCCAGCGTGGAGCGCTCGGCAGGCGATGTATCCCCGGGGCGCCCACTGCTCCCTGACTCCATCTCCAGCAGCGCCTGCTGCTGTGCCTGCATCTCCCGCCGTGCCTGCTCCAAGATGCTCTTGATGGCGTCCTCTGAGCTGCTGCCGCCTGTCCCGTTGGCCACTGTTTGCGATGCTGATGGTGTTTTGGGTTCCCCTGCAAAGAAAAGGGGTGAGGGGAGCCCTAAGGAGCAGCATGCACCGTTTTACCGTGTGGTCATAATTCAAAATGCAGGAGAAAAGGGATTTTATCCCGATCTGTTCTGGAGTGCTATCCATCAAGCAGGTGCAGATCAGAAGAACAAGCAGCACCCCCAAAGCAAAAGCTGCGCCCCCCCCAGCTCAAAGCGAGCTGCCTTTTTGACGATTGCAAAGTAAATCCCATTACCAACAACGGCAATAGACAAACATGTTTGTTTTCCCTGACTGTTTTTCCACCGTTCCTGTCTAATTTAATTCTCCAGGATTCTGCTTTCTCAGCAGACTACCTGTTTTAATGTATTTCATTTCTTGTAATTGACTGCGAGCGCAGCTGCTGTAATGATTCCTCATGCCAGATGGATCATGCATCCTCATTTAATCATCTGGTTTGGGGCAGGGGGGAGAAAAAAGGTAGATCCAAAGTTTCCAAAAGCCCAGATACAAATGCTGCTGCATGGGGAGTCTTCCATCCCTTACAGTATTTACCAACGATTCTTCCTACCATGCCTCAAACCTCCTCTGTGGCTTTCAGCAGGAGAAATGTCCCCCAAAAAGCTCATTTTGGCCCCGCCAGGGCTGCTCCATCCTGGGTGCCGGCTCCCAGCCAGCCACAGGGTTAGCCCAGGGCCACCTTGGCCAGGACTGTGCCACGAGTGCTGGGCTGGGCAGGGGCTGGCTAACATTCCCTAGGGGATGCAGAGACCCCCGTGCCAGATGCTGTCAGTGTTGCGGGTGTTTCAGCATGCTGTGGGACCCACAGCCATGCAGCACCCAGCTGCTGGCACCCTTCTGGGTGCTGCTCCCACAGGGGCAGAGCAAGGGCTTGGGCACCCCTGGAGCCACCCACATGCTGACACCTACCTCCCTTCTGTGACTCGATCTCCTTCTTTGCCTGCTCCAGGATGCTTTTGATGGCATCATCAGAGCCAGTCTCCGGCGTCCTGATCCGTGGCGTGATGCTACCTGATCAAAGAGGCAGAATAACAGCTTTGTCACCGGCTCTGGTTTTACAAGCTCCACTTGTACGTCAGGAAGTATTTACTGCTCCTCATGTTCAGTTATTTTAGGGATGCTGGTTTTAAGACAAATGTCATTCCCAATTAGTCACTAGTCAGTGCATGGGGAGCACTAGTAGCCTCGGCTGCCAGCTCTCGCCTCCGGCACAGCATCTCCCAGCCACCTTGCTTGCCCCATCCAAAAGCACACACTCCCCACCGGCACACAGGGTGCTGAGCAGAGACATGGGCACGGGGACCACGTCCCCCATCCTCAGCACTGTGCCCTCTCGCCTGTGCAGGTGAAGGGTTAATGCTGGATCGGATCCAGGGAATAAATTGGAGCTGTCTGGGTTGAAATGCAAGCAGATGCATGGACCACGGACCTGCATCCCCCAGTCCTGTGCCACCATGGGGACCTGAGTGACCAGCCACAACTGCTGCCACCACTGGGACGGGGCCAGAAGCCACAGTCCCTGGAGTCAGGCTTTACCATCTCATGGTGGTGCCAACACTGCGCCGAGTTCCCACAGCATTAAAACTTCATTATTTTAACAAAATATTCCCGAGCACATTGATTCATACGCTATGAAACAGCCTAATGAATAATTAAATGGCACTTGTCAGAATAAACGAGTAAAGCACGTCCGGGGATGCAGCTTCCACAATGATGGGTTCTTGTTAATTGCTACCATTTGCCTGGGCTCCATCCCACCCAGCAGCCGATTCCGTCCCACCCTGCAGTGAGTGAGGGGACCACCAGGGACAATCCCTAAGTGTCACCGGTGACTCCATGCGCATCCCTGCCTCTCTTGCCAGCACATCACAGGCTGGCGAGCATCCCTGCCGCAGCATGGGGCACCCTGGGGTGCTGCCGGGGTGAAGCGGGGTGCATTGGGAGGGGATCCCACAGCACCGCCTGCAGCATCCCAGGGCAGGACCCATGGGCTGGGGCCACCCCAACCACTCACCTCTCTGGCGCACCTGGATAGTCCTCAGGGCCAGCACGTTCTGCTCATCGGAGAGGAACTGCTTCATCTTGATGAACGGCTCCTTGCCCTTCACCGTCAGCTTGTGCCAGGGCTTGGGTCGGGCCAGGATCTCGCTGACAGAGCCCTGCGACAGCCCCAGCACGTAATGCCCGAAGACCCGCTGCCCGATGTTGTGCTTCAGCAGCTGCTCCTTCACCTGGAAGGCGATTTCGGCTGTGTCCAGCTGCTCCTCCTCGGCAGAGCTGCTGGTGCTGCCCTCGGATGGCTCGCCAGGCGGGCTGGTGGCACTGGCAGCCGGCGCGGTGCCAGGGTGCGTGGCACTGCCCTTGGCCCCGAAGAAGGCAGAGGGGAAGGGTGGCCCCACACTGGCATTCTCATTCTTGTAGGCAGGCAGTGGTGGGTGGGGGGCCTTGGGGTCTCCTGACAGCCGCTCGCCCCCTGGGAAGGGGGACAGTGAGAAAGTCTGGGGGCCATCAGGAGCCAGGCCGGGACCGGGAAGAGGTGGGAGGGGAGTGGGGGAGGTGGGTTCGTCTGCCGGGGCATGTTGGGGGGATGGGTACGGCTGCTCCATGCCCAGCGAATCCTTCCCCGACTCGTCTTCGGAGTGATCCTCCTCTAGAGATGAATGAGAGAAAGGGAGACGCACTAGAGTCCCCCCAGCCGGCAGCTCCGGCACAGCCCCACAGCAAAGCATCTCCTGCCTCCGTTTCCCCAGGTGGCTTCCCACCCCCTGTCCTCCCCCTGCCAGCTGCGGGCTCCTTCCCACCGCTGGGGCAGCATCCGACCCTGCTGCCCACATTCCCAGGGAGGCTCCTGATGGGACCAGGGATGCCGCAGGACCCGGGAACCCTACCAGTGCTGGCCAGCAGGCTGGGCTTCTCCAGCAGGTACTTCTGGGAAGGGTAGAAAGCCTCCTTCCCCAGCAGCAGGGCCTCCTCTGCCTTCGATATGCTCTGCAAGGAGCCAAGCCGAGATGGGAAAGGGCGGCGGAGCCACTGGCGGCAGGGCTGGCACGCGTGCCACAGCCCGGCGAGCATGCCGGCACACGCCGCAGCACTTGCCTGGGGAAGGCTGCAGCTGGCGGAGGCCACCTTCATCGCCTTCAGGATGCTGGGAGGGAGACAAGGTGGGTGACTCGGCGGGCACGGCTTTTTGCTGCCATCAAGCCACCGAGCGTTACGGCTGCTGAAGTGTGCCGTGGGTGCTGACGGCACCCGGCCGGCCGGGGACAGGCAGGCAGCAGGCATGGATCAAGCCATACCTCAGCTCCGTTTTGATCTCCTCGTAGTCCGCCTGCGCCTGCAGCTTCTCCTCCAGCTTCTGCGGAGCAGAGGGGGGGAGTCCTCGCAGCCGGCTCCTGGTGCACGCCCGGCACGGCCAGACCCACGTCCCCCCGCCCCGGCAAGCCCCAAGCCCCCGCGGGCGCACCTCGATGGCTTCGTTCTTGGCGGCCAGCTGCCCCTCCAGCTCGGCAATCTGGTTGGCAGAGGACTCCTCCAGCTCCTGCAGCGAGCTCTGGAGGTGCTGGACGTCTTTCAGGAGCCGCAGGATCTCCCGGTCTTTGGCAGCCAGAGCCGCCTCCAGCCTCGACCCTGAGCACATGGAATAGTTCACTTTGTCCTGCTGGGAGAGGGGACACCATCAGCTCCCAGCCACCCACCATGGGCACAAGGGCCACCCTCCTTGTCAGACATGTCCCCATGGGCAGCAGGTGAGCCCAGGGCTCAGTCCTGTGGGATGGGGACCTGGGGTGACACAGCCCTGGGGAGGGACAGACCTTTTCTCTCCCCTTAAAGGTCTCCCAGGTGCATCTGCTCGGTGCTATGGGGGTGCATGTCCCCCAACCCCATGGGAGGCTGGGGCTGCAGGTAGGGCATGGCCAACGCTACCACCCCATGGTGGAAAACCACCTCAGTCACAGGCATTTCAGGCTTGCTCCTGAAGGTGGTGGGTGCTCCCCAATGTGATGGGGTGCTCCTACATGCTGCGAGATGCTTGTGAACATGCCAGGGTGCTCCTGGCTGCTATGGGGTGCTCCTAGCTATGACGAGGTACTTCCAAGTGCAGTGGGATGCTCCTGGCTGTGACAGATGCTCCCAGGTGTGATGGGATGCTGCCAGCTGTAATGGGGTGCTGCTGGCCCCAAATGGGTGCTCTCAGCTGTGATGGGGTACTCTCAGCTGCAATGGGGTGCTGCTGGCCCCGAATGGGTGCTCCCAGCTGTGACAGGGTGCTGCTGGCCATGATGGGGTGCTGCTGGCCCCAAATGGGTGCTCCCAGCTGTGATGGGGTGCTCCCAGCTGCAATGGGGTGCTGCTGCCAGCCCTGAGGGGTGCTCCTGGCTGTGATGGGGTGCTCCCGGCCCTGAGGGGTGCTCTCACCCCGGCAGCGCCCGGCGGGGAGCAGCAGGCCAGGCGCAGGGAGCTATTCACGGCTGCCAGCTGCTCCCGCAAGCTCTCCACCTCCCTCTGCGCCGCCTCTGCTCGCTGCAAGAGAGCAGAAAGCACATCAGGCAAGGCACCCGCAGCTCATCCCAGCACACACAGGGCAGGGTGGTGCTCCAGGATCTACACAGACTCGTGTCTCTCCCAAGCATCCTGCTCCCACCACCACCACCAGCAGCCCACCATGTATTTCAGCTCCCCATGTCCTAATGTAGTTCCCGATCCCAATCCCTGGGCACTGGCTACAGACCACCTCCAGGACACTGCCTTCTTCCACCCAAAGAGCCATATCTACATGCAAATTGCTCTTTAAGCTTCTTTTATTATCCATGCGTGTTTATTTGTACCTCTATTTTCAGAATGAAACTAATTAACAGGAATGGAGACCAACACCAGGGTGGCATGGGTTGTGCCCTAAAATGCCCGTGAGAGGCTGGAGGTGACAAACATCAGCTGGCAGAAGCCCAAACACACCAGTGACCCCCAACATGGGGCAGGGAGTCCCACTGGGCTGGTTTGGAGGAGCTGCTGCGTGAAGGAAACCAGAGGCCCCCTTTGCAGGGCTTCCGAGTCCTGGGATCTGGCCACCATTTTTGGGGACAGACATCCATCCAGGAGGATGCTCAGGGTGCTGCGGCGGGTGCAGCATCTGGGCTCTGCAGGGTGAAACCCATAAGCCTGGAGGGGCCACAGCCAAGTGCAGTGGAAGGGGAGCAGGATATGTGCCCTGCACCAGCTAGAAAGTCAGCTCCTGGCTCACCTGGTTGGCTTTTTCGAGGTTCGTCATGATCATGGCTACTTCATCTGCCCTGTGACGAGAAAGCAAGAGGCGTCAGCTGGCACGGAGGCACGGACACAGCCCTCCATGGCTGGCAAGGGCTCCTGCCTGCGCTGTAGGTGAGGGCATGAGCAGGCGTCTTAGATATAGGGACCCCTGCGACTCAGGATGCTCTTGCGGTCACTTAAAGCATCTCAGCTCCTCAAGTTATTTAGCAGCACCATGGGGATGTCCTGGTGCTGCCACAAGCAGCTTGGCTCAGCCTCAGGCATGCCAACAGCCTCCGGGCATGACCGGGCACCGCTGGTGACTTACTTTGATGCAGCTTCCTCGTCGTATTTACACCGCAGCTCCAGCAGCTCCGTCTGGGTGGCCTTCAGCGCTGGGAAGAGGAAGAGAAGGGTGAGCCACGGGGTGAGGGCTTGGCCTCCTGCGGCTGGCAGCCCCTTTCCTGGCCACCCCCTACCTGCGTGGAGCACTTTGATCTTCTCCTCTGCCTCCCCCAGCCGAGCAGCCAAAGTGACCTGTGCTTCCTGCAGTCCCCTGTGAGAGATGGGCATCAGCAACATGCCAGCAGCACCACGGCTGGGCCGACCCTGCAGCCCCCCACGGGCACATGGAGACCCCCTGGCTGCATCCCCTCGTCTACCCCATCGCTTGGTGATGCCAGGGAAAGACCCACCGGCGGATGCCGGGACACCTTCCAAGCCGTGTTACCCCTTGATGTTAAGGAATTTATTACCCTAGGTGGAAAAAAAATTCACTTTGGGTCTGAAAACAGTCCCTGATCCCTTTAGCTGAAACCCCTCTGCCAAGGCGGGGATGGCAGCCCACCCCTGCCTGTAATTAATTGGAGGAGGGGGAAGCAATCAGGGAAAAGTTATTCTGCATTATTTATAGCCTGCACTTGCCAGGAACTTACTCGCAGAGATCTGCAATTTAGGGTTTAAAGATTCCTCATTTGTTTCCCGGTGCAGCGTGTTAAGGAATAACAATGAAGGCACTGAGAAAGCCGGGAGCCTCCAAATTAAAAGGCCATTTAATGAGGTTCATTCGCCCGACCTGGCTTTAACCCATTTGTCCAACCAAAGCCACGTGTCGGGGAGATGGCACAAGGGGCTGGCAGGAGGGACCTGCCCCAGCTCTGCCCGTGCCCGCCACTGCCTGGGATTGGGGATGACAAACAGGGATGCTCAGAGTGCCCGAGACTGTCCCAGGTTTCTGGACAGGATGCGTCTGCTCTCAACTTGGATAGCAAAGGAGGCGCAAAGGGAAGGAGGAGAGGGAAGGACAGACAGACACCCCTGTGGCAGGAGCAGGGACAGAGCCACATGTTCCCCCAGTACCCTGAAATGACCCCGTCCCCGGTACTCACGTACTTTTGCTTTTCTGCCTCATTTCTCTGCAGCAAGGTTTCTGTGCACAGTGCTTTGCCGTCGACGCCAGAGAACGGGGGCTCGGCCACTGCTGCAAGTCCAGTTGCTGGCGACGTCCCCTCTCTGTGCTCTGCAGGAGGACACAGTTCATCCACTGGGGACCACGGGCCAGGAGACAGCTCCTGCCCCTGAGACCCCTCTGCATCCCAGGGATCCTCAGAGGCATATGGGGCGACCCGGCTGGGGACCGCCACTGCCACCCTCATCTGCTGGCGGCTGGTGCTGGGGGTACCTTTGGTGCCGACGAGCTCTGGGTGTTTCTTCCAGGGGCGGCTGAGATCCTTCAGGGGGGACGGTTCGGGCTCGAGGCGCTGGAGCTGCTGCAGCCGGTCCTCCAGGCTCCGGGCAGCCTCCAGCACAGGAGCGGGGTCTGTGGGACACGGGATGCGGCGGTGAGCGGCAGGGATGCCCACCGCCAGCCCTCTGCCCACCCTCCCTGCCAGCCTCCACTGAAAACCAGAGCACATTCCCTTCCAGCCCTGGGGAACCCCGTGGGGTGCCCAGTGCCATGGGGACACCCCTTGATCCAGCACTTTCCACCGCCAGCCCCAAGGGATGGAGGGGCCAGCAGGGCTGCATGGGGCATCACCTGCCTGAGCAAGCCAGTGGCACCCGCAGCACCGGTGGCCCCGGTGCCACCAGTGCCGGCCCGTTTGGGCGCAGACAATGGCGGTTTGTGCCGAGGTAAGCAGGTGCATTCAGAGCCGTCCGTCTTCCCTCTGTCAGCATTACACCATCATTAGCTAGTGTCTGCTCAGCAGGGTGTGCCATTATGTCTCCCAGGGCTGATGTAATTATACATTGACATAATTAACCCAGCAAGCCCATTAAGCAGGCCAGCTAAAAATTCATCTATAATTATTTGTTGTGTGCATGCTAATGAGTCCATCTGCACTGCCATTGTACAACATGAACAAATTAATTTACAAGTCTGGATTTTTTAATAAGTTCAAGAAAATGCCTCCTATTGAGCCAGGTTAATATAGGTTTGGGGGCTTGTTTTTTGGTTTGGTTTTTTTTTTTTTTTAGAAAAGAAGAGGAAAGAAAATAGATTTGAATTCTCCAGGGTCAAAAAGTTAGACAAACAGGGAAGTGGGATGGAGCCAGGCATGCTACTGTACGGCACGGACGCGTGGCAGGCATCCAAGGGTAAAAAATAATAACGGTGATGGAAAAAAATCAAACAACGGGCTGCCTTCACTCCGAACAGGACACAGAGCAGCTCTTCTGCTCAGTGAGTCCCTGGCTGAGATGGCAGTGGTGCAGGATGGAGGGGGCCTGGCACCACCTTGGCCATGCCACAGGATTCAGGGTGGTCCGGGACTGCGCTGGCACAGCCCAACCGCAGCACCAGGCATCGTCAGGATGAACCTGCCCAAAAGATGCAGGATTTGGCCTGTGATCCTCACTGTAAATGCCTAGCACGGATGCTCCTTGCAAACAAGTGGTGCCAAGTCACGTGTCCCCCAGGATGGACTTTGGGACTCCCTCCGATCCGCTGCTGCCTTCCCATCCTACAGCATCATTGCTGTGGGGTGCAGGGTCTCACTGCAGGACCCGCCACACATCTTCCCTGCAGGACCAGCGACTGACGGACCCCACATGCTAACACTGAAAGCCCCTGGAGCATCATTCCCTGCAGGGAACATTCCCCCTTTTTTCTGCTGGACATGACAGACACCCCAAGGACATGCCAGGATAAAAGATTTGTGCCCAGATCCTGGCCACAGGGATGCATGCAGAGGCGAGTGCTGAGCCCAGCCAGCAGGCTGCTGGCTTTGGCACTGAAAAGGGGGACTCGGTTCTGGCTGGGACCCTCCTGGGCTGCTCGTGGCGTCCTTCGGCTCAGCATCCTTCAGCTCATGGCATGTCACAGCTTGGCATCCTGCAGGCTGGTTCCCCATCCAAGGATACAGGAATGTGCCATCAAAGCGGGTTGCGGTGATGCGGCACAGCCCCAAACCGGACTAGATGCTCTCACAGCCATTAATAACACCCGTAAGTACATGAGCTGAGATAACAATACAGCTAATTAAACCCTGTGCTCCGGGGCGCCAGCTCACAGGCTGCAGGGGCCAGGGGTCCCCCCCGCACTCCCCCAGCCCCGGGAGTGTTGGCAGAAGGCTCCGTGCCAGCCTGCAAGCTGCCTCCGCTGGGATAAATGCTGGGGCAGGCCCTGTCTGATCTGCACCGGCAACTCCTCTCACCTTCGTGATAAGAAATAATACGGGAGGAACTGGCCTGAGCAATAAAGCTCTGAGGATTTTCCTCGGGTCAGCATTTTCCCTCCCATGAGCTGCAGCTCCACTGCTGAAATACAGCTGGGGCGATCCCCCAGTGCACTGCTCCCTGTTTGGAGCCAACATCCCAGGATGAAATGGTTGGGAGCAGAGCTTTTAGAAGGGAAAAAACCCAAGTGGTGCTTTGACTCCACTTTCTACACCAGCTGGGGCAGCGCTGATGCGAAACGCCTGGCTGGATTAATTGCATTGTGATAAAACTACACCGTCCATCCACTGGGAAAGCGCTGCCTTTGGCCATGGGGCCGGCTCCACCACCTCAGGCGAGGTGTTTGGATGCACCAAGGCGCTCCCGGCACCGGGCACCAAGCTCGTGCCATGCTCACACCATGCTCGCACCACACTCATGCTGCTGCTGAGCAAACCCTCCTGGTGCTGGGCTGGAGAGGGGATGCACTTAAACCCAAGCACATCATCTGCTCACACCAAGGTGCCATGGATGCCACGTGCCACCACGCTCTGAGCCACACAGGACGCAGGTCACGGTGCAGGGGACAGTCCCTTCCTCCGTAGGTCATGGCCCCCATCATGCCAGGTTAGAGGAGACGATGGCACTGACGCCGCAGCCATGCAGCTGTGAGCCCCGCCGCAGCAGTGACTCACCGGCAGCACAGATGGGTGACGCCAGAGAAGCATGTGCCAAAACAGGACCTCCAGCACTGTGTCCGCCCACTGCAGCTCCTGCATGTCCAGGGACTGTGGCACGGCATCGCCCACGGCCAGCATGGCCAGCTCACGTGGGAAACAGCCAGTCCCAGCCACAAGGCAGAACCTGCTGCCCAGGCATGCTTATCTATTGCTCCATATGTTCACCCACTTATATATATTTTATAATACATTTATATATATAATATTATATATATATATATATACACATACACACACACGTATATATAATAAATGCTGCCACTAGCTGGCGTTATTGGCTGTCCTTTAGTGCCACCGGTAATGCTGCAGTAGGGATGGGTGGTGGGCAGGGGTCCCTCCTGGTGTCCCCAGCTTGGCACAGGGGAGTAGGGCCAGGAGCCGTTCCTTGTGCTGGAGGGGGTCCGGCAGACCCGCCCCCAGACACCCCGACCACAGCAGCACACATCTGCTGCGTAGGCACTGGAGCAGCTCAAGGCACCCACGGGATGGTGGGATGGGGCAGGTGTCCTGGGTCCTCATCACCTTCTCCTGAGCACACACAGATCCAGGGAGCACTCGTGCCCCTGGGGACTGGCAGCTCATCCCTGTGCCAGAGCCTGGTGGAGGGCTCTGTGCTGGAGCTGAGGGCTAACAGCTGCTCCATGTTGCCACCCAGCTCCAAGCGGAGCACGGGACACCCGCGGTGCACCCATGGAACGCCCACGGTGCGTCTGTGGTGCATGCACGGTGCATCCATGTGCATGCACGGTGCATCCACAGTACCTCCGCAGCGCATCTGCGGTGCTGTCTCCCACCGGGGCAGCACCTCCTCTGCCACCCCATCCCAACCTGCTCAACCACATCCACCGGCGCCCTATGAATCCCTCCACGAGTCAAAGTCAGCCTTAAATCAAATCATCCCCAACAACAATGACATTAATTATGCTTTTAACACATTTTACTGCTTCCCCCCCTTCCCTTCATGCCACATCTGTGTGAACAATATCCAAAAGATTTACGGTTTTCTCCCGTAATTACAGACACACAGCCAGCTCACTTATCAAAATACTTGCTGAGCAATCAGGCTCCGTTACAGTCTCTGCCAGAGATTTGTGTTGACAGCAGCCATTCAAAGCAAAAAATGTCGAATCAGGACTTATGTGGCGCTTGTAAAGTATTCCACAAAGAGTTCGCCTGTCGAGAGACACACGGACATGTAACAGACGGGGACAAAACGCCGGGTGGGAGGATTTGGGGAGCAGGAGGGGAGTGGGGGAGAGGGGAGCACGAGATGGATGCTGTGGGAGAGCACAGACAGGGGAGGAGGAGGGGTACAGAGACCACAGGGGAGCAGTTTTGGGGTGTGCATGTGTGTGCACCTGCGTGCACCTGTGCGCATCCATGTGCATGCGTGTGCAAGCAGAAGAAGCATGGTGGGTGGGCGTGCGGAGGTGGGGAGGGAAGATAACTGGGTTCTGGAAACTGAGCTGACACTTGGTTCTTGTAGCACAGGAGAAAATTTAATGAGGACAAAAATATGTCTCCCTAATTCCCCTAAGAAATCATTAAAACATTTTGTTATTCCTAAATGTCTGGAAAATGAATTAGTGGCCCTGCAGGAGCCCTTCTGTGCATCTTCAGCTGTTTGCAGCTCTCCGTCCTTGCTGTGCCAGGGGATGCTCTGTGACGCTATGCCCAGCGCAGCCGACCCCCCAGCTCAGAGCATGGCAGAGCCCCCAGCACGGAGCAGCGGGGATGGGAGTGCCAGCCCCTCACCCAGCCCTAGCACCGACTCTGCCAACACAAGCCTCAGGGCTGCCCCGTGCCTCGGTTTCCCCCTCCCCAGACTGCAAGCGGCACCCCAGACGGGGGGTACACCCCGGCCTGGCGGTGAAACGGGGAGAGCTGTCCCCAAGCCACGGCCGGTGCCAGGAGCCGTGCTGCGAGCTGGCGCTCGGTCGTTTCGGTTAACTTACCGTCAAAAAGACAACTGGGGATAGCCGCAGTGTTATTACAAGGGCTGAGCAAATGTATTCCTTTCCTAATGTCAAGATGCATTTGGCTCAGGGGCTGAAACACAGCGATGGCAAAAGCTGTTTCCACTCCTCTCTTCGGCTGGTATCTCCAGAGCACCATGCGCGAGCCGAGGTTGATGCCAGCCGCAGCGGGGATGGGGCCAGCAGCGCTGCCACGGTCCTCGCCGGCTCCTCTCCGCACCGGCGCCGGCACGCAACTCGTTAGGCAGCCAGGTCGCCACCGTGTTGCTTACCTGGAGCTTCGATTAATTGCTTGTAAACACTCAGGAAAGCCGTCTCAGCCTCCTTGCTTCTCTTACTAAGTGCAATCACCTGCAGGGAGATGGAAAAATGGGGTCAGAGACAAGCTCGGAGGAGGGAACTGGTTCTGCCGGGGCACCAGGACCAGTGCCACTCGTGACCCCTAGCACACGGGTCCCCCCCCGGCCACGGCTCTGTGCCCGCTCCGTGCCCTGTGCAGCCGCTCGCTGCCTTTGGCTAAACTCCTCGCGCCGCTGCCATGTCACGTCGCCCTAAATCATTGATGCGCTCTGAGTAAATGAAAATTATAATTTAATGTCAGTGCTTAAATAAGAAATAAAGAAGTCTGCCTGTTGTTGTGCTTGTTGGGTCGGATCCGGCAAACAGCCCTCCCCAGCCACCCTCCCAGCACGACGCCTTGGGTAGAAGCAATGCTCACACCAGGACCAGGACACCTGCTCGCATCCCTGTCCCCCTCAGCTGCCAGGGTGATGGTGATGCTTGCACTGGCTGGGCGGTGGGGAGACAGCATGCTGCATTGCTAATAACCGAACAACATACTAATCTGCTGCGCACTCCCATCCAACATTTATGAGCATGAATCATTTACTCCCTTTAATTTTTCAAGGCGCGACAATACCTTGGGGTGGAGACTGCTGCCCACCTTGTTTGCTGGGGGTCCCCTTGCTACCCCCGCCCATCCAGCCCCAGCTGCAGCAGGTAGGATGGGGCACCAGTGGGACACACAGACCTCTGTGTCCCCGCCATCCCGGGTGCAGGAGCTGGGGATGGAATTGACTCATTCCCAGCTGGAAAACACTCAGGTGGATCCAAACTGGGCGCCCACACCATCCAGTGAGGGAGGAAGAGGTGCCCACCCTGCATTCGGTGCTGGCAGACACACTGTTACCAACAGTGGACTAGTCAATTCAACCGCTTTTAAGCCACCGATGGGCTAATTACCAAACAAAGCCCCAACTTTATGCCTCAGCCCGGTGGCAGCTCCCGCGCCAGAGCATCCTTCCCCTCCACCCATCCCCTCCGTGCCGGTGGAGCTCCCGGCTCGCCCTGCCAGCCTGGATTGTGATTGCTTGTCATTCAAACCCAAAGCAAACCGCTCATTTGTAATCCAGCAGCCACCTGAGCAAACCGCCTTCTCCTTCCAAGCTCGCAGGCACTGGAGCACAAAGATCATTTTTCTATTGTTAAAATTGTATAAGCTGGGCTTTTTATAGCGTCTCGTACACAAACCTACTTTCTCGGCGCCGCTTTTCCAGCAGAGGAGGAATTTGGGGGCTTTTCTTCAGCTTTCTGTAAAAACACTTAGCTTCAGGGTGCTTTAAAATAATAATAATAAAGTGGGGAAGAGAGGAGGGAGGCAGCAAGCAGACGGCAAGTGGCACTGCCTGTGTATTGCAGCAGGACAGCATTGTGCCTGTGGAACTCACCAGCGTGGCACTGGGGTGGCACGGGGAGCCCTGCTGGGGGGGTCTGTAAGGATGCAGAGTGATACTGGGGTGCTCCACGGCATCAGCCCTTCCTGACCCTCCCCACTTCCCACACCCTTTGGACTTTGCATGGGAGAGGAAGGGAGAGGGCACAGCCCACTGGCACGGCTCTGCTGCTGGGCGATGAGGATGCCTGGACCTGCTCGAGCTGCTCTGAAGAGCTTCATCTGCCCTGAGATGGCACCAAGCAAAGGGTGCAGAGCAAAAAGCTCTCTCCGTCACCTCTCCATCACCCATGGCTGCCCCACCATGCATGCCCAACCTGTGCCAGCAGGGAGGAACTGGAAGCCGGGACCAAACTGTTGTGCCCTCAGCCAGGAGGGCGACATCACCAGCATCCTGCTAAAAAGAGGAGAAAATGGCTAAAAATGGGGGAGCTGAACATCCCCACAAGCAGCGTTGTCTCAGTGGGGTCAGGGCAGCATCACCCCTGCTCCCCCCATCCCCACAATACCCATTGGTGATGGCAAACCCACCGCCAACCACTCTCCCTCTGCCCGCAAAGCCCTTGGTGGCCGGTGGCAAGCTCTGCCTCCACATTATATATCGACATACTATTAATTTCTATTTTTTTTCCCCGGTCCGTCTCCCTCTGCAACATCCATGGGCTCAAGGTGAGGCACGGCAGCGGCGCGGGATTGCCGCCGTGTGATAAATTACATTTGCGCGCCGGGTCCTTTTCATGGCTGGTGACTTTCCAGCAAAGCAATTATCACTGTAGAATGCGTAATAGCCTAATTAATTACTATTGTCAGGCTGGCCTCTGTGCCATGATTATACCTTCCAAAGCCAACTTTTCAAACATTTGGAAGCAGAAATATTATTATAATTGACTGACAAAATGGTAAAACTCCCCCGGCACAGCCGGTCCTCCTCCCGGCACGGCGGTGAGGACCCACTGTCTGAACGTCTCCTCTCCAAAGGCACAGGATTTGCATTGCACCGGCGGTGAGTTTATTCTTATATCCATGAGATCAAGTGCAGGATAAGTAGTGGGTTATTTCCATCTAAATACTGGTGGCAGTAAACCACAAATGAGCTCTTTTTCAGCGGAGAGGAACAGCTGTCGGGGGAGAAAGCAGCAGCAGAGACCCCAAATGTTGAAGAAAACTGATGAAAAAATTCATTCAAGCCTTCGCTATTTTCCTAGCTTTTTTTTTTTTTTTTTTTTTTTTTTTTTTTTTGCTGACGTGTAAAGAAGTCAGGGAAAGCGGGAGGGTGGTGGAGGAGTGAGGGGGGAGAGCCTAGGAGGGAGCCAGCGTCCCAGAGGAGAGCTCTGGGTGATGGGGGCTGGACTCCCCACGTAGCACCAGCCGCCTGCCAGGGAGCCCCCACCTCCTGCCAGGGTCCCTTTGCTGTCTTCCTGAGTGACTCCTTAAACCTGTCACACGTGCGCAGACCCATCGTGCAAGCACAGACCCATCATGCACACACAGAGACCCGTTGCACATGGACAAACCTGTTGCACTCTCACTGCACACACACACAGACCCATTGTACACCCACAAACCTACCACACAAACCCACCACACACACCCACAGACCCACTGCACACCCACGGACCCACTGCACACCCACAGACCCATCACACACACCCACTGTACACTCCTGCAAACCCATGGTGCACATGCACAAACCTGCTGCACACATGCAGGCAGACCCACTGCAGACCCACAGATCCATCACATCCCCACTGCAGACCCACAGACCCCTTGCACACCCACACAAACCCACTGCACACACACTCACAGACCCAACGCACGCGCACGCAGACCCGTTGCACACACAAACCCATCATGCACACACACGACCCGTTGCACACAGCTGCACAAGCCCATTGCACACATGCCCAAACCTACCAGACATGCACAGACCCACTTCACACACATGCAAACGCATTGCACACACCCACAGACCCACTGCACATGCACAGACCCATCGTGCACCCAGACCCATTGCACTCACACGCACAAGCCCACTGCAGATGCACAGACGCACGTTGCACACCCACAAACCCATTGCACAAACATGCACAAGCCCACTGCAGACGCACAGACGCATTGCACAGATGCACACTCATTGCACACCCACAAACCCATTGCACACTCACACAGACGCATCACACATACACAGACCCATCATACACCCACAAACCCGTTGCACACATGCACAGACCCACTGCACGTCTACAAACCTGTTGCACATGCATCCACAAGCCCACTGCATGCCCACAAATGCGTTGCACACCCACATAGACCCATCACACATGCACAGACCCATCACAGACATGTGCAGACCCACTGCACCCGGACAGACCCACCACACACCCACACGAGACCCATCGCACAGCCACACAGACCCACTGCACGCCCACAGACCCATTGCATACCCACACAGACCCACTACACACCCACACAGACCCATTGCATGTGGACACAGACCCATTGCACACCCACACAGACCCACTGCATGTGGACATAGATCCATCACAGACATGCGCAGACCCACTGCACCCACACAGACCCACCACACACCCACAGACCCATCGCACAGCCACACAGACCCATTGCACACCCACACAGACCCACAGCACACCCACAGACCCACCACACAGCCACAGACCCACTGCACATGGACACAGACCCCACACACCCCCACACAGACCCCCCCCACACACACACAGACCCATTGCACACCCACACAGACCCACCACACACTCACACAGACCCACTGCACACCCACAGACCCACTGCACCCGCACAGACCCACCACACACCCGCACAGACCCATCTCACCCACACAGACCCATTGCACATTGTACAGACCCATCGCACGTGGGCAGACCCTATCCCATGTCCCCCAGCTCCTTCCACGGCACCCCCCGCCCATTCCTCCGACGGCAGAAGCAGCTCGCAACGTTTTCACAAGGCCAAAAAGCAATTCATGTCAAAAAGATCAATAATATAAAAATAAAGCCTGAGAATTCTAGTTAAAGGGAACATCATAGAAATATGTTGTTCACGTTCATGATTCAGAGATTAAAAAAAATAAAAAGAATCAATATAAGTTCTTCAGATGATGTTATTTCTAATGAGAAATATACCAAGACTGCTGCAAATAACTGCTTAACAGAGAAAAAAAATGCATTAATAATTTACTTTATAAAGCATAGGATCCTGAACGCAAGAAAATTGCTGCTGGTTCTTAATTTTGTTGTAATACTTCCTGACAAGTTCAATGACGCCCTGGCAAAGTTCCTGAGAGCGCAGTCAGAGAACGTTCAGCTCATTAGGTTATTTTTTCCCCCCTTTTTTCCGTAGCATCCCAGCCCGGCTGGCTCTGGGAGAAGGTGCCCGAGCTCTTCCCCTTCTTTGCACCACAGGATTTCTTGGGCTGAGCCCCCAGATCAGCGCCAGCCCTGCCAGCCCCTGCCAGCTACGAGCATCCTCCTGCCTCCTCTCGACACCGGTCCCCAGGTGAGCTACAGCCTCCAGCCACAACGCAGCATGCCAGGAAAATATTCCAAGCTGATTTTCCCATCCTCACCAACAGAATTTAATCCACCTTTTTTCTCCCGGCTGGTTTAGTTGGGGTTTTTTTCTTATGTTTTTTCCTTTATTTTTTCTTAGTTTATTTTCTTAGTGCATTTGCTGACAGTTGGCAACTCCAAACCATCTGCTACCGATGTGCACACTGAAACGAAAGGCTTCAGCATTGAACCCAGCACGGCTTGAAGGAGCAGGCTCATTTCTGACCGTTGGCATGAGATGCCACCCTGGCAGGCTAATTCCCAGCACGGCTGGATTTCTTGCAAGCCCATCAAATTATTTCCCTGCAAAATTATTGCCCTGCAAAAAATATGCAAAATTCCCTGGGTGGCTGGTGGCAGCAGTCCAGGTTGGCAGAGGAGACGGGCAGGGATGCACAGGGCTCTGCATCCCTGGCATAGATGAAGCAGGGCGATGAGGGGTTGCCGCTGGTCCCTGGGTTCAGGATGGCTGGGATGGAGCTGGGATGGAGCCGGGATGGAGCCAGGATGGAGCTGGGATGGAGCCAGGCTGGCCCCAGCACGCGGGCGCACCCCGAGCATCACCAAGTTTCACCTCCCATTTAGCAGAACAAAACTTTTAATTTAGATGTTTTCATCTATCTATCAGACTAAAAAAAATAAGTTTAAAATAATGACTGTAATAAATGAAGGTAATTAATTGTAGTTTGTTCCTTTACTGTCTAGTCAGCTTAATTTTACCTTTTCATCTAATAATGAGAAAATAATTTTTGTGCTCTGAGGGTTAATGATATGTAACTGCAAGAGCTGCTAATTGCATGTTGCAAACTATTCATCAAAATCCCCATCTGCGCTACTTGATTATGTTTGCTAAATTATTGCTTTGAATTATCTTTCATAAAGCAACTTTTGTAATTAGCAGGGCTTTCGCTTTGCTCTTTTCTCCGTCGCAAGGATATTCAAACTTTGTCCGTCTCAAGCTGTTGCCATTAAACTGCGGTGGCGGGCAGCTTTTGGTGAGAGAAAGAAACTGCCCTTTAGCTAATCAGGGGGAGAGCGGGGGGGAAATAAAAGCTGGGCTTATTCTCTGCAGTTACAATTTATTCTCCTGGCCCTGTTTCTCCTTCCTCGAGGAAAAAATTATATAGGAAGGATGCAGGAGCCTAAATGTATATGAGATGCATTTGGGAATGGCAGAGAGAAATGGCCCGAAAAGCCCATCCGTCCCCATCCAGGTTAATATTTCAAAATGAATTTTTTTTTTTGCCTTCCCATTTACAAGAAGGAGCGGAGGGGGAACGCTCGCCATTCATCACCGCGCTTTTATGGGCTCCTTCCCGTGACGCAGATGATGTAGCACTCTGCTCTCCCTGGTTAATATTCATGGGGAGGGCTGAAAAGTGTGCTTTGTGGAGAAAAAAATATATTAAGGAAGTATTTTTAAAAATTTGAGAAAAGAGGGGGAAAGGGAGAAGGGGGGGAAAAGAGGGAAAAGAGAGGGAAGAAGGGAAAGGGAAAAGTATTTTAAAAAGGGGGGAAAAGAGAGGGAAAAGGAGGGGGAGGGAAAGAAAGAAAAAGAGAGAAAAAAGAGAAAAAGAGGGGGGGAAGAGCCCCCAGGGCCCTGTGCGCCTGGCCGCAGGAGAAGCGGCAGCACTCTGGTGTCCATCCCACTCTGCCTGGCACTGAGGCAGCTCAGAAACCCATCCTCAGGGGAGCAAAATCCACCTTTTAGGATAAAAACTCCCAAAACCTCCTGTGGAAAAAATACCCGGGGGGGAGGGAGGTGGCAGAGCCAAGGAAGCAGCTGCTGCCAAGCCAGGAATCGCATCCTGCTCTCCCTTACACCCCCATAAATCCAGTGCCACTTGGGCAGAGGAACAGACTGGGGCTCCCCAAAGGACATAGCTCATATTCTCATAGCGGATCTAATGAAGACTATCGGAAAAAATGCAGTATTTAAAAGACTGAAAATGTATTCCTATTGTTATCACTCTCTTTTATGTGTTTATGCATAGTGCATCGGAATGAATCAATACTGGATTGCCCTATAAATAAATGAGCATATCAGTAAACCCAGTAATAAAATGAAGTGATGAAAAATATGGAAATCAGTCGCATTTGTGTAAATCCACTTATTGTTTACTTTAATATTTTCTTATGCAGTTCCGTAGCTCCAAAGAGACAGATTTAAAATCAGGTAATGCTCAGCAGATGACAGATCCTAATGTGTCGCTGCTGGCAAGCTCAGAGTACCAGCAGCTCTCCAGGGGTTTCCATCGAAGCACATTAGAGGAGCAGAGAAAGCAGCCCCCAAAGAGAGAGCATTAAAAAGCCGGGGAGAAGAAGAGGTATCCTAAAGTGCAACGCATCTCTCAATGGCATCAGGGACCACAGCCAAGGCATCCACAAAGGCTCCGGGAATGTGGTAGGGGCACAGGGCTGGGGAGCACCCGGGGCAGGCTGGAGGATGAAGTGAGATGCCTTCTGCAGCAAGATGGTCAGTTGGGAACGTGTCGTCACAGCCTGGTGCTCAGCTCCTCCTCAGATCGCCCATTGCAACCTCATCTGGTGCATCCTGGCCACGGTGTGGCATCTCCTGGCCATGCTGTGGCTTCTCCTGGTCACACCACCACACCTCCTGGGCACATCATGGCAGCATCTCCTGGCCATGCCATGGCACCTCCTGGCCACATCGTGGCATCTCCGGGCCATGCATGGTATCTTCCAGTCACATCACGGCATCTCTTGGTCACACCATGGCACCTCCTAGTCACATCATGGCAGCATCTCCTGGCCACATTGTGGCATCTCTGGGCCATGCATGGTATCTTCCAGTCACATCGTGGCATCTCTTGGTCACACCATGGCACCTCCTAGTCACATCATGGCAGCATCTCCTGGCCATGCTATGGCACCTCCTGGTCATATTGTAGCACCTCCTGGTCACATTGTGGCACCTCCTGGTCATATTGTGGCATCTCCTGGCCATGCTATGGCACCTCCTGGTCACATTGTGGCACCTCCCGGCCACACCATGGCACCTCCTGGCCATGCTATGGCACCTCCTGGCCACACCATGGCACCTCCTGGCCACATTGTGGCACCTCCTGGCCACATTGTGGCACCTCCTGGCCACACCACGCCACTTCACAGCAGTGATGGCTCCTTCCCCAGCCTGGAAGCTCTCCAGACAGGGCCACCATCCCTGGTGTCCTGCAGGGGACATCAGGGAGCTCACTGGCACAAGGGCCCTGCCTGTACCCCTGCCCAAACGTGGCACAAGGGCCACCCAGGACCAGCTGGGGAGGGAAAGCAAATGGATTTTATCGGCTATAGAACCCCCTCAGGGGTTGGGGACAGTGACTCTGTGCCTCGGCCACACCAAGCTGGGTCCACTTTGTCCCTGCCAGGGCTCTCCCCTTCCCCTTGCAACCCCACAAGAGCCGACGGGGTGGGAAGGGGCTGGGATCATGCCTGGGACCATGGGGGCGATGGCAGATCCCACCTGCTTCCCTGCCCACCTCTCCTTCGAGCATCCCCCTATAACGCTGCCAGTTTTTCCTCCCACCCAGGCAAGCAGAAAACACCCCTCCCCACATGGCCTCTGAGGAAGCTATTTTAGAGTTGCTCTTTTTTTTTCCCTTCTCATCTTTTTTTACATTTTCTTTTTTTAAAAAAAAAAACAACCAACAACACATCTCCCCCCATCTGGGCTGTGAGCTGGGTGCCAGCATCTCGGCGCCGAATGCTCAATGTTTGCTTTTTATAAACGCCTTCAAACCCAAAGTTTCCTGCCGCGCTGCCAGGATGCATCCAGGCGGATGCTGCATCCCCCTGTGCAGCCCCCATCCCCACCCCAGGACCCAGCCCTGCCCATTCAAAGGAGCTACCGCAGGCAGTGAGAGCCAGAAATCCCCACACCCCCAGGTTAGGGGCTCTAATTTGTCTTTGTGGCTAATTAGCTTCCCTTCTTGTTAGTCACTTACATCTATATGGTTCTCAAAAATCTAGTTGCCAGGGAGGGAAATCCGCCGTCCTGCCGAGTTAATTCTCTAACAGCAAATCTCCTGTACCTCAGGTAACATTTTTCTTAAATTCCCGGCTGAGTTCAATTAAATGTTTATGAGACTGTGTGCCTTCCCCCCACCACGCTGCCAGCACCAAAGCGACAGAATTAAGCTCCTTCTGGAACAAAACAAAAGGAGACAGGGGAAAAAAAACCAAAGAGGGGAAAGAAAAATAAAATAAAGGTGGTTTAGGAGGGCTGGGTTTTAAGGTTGCAAAATATAATTCCCCCGGACTGATTCTGCTCTGCGTCGCGCAGCCACGGTGCGTTGGTAATATCGACAAGGGGGTTTATATGAATAATTGAAGAAATTCTGTATTCCCCGCAAAAGAAAAGGCAAGCCGAGAGGGTTGTTGAGATAATCAGGAGCTCGCTAATCAATATTCTCAGCCCCAGCCTCCTCCTTGCTTCTCCAAAAGGAGCAGTGCCATAAGCTCATCAGTAACTGTAAAAAAAACATCACACTCCGAGTGTCAAAATAGTCAAGCGCAGCATATTGTATTGCCAGATTTCCCTCCCGGTCCACCCTGGTGCCAGATTACATCCATCAGCGGGGAGAGAAGCCGTCCAACGATGACTTACTTACGCTTAAGTGTTCATAAATAAGGTTTTTAAGATATAGATGGCTTTTTAATTTTGGTGGAATGGGGGAAAAAAAAAAAAAAAATGATGGGGTTGATGTGATGCAAAGCGACCTGTCGGGTGCTCTCCGGTAAATCCTGCAGCCCGGCCGTGCCTGGGGACACCCCGGTCCCGATCTGGCTTGTATCGCAGTGAAAACAGCCAGAAAAAATTTACGCTGGCACCATAAACTGTGGCAAAGCCTTTGTCTGATGGGGAGATGGGGTGAGAGAACGTATCCCTGCCATGAAAACCTCATTAGACAGACTCTAATTACTGCCCTGCAGTCGGCGGGAAGGGACAGAAACCATAAAACCTGAGCTGGGGAGGAGGCTATTAATTGCTTTTTGATAAATTGGGGGCTGAGGTGCTGGTGGCAGAGGTCAGGAGGTGTCTGCATGGGGCTCAGCTGTGCCCTGAGCTCCGGCCACCACCAATGCACGTCCCACCCCCACCTTGCCCACCCTGAGCATCCCCACCCAGCTCCCAAAACGGGCACTTTGGGGGCAAACTGGGTTTGCAATGGGAAGAACCACCTGTGCCAGTATCAGCAGCTGGTTCCAGCTGCAGGACCTGTGGTTTGCTCCGTCTTCATGTCCCACCAAAATCTCAGGACGGTAACAGCCACACTTGGCGTGAAGCCAGCCTCGCACCCCGGCACTGCAGGGATTTAAGCTGTGACAGCCTGAATCACAGGGAACTAGCTCCTTCTGCCCTGGCATCACCAAAAAACCAGCCGGCCATGTCACGGTGGGACACGGGGCAGGATGACAGCCAGCACAGGGTGGCCACCACCACCATCCCCTGCTAGATGGGCCACGGGGCAAGCGGGGTGACCCTGGCCATCAATCAGCCCCTATGCCTTATGTAAATCCGCAATGCTAGAGATGTATGGAGCCAATTACCAGGGGTCACTGCCGCGTGTAAAATCCAGACAACGAAGCTCCCAGTCTGAAATGAATTTGCGCAAGATTGCAAGCTTACTGCCTTTTATTGGACAAAATAAATATTTCACTGTTATATAAAAAAATATTGGCGAGAAAGCAGATAAACCCAAGTCCTGTGTGTATACAGAGAAGCAGGGAGTGAAAAATGGCTGTCAGCATCTTTTTAACAGCCTTTGGTGCGGTACAGGAACACGGGTTGCGGAGGGGGTTTGATGATGGCAGTGGCACAGGGACACCAGGGGACCTCAGGGACCCCCATCCCAGACCCACTGAGGCTACACTGCGAATGGGAGTGATGCTGGCAGCGTGGTCCAAGGGGTTGTGTCTTGACCCAGCTGTGATAGAGAGCAACACATGGGATGCAGAAGGGGATGGGAAACCTTGGAGGCTCAGCACCATTCCCAAGAAGAAGATGCTGACCCCAAGCACCAGGCTGAGCCTGTGCCCACCACAGAGGAAGCCCAGGAGGATAGGGTCAGGAATGGCCTCGCCATACAGATCAATTCCAAATGCATTTTCCTAACAGTTTTCCCCAGCTTGTCCTTCTGGGATCATATCTGTCCTCATCTGCAGACCCCCGTGTCCACACAGGACATCCTTATTTCATGCTCACCAATATATCAACCCTTCCCTGTGACAATAAAGCAGGAGAAAAGAAAAAATAAAAAGCCTATAGGAATCAATACCTCTTTCTCTCTCTCTCTCCCTATATTTTATTAAAAACTTTAGCATCAATATTAATGTTTAAATCCTCACCAAGCTGAGTTTAATTACCTGTAAACTGCATACACAGCTACGCGGACTTTGCTCCTCGCCGCAGTAAATACAAGCAAGGAGGAGCAGTGCCCACATCTCCGAGCATCACCTTCCCACCCCTGCCGGCACAGCCATGTCCAGCCCCCTGGTCCCTCAGCATCACTCGCCAGGCAGGGAGGGGACTGGGGTGATGGAGCCAGAGCCATGACCTGCTCTGGGCAGGGATAGAGCTGTAAGGAGAAGGGGGAGAGAAGGGAAAAATTGGGATCTGGAAAGAAAATGATGCATAGATATAAAATATCTGGGGCTCTTGCAGCCGAAAGGGATCTGCTCTCAGCCACGACCGTGAATCGTAACATTTGGGAGGGGGGAAGGAGGGAGAGGCATTTGAATGGAGTCCATTAGCGGCTGAGGATGAATAACTGGCAGGCAGGAGGAACTGCTCCCAAGCTGCCAGCGAGGTCAGGCGGCTGGCACGAAAGGCCCGGAGCTGCCGGAGAAACCAAGCGGGGCTGGGACCGGACCCCATGTAACCCACCCAGCAGCCACCTCCTCCCTTTGCTCGCTGTGCCAGAAAAGAGAAATCCGGGCTCGCCGTGCCTTCCCAGCCGCTGCGGCTGTGCCGTGCTCGCACACCTGCAGCCGCATCCTTGGACCGATCCCTGCTCGGTCCCCACTGCTGCCACTGCTCACCCCAGGGACCATCCCAGGGCCACCGTGGTCCACGGTCCCGCAGCGCAGAGATACTGAGCTGCAAGGTCTCGGCATCGCAAATGGAATCGGGGTTTACAGCACGTTATCAAAAGAGCCGTAATGGGATCTTGCAGAGGGCAGAGATTTGAGACACACATCAGATTTCCATTCCTGGCGAGACAGGAAAAGGCTGTTTTTTAAAAAACACACATATATCAAGGGACGCTATCTGATGTGTCGTGCTGGCAGCTGCTCGCAGGCAGCTCCACCACCCCGGTGTTTTGCCATCCCACTCCTTACTGGAGGCCAAAGAGGGGCTGATGGAGGGGGCCAGCCTGGTCCTGCCCTCCCGGACCCCACATCCCTGCAAACTCCCTGGCAAATCCCTGCCCCCCCTCCGCCTCTCCTACATCCCACAGCCTCAGCTCCTCCCGGCCAGCTTCCTTAAGGCTCCTTCCTTATTACATCTATTACAGCAGCTTCCCAAGGCCAGGGCTGGGAGGGCGATGGTAGCATTCGAGGACTACACTTTCAGAATAATATTCATTACCATATTCATTCAGTGTTTATCTCGCAGATGTACGGATCCGTTACAATGGAGAAAAAAGAGAACTCAGAATTTGTTCTCAAAAGATATTCAAATTAGTTAATCAAGAGTCCTTTTATCACGTGTCTCATGTACCAGCAGCAACTATCCATCGAGATAAATGATCAGCTGCTAATAACTGATTACATTGCAGCAAGTGTTTTCTTATCCCTATTACCACCATGTTTAAAGACACTTTATAAATTTCTAATTATTGTAAATTGTTTCTCCTTTTGAAAACATCTTCCCATAGTCATCAGCTGTCAATTTCCCCTGAAAATCTCTCTCTGAAATGAGCTCATAGCAAGATACTCAGAGAAAACCCTTCCAGGCTCCCAGCCGGTGGGATGCAGCCCAGCCACCTCCACCCCGGTGCAGTGGGGGACCAGGATGCTCCTCCAGCCCTTTACAAATGGACCAGACTTGAAAGAAAAATAAAAACATCTGTAAGTTGGATCAATCCTGAATGATGCTGCCTTTACCTGCCGCACGAATGGGCCATCGCCCTGGATGGATTCGCTCTCCAGTGAACCACAAAGAAATAAATAAGCCAGCAGTATATAATAGGGCTCTTGACAAGTGCAAGGCACCCGCTCCTACAGACACTGGCATCTGAGGGGAGATCTGGGCTTGGGAGAGCCCTAAATAAGATCCCGCTTGCTCTCTGCGTATTTTACAGATGAAAGCTGAAATAGTTCAGAGGGTTTGAAGCCAACCAGGACTTTAAATCCAGCAGCCGGCCTCGAGCCGCTGTTCCAGCTGATTTCTGGGCTCCATTCATTATTGCAATCAATCAGCTTAAAAAAAAAAAACAAACTAACAAAAACCCACCACAAAAACAACAATAAACCGCTCTCTAAACTCTCTTAGACACTTTAATGGAAAAGCTATCTCCTTCCACCTTCCCTGGCCGTGACCGCAGGGCTGGAGCTGCAATCCTGGGCCAGGCTGCAGCTGGAGGGTCCGTGCTATGCTGGGGACCACGATGGCATGGGCAGAGTATCCATGTGCTCCTGGAAGGGACCCAGGATGCAATGAGCCTCCTGGCATGGTGCCCATGTGCCACTGCCAGTGCCACCACCTTGGGTGATGGGTGGCTCTGCTGGTGACATTCGCTGCCCAGGGACGGGGTGACTGGGACAGGATCGTATCGCAGCCATGCCCCATGGCACTGCCGGACCCTGGAGGTATTTGCCAGGGTTTGGCACTGCTGGACCCTGGAGCTATTTGCCAGGATTTGGCCAACTGCCTCCGTGCCAGAGCCAGTGGAGCCAAAGCTAGTGGCAGCTGCGCTGCAGAGGCATGGCATGGGAGGAGAAGGAGCAGGAAAAAGGCTGCCCGGGATGAACTCCCCCCAGAGCACCAGGGTGTCTGGCCAAGCACGTTTGCCGGGCAGAACAGGGCCCACAGCTGCCAGGAAAGGGAGGAGCAGCCAGTGGGACACAGAGCCTGACACGGAGCAGCCAAGGTCCTTCCCGGCTCCAGGGGGGCTCAGACCAGGGGAGGAGACGCCGCAGGCACCAGCCATGCCATTATACGCTTTATTGATGCTGTTCTGAAGAAAGCTAATCAATATATTAGATTTCCCAAAGAAAGAAAACACCAGCTGCCAGCAGCACATAACTCCTCCGCCACGGTGCATTTTTCCATCAAGCCCCGGAGCCGTGCGTGTCTGCGCAAGATGAGGTCACGTTCAAGAGGAGACCTCCCGCTTCCCCGGCGGCCAGGTCAGGGCCTGGGCCACGGCCAGCACCTAGCCACGTGGCAAAGCCCATGTCCCCCCTCCTTAGATTCAAATAAAAGTGTCAAATTCCCTAAATATCTGGCACCAGCACTGCCACGGTGTACGGAGAGACAGCCCAGCACCCAGCAGGACAGACCCAGCCCGGTCCAACAGGGGTCCTCAGGGACCCCCAGCCTCCAGTCCCAATGCCTCTGCATCCCTTGGTGGCCCCACAGCCCCTGGCGCTCATTTGGACTTCACCAAGGGTTCCCAAAGAGCTTTCCCCATCAGGAAGAACCATCTCAGAAACTGCCCTTTGCCAGCCACATTTCCCCGGCAGAGCCATTCCCATAGCACCGAATGGCCCCAAACGTGGCCGCTCAGCCATGCACCAGCACTGGGGAGAAATGGGAAAGCAGCAAAGCGATGGCTACACTTGGCCATAGCAGGATCCTGGCACACCAAACCCTGGCAAACCAAACCACGGCACCCAGCTTGCCGTGCTCCCTGCTGCCCACACCCCATCACTGCTCCAGGGAATTCATTCCTTAAAACATTAAAGCTGATGCTGTGCAGCTCCAAAAGCTGTTTAAAAAGGACAGGATAAATCCACGTTGGACCTAGTGCTCCACACTGGCAGGAATGTGGACTGACGTCACGGGGAATTGATTAGTGTTTTAATAGAATTAGATCATTGGGAGCATTGCAGACCTGTTTCAGAAACCCAAATGTTATGCAGATTTGCATTCAAAATCCTAAACCAGGGCGCATTTAAGCAAGGCAGAGTAAATGTCCCACATTTCCCCAGGATTATCTGAACCATATCAGATATAATCCAATGATCTGTAAAGTGATTATACCCAACTGAATATAAGAGATCTCTTCTGGTAATGCAATATTTCATCCAGCTGCAGACATTAGGAGGAGGCAAACAAAGGAGGAGATTTAATAAGTGGAAATAAAACTATAGGCAGAGATAGTTTTAAATATTTTTTTTTTGTATTGCATCTAATTGCAATCAACAACAGACATCTGACACAGTGACAGCATCAGCAAAATTGCTGCTGAGAGCACAGAATCTTTGTCTAAAAATAATCAGACATTCAGCGCACCACTGTTTGTTATAATGGTAATCGATGCTGGAGGCTTTGAATTCCATCAATTTATAGATCTGCTCTGTTCTGCCTGGTGATTGTGTTCTGCACACATCCACTCCGGCTCGGCGCAGGCAGCGCCGGGGCACTGTGTGATTAAGATAAGCTCAGATTCCTTTCATACATTCCTTATCAGCTCTAATTCTCCACCAGGCAGAGATGTTCACAGCAGTTAAAGATTAGTTCAGCTTCTCAGACGCCAAATTTGAGGGTATTGATCAATAAATCAAATCACAGCAATCAATCGCCCGATCCGAAGAGTCTAGCCGATGCATTATTACTGGCGCCTTTCGAAGCTGAGGCTTTTTCATGGGTTTCATCAAAACGCTGCTTCCCTGGCTCCCCGCCAGCTCCCGGGCTGCCTAATAGACTCCGCAGCAGAGGAGCTCCAGCCCAGCAGAAGAGCAATAAATCTCTCATCAAACAGCCGATAGAGAAACAAGATGAACATCTGTTTTGCTGCAATGAAACTCCTGTGTTCTTCAGAAGCTGCAAACCAGGTCTGACAGACCACCCCAAAGGCTGCTTTGCCTTCAACAAAGCAGCAAAGCAGAATATTTGCCGGTTATTTCAATCAGGTAATTTAAGAAGACTTTGCATTCTCCTCTCTGCAGCTGCCGGAGCTTTACAGACAGGATTCCTGCTCAGTCGATAATAAAAGCCATCCTGGGACCCTGTACTATGAAGGCAATTTTATGATACCCATTATGTGGCAATGTAACTTCATTAAAAGCTGTTTATTCCCTCTAAGCATTTTAAGCACTTTCCCTCACCCATAAAGAAGAGCCTCTTGGTGCACTGCAAAGGTTATTTGTATCGGGAGCTGCTTTCAGGTATTTCTTGCTGGGTACGAGGGTCGTGCCGGCAGTGGGATCCCCGGCAAAGGGGCTTCTCCTCCCGGTCAGCAGTGAGACGGGAGCTGCCAAGAGACAGCTGTAAATTATTTTTATTATACACTCAAGATGAGCTACGCTTACTGGAGCTGTGTTTAGGTGACATTTATTATGCCAGCTTCTTTTATAAATTAATATGGACAAGTGCCCCGAAAATCCACCCCTGCTGCGAGGATGGGCTGGCTCCTCTGCACACCCGTTTGCTCTTTCATTTGGGATAATTCGGGGTGTCTCAGCCCTGAGAGCTTAATTTTCTGACCTGACATTATAATTCAGCATCCAGAGGTGGAGCTGCAATCAGAGCAAAGCACAAAGCCAGACCCCATCCCGCAGCCCACCGCAGCCCTGCAGCGCGCAAGCCGCCTTGCTCCAAAGGAGGGACAAAATGAAATCCTTAAGAACAACCAAGCAACCCCTAAATCTCAAATTTAGTGCTCCTTAATCTTGCTGGTAACATTAAAAAAACCAACCGGAAAACCACCAAAAAAATCACAGTTGGGTCCCATCCTGGTGCTCAGCAAGGTATTCATTGAACAAGTCCATTCCTTGCAAGCACAGCCAATGGACTGGGATGGGTCGGGGATATTTTTCCCAAATGCTACCAAAACAAATCCTACATGGAGCTAAGGAGTTAACCCATGGTGAGGAAGATGCTTGTTGCCAGACAGGCTGACACAAGCAGGTGGGGCTCTGGGACATCAAGCTGGCCATCAGCAAAGGGCTGTTTTGCTCTGCTGGTACTCAAGAGCCAGTGAAACCACCTGGGCAGCCACCTCCTCGGCTAACGATGCGTCCACAATTAGCCAGTGGCCTGGGAGAAATTATCCATCAAGCAGAGCAGGCTGGCCCACATTTGTAATTTCTGCTTAAAATAATGTGAATTAAAGAAGAGAAAAGGTGAGGAACGAGAGAGAGGGAAGTGATGGCTGGCAGAAAGGGTGTGAATCTCCAATTTTTTGCTCCTGGCAAATTTTCCTTCTCCAGCCACTGAGGTTTTTCCCACTGCACAGAGGCTGTGATGTCTTTAGGGAATGGACCTAAAGGTCCACTTACTGCTGAACCACCTTGCATCGCTCTCACATCCTCCCCAGTTAATCCTCCCCAAAACACACCTCCAGGAACACACTCAAAGGGCACAGCTGCATCTTTAGCCATTAATAATCAGGAAAACCACTGGCATGTATATCCCTGTTTCAAGGAAAAGAAAATTCCCTCCTTACTACCTTCAAAAATCCTGCATCCTTCTCCAAATAAATGGGCACAGACTCGCATGGCTTGCGGGAAGAAAGCAGGGCAGGGCACACTCCTGCGCTCACTGCCCAGCACCGAACTCAACAGCAACAGTTCGATATTCTCCCATAAACATCCACGCAAACATACACAAAATCCTGTTAATAGCTCGGTATTTCTTTAAACAGAGTCGCCAAGGAAAAACAGAATTACTAGAATACATTTTAATTGATTTACAACAGCACTTAGTAACAGTGATAAAAGAAAAACTTGTTTTATTGGACCTCCTGCTAATTAGCTCAACTGACTCTAGGTTAGAAAAGTGTATCCCTCGCAACCCGGCACAACCCCGACTGGCACCCGCCATGAAACAGCTTTTATGCACAGAAAATCCTTTATAACAATCAGAGGAAAAACCGCTGCCAAATGGTTATTGCCAGGAGACAGCAGAGGAAAGAGGGCTGCTCCGAGGATGGAGCCACTGAACGGGATAAACCAGCCTCTCCGGCGGATTCGAGCATCCCCTTTCCATCCATAAACAGGCCTTTATTGCGACTTTGATATATCCTTCCCTTAACGACTTTTAAGGGCAGCAGATAAAGTCGAAAGAAGTGCAGAAGCAACCAGCAAATGTTTAATATTCAATAAATGTGTCAATTTTACATACGGAGGCAAATGGGGCTTTATTGAAGAATTGGTAAACTTCCTTGGAGGAAAGTAAGTGCGTTTTAGCCTTCAAGGGGTCCCCAATGAATAGAAATGGAATGTGATTTGTGATAAAACTCAGCTGCTCTATAAAAGACGTTAAATAAATGTTGCTGTTTCACTAGGGATATACAGAATTGATTGCATTATAGACTGATTTGAAGATGCACGCTCCCCGCTAGCTATCAGCTCGCTCCTGTGCGCTGCGCAGCCCCGTTCAGCATCGCCTCTATCTTGGCCTCTTAATACCTGTGCAGAATTTTCTGGAAACGCTTTAAAACCAACCTTCCCTGTAGTTTTGCCCACTACAGAATCCCGAGCATCAGCTGCAGCAGCACAGGGCTGGATCCACCCCAGCCTCCAGGAAACCCCAGACACTCTGGTGCAGGGTGAGTGCCGCCAGATCCACCCCGGGCAGCTCGCTTCTTCCCAAAATACAAGAGGCCCCTGTCATACACATCACTGTGGTTGACAGTGCAGAATCTGAAATTACCATTAAATGCAAACCTGCATTAAATGCAAAAATAACAGGGAATGGGAAGCAATTAAAAACATTTGCACCACCCAGCCCAAGCCAAGTCCCCATCCGCCTCGAGCATCCTCTGCCAGTGCTGGGGGATCTGACCCATTGGAGCTACGAGCGACACCCGGGAAGGGCAAGGCAAACAAACCAATCTCTGACAGACAAATGAGAGGCCAACGGTACCACCGCAGTGAGCGCAAACTGTGATATAATTGTGCTGCTGCTACATCATCTTTAATCAATAACATGATTGCGCACACAGCCCAAATCCCAGCCTCCGCCAAGAAACAGCATGTTGTTAAAAAGCCCAATAGCTTTTTCCCCGCTAATAGGTGGCTCGTTCCCTCAACCCTGCTGATTTTTTAAATAAACCTAAATTCCAATAATTGTTTAATGTTTATTTTTATTTAGCTCTGGTTCACCTACTCTGGCTCTCCATGTCAGAAATTGATATTTTGCTCCGGTGGCTGGGGAAAAAAAATAATAAAAAAAAATATTAGGAAACTGTTGGTTATGTCTCATCATAGTTAAGACTGTGCTGTAACCACAGCTCAGGGTGGCCTCCAGCCCACCGGAGGAATGGCTCTCCTCCCTCTAAATTCATAATTGCTCCACTTTTCCAGGGATCAACTTGCCTCAGGACCCTTGGGAAGGGCACGCAAGGGCTATCCCATAAGCATGGGATTTTTTTATCCCCATCCGCCCAATGAAAGCCTGGATTTGAGCCCCAAAGAGATGCTTTCACCTTCCGGGTGGATTTGTCCCTTTAAAATCCACCAGTGCTGCATGTCAGTGCTGCTGCCTCCCCGTCTGCCCCTGAGTGGGGTTGAAGGTGGTTCTGGAAAAGTACAGGAAAGCTACAACCAATTCCTTTAGGAGATCCATCACGTCAGATTAGCAACTTAGTTTCTTATTAGCTATTTTCCATCCTATCATATTAATATTTGTTTTCACTATACAATGCAGGAGTCTTATCATATTAGCAACTTTCACATCACATTAGTGAAAACAAATACTAATACAATACAATACTAATATGACATGATCTGATGGGAAATTGCTAATACAATAAGACTCTCCTACCATATTAGTACAGAAACGTTTGTGTGCCCCAGTTACAGCTCTCTTTGAACCAGGTAAATACCCAGCGTTTCCAAAAACAGCCACATCCATCGTGCATGCGTGGGATGGGGGGATGCGCAGGGCTGGGCACCATGGACCCTGTTCTGCCCCTGTAGTGCAGATGACCCACCGTAAATGCATTAAATTACAATGAAAATTCCTTATTCAGAAGTAAATTATGGAAATCTGGGTCCCCTGCACTGTGCAACCAGCTCGCCAGGACGGGGTCCCCCAGCCGTGGTGCTGGATGGAGAGCCAAGCCAGCCATCACGACCCAGGGACACTGCGTGGCTCTGGGAAACGTTGTGGCCTGAAAATTCGTACAAGCAATCATAATTTGAAAGAGAAATCCAATTAAACCAAAGAGCCTGTCACGTACTTTCGGCATTAGCAGCTGCCTCTCACCAAGCCCCCGATGCTCCCGAGCCCCCGGCACAAGCCCACAGCAGTGCCACTGGGAGCAGCTGCGGTGCCGGGGACTGTCCCAGGGAGCCAGAGACTCCGCAGCCAGTTTGCAGCAGCAACTGGTGCAGGGAGTGCATCCAAGATGCCAAAGGGGGAACGTCCCCAGGCAGAAACGTTACCAGGAGGAGGAGGAGGAGGAAAGCCAGAGCTTACACTGAGGAGAAAGGCTGGACCACAGGAAGCCCCGGTCAGCGTTGTGGTCCCTGAGACAGGGATACTCCCCTGGAGCTCGGCGAGTTCAAGCTCAGCACCCGCCCAGGAATGAAATACGATGCACTCATTAGAAAAACATCTTAACATACTGGTTTCATCAGGCAGACTTCTCCGGCTGGGGCAGATGGCCCCGGCAGGAAGGCTCACCCTCCCACGCCAGCTTTATTTCCCCCTTGCCTCCAGCACCTGGAGCCATTTTCCTGCTCTTCTACTTCAGTTCTCCCACAGGTCCCACCTAACATCTCCCAACCTTTGGCCGTGAGCTTCAGGCTCGAAAGCAGAGAGGGGTTTCTCACCCCAGCTCCTTGGCAAAGCATCTCCGGAGCCTCTCCATGGCTTGGCATCGGCACACACCCAGGGATGCTCTGTGCGCCCTGGCCAACTGTGCCACCAACCACTGCAGAAAGCAGCACGGAGAGAGGCAGGCAGCGTATCTCCTTCGAGCAACGCTCAGCTTCAGCACGCTCAGCAATTTTCTATTCTCTCAGCAATTTTCTGTTCTACTGAATTAGTAGTTTGTATTGAATTAGTATTCATTTTCCCTAATATGATATATAAGCGTAATCATGTTAGTGACTTTGATATCGCATTAGGCTCTACCGCCGGCATGCATCCCGGCCCCAGCAGTGCCGGGTGGGTAGGAGCCTTAACCTGGGGGGGGGGGGGCAGATCCTGCTCTCTCCACCCTCCCCCACGACTCCCCCAGTCCTGGGCTGAGCTCCCTACTAGGGGCACAGCCAGGGCAAGATTTCCCCGCTTGCGCTGGTGAGATGCAACCCGAAATAAAGGGTGCTGCGTCCTGAGGGATAAACTCTTTCACTCAAAATAACAAGATTCCTGAAGGCAAAAGCTGTAGCCGCACAGCAGCAGCCTAGCAGCACCCGCTCCCCAGGGATGCGTCCCTGGGGGCTCTGGGGGCTCCTCTCCTTGCAAAGCTGTGACAATTTGGGAATTAAAAGCTGAGGAGCCAGTGGGATGCAGCCAGGCAAGTGGGGGTTACAGCAGGGCTTGGGGATGCTTGCTTTGTTGCGGCTGAGAGCTGGCATCCTCCCATGGGACAACCCCAGCCAGCACTGAGCCTGCCTCAGTTTCCCCATCAGGACAACAAAGGGCTCTGCAGGGCCCTGTCCTTAATTAGTTGATGAAGTTGCAACGAGTGCAAGCAATAAGAGGGAGGTGGCGGGGGGCACAGGGAAGGTCCCTGCCCCGTGGGGCGCAGTGGCATCGGGGAGGGAGGGAAGGGCACCAGGGCCAGGACAGGGCCACCAGCAGGCACAGATCGGTGGCTCCGGAGCCGATCCCGCACGGCTCAGCATGCTTGGCAGCGGGACAGGAACGGGCTTTATGGCAGGATTACTGGCTCCGGAGCTGCATCGCCAGCGCGCATCTCCCTGCTGCTGGTGCAGAGCGACCGGGTAACAGTTAGCGATCTGCCGCATCCCTAATTAGCTCTTTTATGGACTCAAATAAATTGTCTTCGCGTTAACATGAAAGTGTGTTTCTTTTAATCCGCTGCCCACGAGGCTCTGATAGCATCATGCCTGCGCCTCCAACCGAGATGCTACCGCCCGCTGCGGGTGTGAGCAGTGCTGGGATGGACTGAAACAGCACCGGGGCTGGAGCAGAGCTGCTGCTAAGCATCAGTCAAGAGACAGATCAGAGTAGTCACGCTGTCAGATCAGCACGTTTTATATATATATTTTTATAGAAATATTGAAATTTATGTATAGACCTCCTACCTGCTGATGCTAATGCAGATGTGCCAGGAGAGCCCACAGGTCCCAGCACTGAGCGCCCAACCCAGAGCCCAGAGGTTACCCCAAGAAAAGTGCTCCCAGCCATGCACAGATGCCTACACGCGCGTGCAAACACACACAGATGCATATTTTAAAATCTGAAGAAAATCCTGAGTCTTCACTGTCAGTGCTGTATATCACTTTGAGATATATACCATATTAGCAAAAAGAACTGAATTATATTGCATTCATGATGCAATTAAACACTTCACTAGGAATCAATGTAAAACTGATGAGGCCTGAAAGTAGTGCATATGGCTTAGAACATTATAAAACATTACCTTCACTCAAATCCTTTTCAGTAGCAATTTAAATCTTCTTACAGTTACTGCTGCCAATGGTAAACCATCTACTGATTCATAACAGTGCATGGGAACGAATGAATTTTTTTAAAAATTTATTCAACTACTAAATTACCCATGAAACCGGAATAGCTGACAGGAGTAATCTGAATTATTATTAGCTCTGCAAGTATTCTGCATTAGCCAATTTAAAACCACGGCTCACAGGCAGAAACCAGTTAGTACAGGCAGGGTGTTAAATGACTGCCATAGTTCTTCATTTTACTGCTGCTTACGTTTAAAGGTCAAGAGATAAAAATTACATATGACTGCAAACACAGAAAGGGTGTTTATCTTTTTTTTTTTTTTTTCCTCCCCCCTATGAATCAGGTCAACCAGAAACTTTAAAAACATTTGGAGATACGATTGTATAAACCACTATGCCTCTGAACGACTCCAGGATTTAGGAGGGGGTTGAGGAGGCTGCACCGAGGGGGGCTGTTCTTCCTCTTCACCCTCATCACCATAGCTTTCTGTGCCAGAAAAATGGGAGAAGGCAGGGATGAGATGTTCCTGTCCTCTGAAACATGCCATGGCATCATGACCCAACGCCCAGCTGAGCTGCAGCTGCAGGGATGATGGACTTCACTGTCCTGAAGGGTTCCATCGGTGAGGACCGGTGGTGGCTGGAGGAGCTCCCCGAGCCCTCTCCATCACCTCTGCTGCGGGGCCAGCACTGGGACCCGCTCACAGGAGGATGAGCAATTCAGCCCCAGCTGAAATCCCTGCTGGGCTCCTAATCCACAGGCTGATTAGTCCGAAAGCAAAACTACCTGGGGATCTGGGCACCGGCTGCTGCCGGCAGCAGCAGCCGGTACGGCAGGGGAGACCCTGGGCCCCCCCAAAACAAGGGAAATGGGTGGTACCCAGGGGCAGGCACCCACCGCACCCTAAGTCCCCCCCATTTAGAAAGCCCTGCCAAGGAGACAGCAGCCCCCTCGGACACCAAATGTGCTGCTCAGCTCCCAGCATGGGCACCGCAGGGTCCCCACCTGCCCTTCTTGGGGGCAAACAAGGTGTCTGCCGACCCCCCAAACAAAGGCAGCAATGGGCGAAGTGATGCCGAGAGCCGCCCTGCATCCCACAAGGATCCCACCGGTCGCTTTGCCCCCTTTCCATGGATGAAGAGGGCAGGACGGGGCGGGTTTCCAGGCAGAAGCCCCCGGTGCCGGCACGGCACAGAGGTGGTGTCTCTTTAACTGACCATAACACTGCATCATCCTTTCTCTTCCTATTTTCAGTTTTATTAGCAAAGCAGCACAATGTTTATACTAGTGGGTATTACATTTGCCAGAACAATTACGGTATGACAAATGGCACATCAATGTAATCCATCAACTCAGCCGAGACAGGAATCCTTTATCCTGGGCTGCCATTAATTCCCAGCCGGGTCTCTGGGGTCCCATGCGTCAGTAACCATGACAACCTGGGGGACGCCAGGCAGCGATGGCATCTTGCCGGGAGAGACGGGCACCCCAGCAGGGCACTGGGATTTCACCTTTGGTGCTGGCACGTCAGCCTTGGGATTGAACGTGGGGGGTATTTGCATGGTGAGACCCCTCCGTGCAGCATCTGGACCAGGCAGGAGCCCAAAGTCAGTGTGGGGACACCGGGAGAAGCCATAGGGGATGGTGGCATGGCAGGATGGTGGCACAGGGGAATGGTGGCACAGCCCAGGCTACAGCAGACAGCTCCCACGTGGATTCTCCAGTGTCTAATATGATGACTCTGCTCACGCCCCCTCTCTCCATACAGCACAATCGTGGTTTTCTCTGGCTCATTTTCATGAAAGGTTTTGGAGTATCTCTTAACACACTTAGATCTCCAACATTTGTGTTAAAATTAACCGAAGGAGTCCAATGTTACTGAGCAGGATGGACATCAAGAACCAGACTCAGCCCTGCAGGAAGCCAGGCGCGGGGCTCCCTGCCTGGTGGCACGTGGCGTGGGCCAGTGGCGATGAACACCATGGAGCTCACCATGGCCAGACACATGACAGGCCAGTGGTGCTCTGACAGGTGGGAAGCCAGCAGCACATCCCACTCCACACAAGTGCCAGTTGGGAGGATGGCTGGAGTGCTCCTGCCCAACCCTATGCTTGGGGCCACAATCCCGGTCAGCTCTGGAGACCTCCAAGGATGGAGGTCCCAGCATGTCTCTGGTCCAAGGCTGCACCTCTCCATGTGGATGAGCTTTTTCCTTCTATCTGCATCCTCCAGGATGGAGACCCTTGTCCAGCACAGCAACCTGGGAGCACACATCTTTAGGGTGAGGGCTTGTATGGTTAGAGAAACACCCACTTGGCACAAGCCGATGGATTTGGGGTCTGAACAGCCAGCAGAGACCCCTCCCCTGCTTCCCACTGACCATCTCTGGGAGGTGACTGCAACTTCCGTAAGTTTCTACAGCCCATGGTGGGTCTGAAGCCATGAGCAGCACCTGCAGCATGAGACAGGACCGCACCTGCTCCTTGAGCACCCAGTCTGGATGTAACCACACATCTCAGATCACAGCAGGGCAAACGCCACAACAGCACCAAAGTTCATTACAAGACGAGATATGACTGCACCGACCCCTGCCCAAAACCACCTGCCCCCCTCAGTGACACCTGGGCAGGCACAGCCCCTGCCGGGCTCCCCGGACCCCACACTGAGAGATGCCCCCAGATGTTCCCTTCCCACTTGCGAACACACAGCTTGGCCACAGCTTTACCAAAAAATGAAGACAAATTCCACCAGGCAAGAATTCCCAGGGGCCAGCACATCCCCCAGGTAATGAAAGGAGCCAACTGCTGCTACTAGAAAGCCAAAACCAAGAGGAAAAAAAAAAAAAAATCAAACCCTCCCCACGGCCACACTCTCTGAAGCACCAAGGGGTTTCTCCTCCTTTGCCAAGTCAATCTGGCCCTGGCCCAAAGATGCATGCAGACAGCCGCAACTACCTCCCCTGTTTCATTAAGCCATTACCAGAATCATCTTATCCCCATTTATAATGTTCGATACATGGTCTGAAGACTTCTCTCCTCCAGTAATTACATGCAATGCTTAGATGGATGAAACTGGGAGGGTATATTATGTGATTATGCTGTATTTTCCAAGGGTCTGCCCTGATTTCACCCCCCGGAGTGGTCAGCTGTCGCCTGCACCCCACACCCAGAAAGGGCTCAGCTTGCTTTTTGGAAAGCAGATGGGTTTGTGAGGTAACACCACCATCCCAACCTCCCTTTGCCTTCACTGGGGTACCCCTTCATCCCAGCACGGATAGCCAGGAATATCACCAGAGCGTACCCACCCAGCACAGACCCCATCTCTCTTCTATCCATCTCCAGCCAGCACTAAGCCAGGAGGAAAATTGAGGGTTTTCCCATCTTTCTGTAGGTAACAGCATCGGCTGCCGTGGCTGCCACAATAAAACCATTTTCATTCCAGCTTTGCCCATATGCGGGGCCAGGAGACTACTTCATCCCCCTGAATCCTGTAAATCATCTTAAAGCCATCCTTGCAATTTATAGGTAGGACATTAAACATTATAGCCACTGACGGCATCAAATTACACTTGAAAAATTGAGTTCTGCCGGAAAATGAATTTAAAAACTAAATTAAATTAAAACCTAACTAAATTAAAATTAGGTTTCTAAACTAAAATGACTTTTTAATATTTTCAGGAGGGGAAAAAAACAAAAACTCCACTACCCTTCTGTCAACTAATAAAATTTGTCAGTGTCTTTTAGAGCTGACAAGTCCTGTCTAAGAGCAATTCTGGTTATGCTGCATAATAAATAACTGGAATAGAAAAAGGTGGTGGTGGACGGGACAATCAACTGTACCATCTCGACTCCTTCGAAGGGGGCTGGGAAAGGAGAGACAGCCCCCAAAGCAGTTAAAAAATAATAATAATTCAACACAATTTTGAGCAAACAGCTGGATGGGGCAAATCCAGCTGTGACCACTCTGCTCCAGTGATGCCAGTGCAGCCCCGGGCACTGGTCGTGTTTGGGGACCATCACAGCTCATGGGTCATGTATCATCCCATGATGGTGTTTGGCCAGGGGTGTTGATGCAGGACCCAAGGGATTGGGGAAAAGATATATCTAAATGCCCTCATTCCTAGGAACGAGGGCATTTAGATATATCTTTTCCCCTGGTCCATTCCCTGCCAGATCTGCAGGGACTCATCACACCCTACAAATTTCAGTCAAGTCTCATGCAGATGGGGACCATGGACCACAGCATCCTCCAGATGCAAGCTGAAACATCAGTGATGAAGCACCACCAGATACCACCTACTAGGTTTGCCTCATGCTCGAGGCTCCAAGCCATCAGCTGAAGCTTCCTAAAGTCTTTCCCCAGTCGTTAATGGCGTAATTAATTCATCCCGCTTTTTAAATAGCGTTCGATGTATGAGCCTGCCTGCTCGCATCTTGATCTCGTGTTGTCAGGGCTTTGATAGAGGAGATACATAAACAGCCTGGGTGACCATACGTCTATTGATTATTAGTGCAGGCAGATTTAACATGAACACCGTAACAGGACAAATCCAAACGAGCTTTAGGAGACTAGAGAGATCAAGCATGCAGCAAGCAGGTCTACACAGCCTTGCTCGCTAATTCCCAGTATCCAGGAGGAGTTTGCACGTATTTTGCTCCTGCAAAAGCATCCGGAGGAGTAATGCCAGGTGGGATGCTGCCAGGTCCCAAACTACGGTTCTCATAGCTTGAGCCGGGGAATAGAGGCTCAACCAGCAACAGCAGCACCACATCCCTTTTTAACCGTTCTTTTTTATCTCTCGGTATTATTTATTGCTCCGTTAAATTGGCAGTTCCCTCGATGGGGAACATTTCCCCCTCCCAACTCTGTGCTGCTTCACAAGATGCCAGACTCGGGGGCTAGCCTGCTAGACGCCAACCCCATGGTCCTCTTTCAACAACATTAATTATCTTGAGCTTTCCATAACAAAACAAAAAAAAATCTTGATCCCACTGGCTGCCAATAGTGGAGAAGCTCACAGAGGGAAAGGCTTTTATCTTCACATCTCAGAGAAGAGCCTCGTGTTTGATCAGTCAGGGTTGGTGGTTTTTTTTTTTTCTTCCCTCTTTGTACATTTTGAACTTTATAGACTGATTCATTCCTCCTATCATGGTAAACTGCTGTGTATACTCTTGAGTGTTGACTTGATTTTCTTTCTATTAAAAAATAAATATCTTCATAAGAAATTAAAAGAGCTTAGTACATCTTGCTCTGTAAGCAAGTTGGAACGAACCTCAGTCTGGAATAGTGGGATGGCAGAGGGGAAAGAGGGGAGTTGAAAAGATTTCTTTATTTTAAATTAAAGTTCAGGATTAAAGGCATCAGGCTTCCAAGAGTTATTGTGAAAGCCTTTTTAAAAGTCCCAAATAGATAGTCCATAATCTCCTTTTAAATGGCTAAATTTAGAACAAGAAACCCTCCAGCCCTCCGAACTCCAGCCCTCCACGTCTGGCACAGAGCACCAGCGAGGGCTCAAGACTTGGGATTTTTTTAATACAATCACTGTTTCACAAACACCAAACAAGATTTACGCTGGTTTTGTAAGCCCTGTGTCCACAAAGCCCAGCTTTTCTGGCCTCAGTATCAACAGGATAACAAATAAGTGCCTGTCCCCGCTGCCCATCAGCACGAAGGATGAAAGTCAGGAGAAAAAGATTGGAGCCATCGAGTTCAAAAGTTAATTTCTCCAGCTAGGCAGGGAAGGCAGAGGCAGGCACCATCCCCAATATCGACAGGCCAGATCAAAGATCCCATTTATTGTAATTTATTCCCTACTTTTTCATTTCGCCAAATTATCTTAACCGTTACCTCTTATCACAGATCAATGTGCTGGCTGGCAGAAACTCTGCGCTGGTCACAGAACACAGTTTACATTTTACTTTCTACCTTGCAGTTTAAGCTCCATAATTACGTCTAACAAATAAAGGATTTGACTGAGTTCGCAGCTATTTCGGATAATAAATGCTTCCAGATTTATGGTAGTTATTCATGCAAGGACTACATTACATGTAAATCAATACCATAAAGAACAATTTGCTAAAAATATAAATACCATGTTTAGGCTTTAACGGTATTAGCAAAGTGGGATTCTTCGTAGCTGTACGTAAAATAACTGCACCTGTTGGAGTGCTCGAGCTGAGATCGGAACAGTGCTCGATGCTAGTCCACCCTAAAAATAAGAAATACCAGCAACGCCTGCTCTTCCAAACCAGCTCCTGAAGCCCCAAGGGTCTGGGGGACTTTGCTCTCCACCCACATGGATTCTTGGTTACAGACATCACAAATCATTACAAAGAAATAAAACTAAGTGGCCATTAAATGCCAAATAACTTGCAAATAAATGCAAAAGCTGCTGCAAACCCACTTACAAGGAGATGCCAGCCTTCTGCAGAGACCTGCCCCGCTCCAGCCCCCCACCTCCCACGGCAAACCAGAGCTGGTCCCAGCGCTGCCATGGAGGTGGGTGCTGGTGGCTTTGGCCACCGTGAGACACACACCCAGCCTGACCATCACCTGCAGTCTCTTCATTTGGCGGCTTGCAGGGGAAGATAGCAGACACCTGGAGTTTATTTTTTGTGGTGGTTTTTGGTTTTCTAGCTCTGGCCGGTGCAGGGCATCCCTGTCCCACAGCCGGCGGGCAGGTGGGATGTGCTGCCCGCACCCAGGCAGGATGGGCGCAGGGAGAAGGACCCTTCCCCACAGGACTGAGGGCTGTGCCGAAGAGAGACATCTCTCCCTGTAACTACATAATTCAGAATAAAAAGCCGAAGCTTGAACACAGCACAATTAATGCAGGAAGAATCGATTTCTGCACGGCACCAAGCTGGCTCATTAATTCCAGGTGCTCCTACAAGCAAATTCCAACACCGGCCTCCCTGCAACCGGAGACAAACGGAAGAATATCGAAGGCTGAAATTCCTTCATGCACTGACCTTTCATCACCACGGAGCTTCAAAAACCATGCGCCGTCCACCGCTCCCCCTCCTCAAAACCCACATTTTGGCTCCTGGCATTGCAAAGCCACCTGAGCTGTCCTGGGAAGCACCAGCGCAGGTCTGTGGGTTCAAGGGCAGCGCTGCCTGCATCCTCCTGCCCGCCTCTGCCAGGGGCTGGGGCGATGCTCGGTGCAAGGGATGCATTTTCGGATGCAAGGGATGCCTTTTTGGATGCAAGGGACCAGCCACCTCCACATGTCCCGGCTCAGCCCCTGCCACCACATTCTTGCAAAACCCCTCAGCCTGTTCACAAACACCCTCCTCCCTCCAGCATGGGTGCTGGCAGCAGTGGGGAAGGGGGTCTCTGAGATTTTGGGGAAGCTGCTGGAAGTCACTTAACTTCCCACAAACCGTCAGAGACCGACATCACTGTCCCAGTGCCACCCAGCCAGCAGAGCATCTCCCCATGCCAGGAGTCTGTGGCTCAAACAGCCCCCAGGGATGGGCAGACCTGGATGCAGGAACACAGGTCACACAACCAAAAAATAACCCCGAGGTGGGCAAAGTTGTGCCAGGGTCCGCGCGGCTGGAGGAGCAAAGAGGCTGTAATCCACCCAGGAGCTGCAGGTATGGGCATAGGAGACAGTGGACCAGCCAGCCTGTCCCCCCTGCACCCAAAGCATCCCCCATGCACTGTATGGGACCACATCCCTACACAGGGTTGGATGCAGCGGACAGCAGGGAATGCAGCAGCAACATTCCCGCTGTAACGAATGCCAAATCTGGTTTGCACTTGATAGAGCCTGACAAGAGCAACAATCAGAGATTAGTAAGAAAACTTCTTGCTTTTCAACAAAGGTTAATAAATAGTGACAGCATTAAGTCTCTTCTGATTAACTATGCTGAAAGATATTATTGCCGTTTGTAACACAGAATCATTATTGGATTAAGCACAGTGTATAAAAATGAAATGTGAGGTTTAATCTCAAATGCAGACTCTCTGTGCTCCAACGCAGACCGGGCAACTTGCAAAAGCTTCCTTGTATTAAATTCCGTAACTCAGTCTGTGGAGAGATACCATCTAAACTGCATCGCCTTTCTAGGTTTTGGGGGATTTTTTTTTTCTCCCCCTCTTTCCTCGACTGTAACAAAGCCACCGTGACTTGAGAAGCATCTAAAAATGAGCCACATGTTCTGGCTAAAATTAAGCCCAAATCCCCTGTCATTTCCAAATACAGCATCTCCCAGGGAGGATTTCACTGCACTCCAGCCCCTGGCGTGGAGCAGGCAGGATGAGGGCAAGGAGCAGGAATTGCTGCTCTAATTAAGAAGGCACCACATTAAGTGCTTCTGTCCATGCGTAACCACCTCCATGTTTCCTTGCCCTATGGATCTGGGCAGAGACATCCTGAGGGACAATGCTCGAGGGCAAGGCAGGGGACAAACCCAGTGCTGGGGTCCCCAGCAGCGGGCATCCCAGCACAGCCTGCAGTGGCAGCGAATGGTGATGGAATGGATCCTAGCCAGTGATGGGGTGGGATGGACAGGGAGGGGACCGTTCCCAGTGCCTCAGCCCTGGGATGAGCTGCCAGGAGAGGGGACATGATCCCATGGTGTCACACTTCCTAAGGGACATCCCACTCCAAGTGCCAGGCTGTGCTTGCTGCAGCAGTGGCTTGGAGAGAGGACACTGGATGGGACACGGGATATGGGATGGTTCAGTTGGAAGGGACCTACAACAATCACCTAGTCCAAGACGTTTAAAGGAAAAAGATTTTCTGAGAAAACAGTTAAAAGCAAAACTCCCGAAGTGAGAGGACCGAACACAGCACCTCGGCTGACACCACTCCTGTCTGTACAGCAGAATGGGAAGAGAAAACCTTCATATAAACCTCAGGATTTGCTGAACCTAACAATTTCCACACATCACAAATTCTCTTCAGCTGCTCACAGGGCATTCGTGCCCAAACTCGACACTCAAAATAGATAGAAGGTGCTGCTTCAGTTAATTAGAATTACTTGTGCCAAATCCAGGCATAGTACAGCCCAATGCCAATGGAGTTATGCCAGGGAGGAATTTTACCCATTTCTACTCAAAATTGTATATTGAAAAAGAAAAGCTCATGACTGAGCAGAATTTTGTCAGCCTGGGAGTATGTTTGGGATTCCTCCCTCCAGCCTTCCCACCAGGATTCAAACTATCTCCAGGCTTGGCCAGCAGAAAAATCAGGGAGGGAGAAAAGATGCATCCACTGCCCAGAGAAATGATGAGATGGAGAAGTGGGGACCATTGCCCTGCAGACCCCACCACAGCCCCAGCATCTCCTGGAGCTGTCCTGGATGCAGCCACGGGGCAGGACTCTGCGTTGGCACCAAACCACAGAGTCCCCAAAAGGGCTGCCTGCTCTCACAGTTCATTTAAAAAAAAAAAAAGTTAATAGTAGAAGTGGGGTTTTTTTCCATGGAAAACATCACTTTTATGAAAAACAGGATGATTTTTTCTCCAAAAAAGGCACTTCTGAAGATGCTCTCGCTTGAAATACTGGGAAAACCAAATCAGAACATCTCCCATAAGAGAAAGTTTCTAGGAGGATTCTTTCACATTTATCGTTTGTATTGTTGGTTTTACGCCTACCTTATTTCACTGCACGGCACTGGGGCTAGTTTATAACATCACGTAATAGTTTAACTCTTCTTATATTTTTTCCCCTGATTTTTATTTTTTAAATCATTAAAAGCAGCTGCTGCTTCACACCAATTGAAACCCCTTATCTTCTTTTCCGGATGAAAGGGGGCTGTGTTTGTTGTAATGAAACCAGTTTGCACCTAGATCAAAGTCTCCACTGTTTGCATCGTCGGAAAAGTGTTTGCCACTCGTGTCAAAGTGTCAAACTATTTCATTACCACGCAAAGCGGAGACACTTTGACTAGAGTAGATAAGATGTTTCCATCAATCAGCATCCAGAAACAGCCTCCCCATGATGATTAAAAACGATAAAATAATAAGGTAGTTTCAGCCACAGCATTCAAACTGCGGCTGTGTAATGAAGCAACATAGTAATAAATAACGGCATGAAAGCAAAGCCCAAGAAAAACACACGAGCATCCCATGACACTCCTTCTGGGGTCACCGGCCAAAGAGAAATTCCACTTGATGACCAGGAAAAATAAAGAACCGTGGCAAGGGGATGGCTGCTGCCAGCTCATCCCACCATCAGCCCCCAGTGCCCCAGTGCCCCAGGTTAGAGGTCAGAGTGTGGGGACATCCCCAGCCTAGTAGGTGGGAAAAGAGGAGTCAAGCCTGAGAAATGCCAGAAAACCTAAAAACAACTCAGGTCTCTGCCCATAGAAAACCAAACGCATAGGTGGGCAAGCCCACACCTTTGTCACCTTGCAGCCCGGGCACAACGGAGAGGAGGATGCACAAGGGGTGGTATGAACCAGAGGAATGTTACAATGCCCTCAGATAAGTCACCAGCCCGATGAACTGCATCCCAAGCCAACTTTTTCTGAGGCATGCCACCAGAAACACCCCAAGCAGCCTGCCCCGAGGAGCAGGCAGGGCTCGGGGACTTCCACACAGACAAGGAGCCACCTATGAAACCAGCACCAGGTCAGCAAAGTCCCAGGAGGGAGCTGGGACCCCTTGGATATAGCAAATAAAGACACCAGCAAGTTGGATTGTGTCCTAAGGGACTCATCACATGTGCAAAGAGATTTTGCATTTGGAAGAGACATAATTTAGTTAGGAAGATCTGAGGCGCCATCAGCCTCATCTCCTCCAAAAAGACCATGGAGTAGCTGCTGGTGGTCAAAACTGCTTTGGGGAAACACCCCTAAGATCTGTTCCTCCCTATTTCTGACCATTCCTCCCAAATCCATTTCTTGCAGCAACATGCAATTGGGGTCTACAGGGACACGAGACTGGGGGGCACTTGTGCTCGGTGCCGGGAGGCAGCAGGGTGTCCCCGCACAGCACCGTCCCACCAGCACCACCGAGCTGTACCAAAAGCAGCAAGCACACCACAAATGGGCTTGGGCATCCTCTCAACGGTGGGCACGACAACTGTGTCTGTTGAAGGGAAAACAGAGTTGGAAGCAGCAGCCAGCTGTGGTGGAGATTAAAAGAAAAGCCTGCTTAGACCTGGCAGCGCCGGAGGAGCCGTACGGGAACATTTCATCCCTATGTAAATACTGCCAGCGTGATGCCAGCAGAGCTGCCGGCTCCAAGACTGGCTAGAAGTTATCAGCTGAACAAATTCTGCTTGTTTAATTTTATATGCCTTCAGGCACATTCACCCTTCTGATTTTCCCCAAACGCTCTCTCTGGAGGAAGGCAACTTATTCCTTGGGTCCACGCTCCCGTAGGATCCACATGGATTTACAGAAGCAGAAGAGCGGCCGTGACACACCAAGGATGCTTCCCAGGTTAATTCAGGTCGGAGGCAAGCTCCTGGCCGGAGCGAGCTGTTGGGGGGTGCAGATGCTGATCCTCTCCGCTAACCTCTTTGCAAACTCCTCTTGCAAAATTGGTTTTTAGCAAAGCCACTTATCACCTTAACCATCTATTGATTCCCTGACTCCTGGCCAGAGCTCCCAGGATCCAGCTCAGCGCACGCAGGAAAAGCAGAAGAACATGACTGCAAATGAGGGCACTAAAGCACGTGGCAGCGATCACCCTGGAGCAAGCAAAGGCTCCTGACCAGCAGCAAAGGTGGTGGTCGGATGCTCGCCGGGGATTTCAGTGCCCTTGTCTTGTGGCAAACGCTGCCAGCCAGAAAACTTCTGCTATTTTTTTACCACATTCAGCAAAGACACAGATGAGCTGGCTCCATCCCACTGGACCCAAATCCTGCCCCCTGATGCAGCTCCGTGGGGACCTGCGCACCACTCCAGCACGCTGCCAGGACCCCCAGCTCCCACCGGGTAATTGCAATAGAGAATAAACAAATACTCCTCTCTCCCTCAGCATCCCTCTTCCAAGGAGACCTCCACATTATGGATGTGCCACCTAAATCCCAGCTCCGCAGCTGGGACTGCCTGGGAGCAGCTGGCGCCAGGACACGGGCTGCAAGCAGGAGCTCGCAGCCTCGCGCACTTCCCAGCAGTATTGATCTCCCAGCAGTAACAGCCAGTATAATTTTGCTTAGCTTCAAATACCTGGTGATCATGAATTCTTTGGCCACAAGGTTATAAAGCATTCTCTAAAACATGAGAAAAAGATTAAGCCTGCTTATAGTTAATAATATACTGTATACTGTCTATCAAGCTGGCTGTTTGCTATTGAGAGCCTACTATTAGACACTTATTTAAAAGGCCTTTCAAGGCTTCCCAAGAAAGTGCAGTTATGCATTTTTTTTTCTGGCAAGAACTACTATAGATAAACATCAATTCGCTCCTGCAGATCACAGTCGCAGTAAATAAATTTTTCAGGAAGCTAAGTTCCATACAAAGCCTCCTCAAAGCTCCCATTTCACACAACATCAATGTTTGGCCTCTGAGAAATAAAAAGCTCTAAGGTTGCTTTATCCACAGCTAAATTATCAATTGTAGCTGCTTAAGAAAAAAATAAAAATAGGGTATTTCAATGAGACATCAGTGTGGGAGGTAAACAACACGGTTGCTAGATGGTGATGCCGGTTCGAGAAAAAATGGGGAAAGACGGGGATTTTGTTGGCGATTGATCTGGACCCTCCGCGCCGGCAGCTGCAGCCCCAAATGCATCACTGCGGCTCCGCGCTGGCGCTGGTGAAGAGGGAGCAGCCAGCTTCGGGCAAGCTCAGCAGCCAGTGCTTGCGCTATTTTCTTTTATAGCTTTTTAAAGTAGCAGACTGGGATTATCCATTATAAAACACTTGTCACCAAAAAAAACCCCACACCAGTTATAACCGTAAAAGCCGCAGCTCCTCGGATGGCTTGTGGGCTGCTCACAGAGGCGGGATGGAGGGAGAGCCACTGGCACCCGGCTGAGCCCACAGCAGCCGCACCGGATTGTACCGACTCAGACAGCTGGAAAGGAGTTACAACCCATCGGAGCCCAAAAGTGCTTCTCCAAGCAGCTCACGGGGATCCAGCCATGGGATAGGAAGGGAGGGCAGAAAAGCATCCTGGTTCACCTCTACCTAAGGATGCCCTTGTAATTTGGCGTGGCAGAGGCGGCACGGCTGCTGAGCGGCAACCCACAGCGCTGCTGCCCGCTGCCTGGCCAAATAACGCAGTCCTTGGGGGGCTCATCCAAACCCCCAGCTCCGGGACTCGCTGGCGCTGTCAGAGCCAGGACCGTGCTAATACTCAGGATGCTCCATCTGCTCTTTAAATAAAGAGATGCTGGGCTCCGTTATCATTTAATTATTGGCCTAAAAATAAAAAGACTGAAACACAGAAACCCTTCCAGGCTCAGGTTATGCATGCTGGTTGGAGGGGGATTCTTTAATAACATAGCCAAGGGATGGGGAAGAAGAAGAGGACTGCTGCCAAAAGGCAATCCACAGGTACCCCATTAGCAAAAGCCAATGAACCCAAACACCCTGTGGTGCCTAAAATTGTTGGAGCTTCGTATCTAGATAAACAGCTTAAAAATCAAGGAGGAAAAAGGACAGGACTACGTGGTGGTCTCAGTAGCTCTAGATCAAACCAGCTCAGCTTTCGAGCAACAGACGGAGGATTGCACCAGCCAGCCTTGGGACTGGCGCAAGTACAGATTCATAGACCCAACGTGAACCCTGAGCTGCAAAACTCCTTGCATGCCCTGAAGCTGCAGGCGAAGCAGCACAGCACCATCCCCAAACCCACCGGTGGGGCTGGCTCCCACCACACCGCACCCGCGGGGCGGCAGGACTGGCCCCGGCAGTCTTTTGGGTCAATCTTGGCCAGGGCAATGACATTAAAACTCAGGGACCCATCAGCAATTCATTTACCCAGTTGCTAAACACAAGGGCAATTTTGAGAGTTAATAAGTTACCAGAGGAACCGCTGCCTTTCTCAGGCACAAGGACTGAGCAGCTCCCCACTGCCCGACGCTGAAGACTGATCATCTCCATCGATGCCTTCTAAGCACCTCTTATTAAATAAAAACCAGGTCAGCTGCCCCTCTACTCTTCACAAAAATGTTCTTCTTTCAACCTTTCTCAGAAAATAACCAGCAGACGCTCAACAGAGATGTGCGTTTGCCATCGCTAAAATAAACCTAATTTCAAAGTCGTGAACTTGTGACGCCCATTGCTCTCCTGAAAATAACACCGCCAGGGATGATATAATATGCATATTTAACCTTCTGATATTGGTGATGTTTTTAGCAGGAATTGCTATATCGCCCATGCCGGCTGGCAGGCGCAAGAGCCCATAAGCTATTGCAAACACCTCTTACCTGCAGCGCTATTTCCATGTTAAGGAAACAAGCCCTTGGGCTTATGGCACTGTTAGAACACCAGGAGCTGTGAAGTCCCACAGGAGACCTCAGAGCGTGGCTGGTTGTGGCCAAACATCAGTCAACACGGGGGACACGGGGACGGAATAAGTGACGGCACCCAGCGGGAGCTGGAAGCTCATCCCCACGCTCACATCCCATCGCTGGCATCCCCACCACTGGCCAGAGGCTCAGCACGCTTCTCCTGGTGCTTAAACCACTACCCCAGCAAACCAGCAAAAAACCTACATATGTAAATTCATAAATACGCCCAATTTTAAATAAAAGACAACCGTTTCAAGAAGAAAAAAAAAAAAAAGGAGAAAAAAACCCTGCCAGGAGTGAGCCCCCACGTAGCCATGATCTTAATTGATCTGTGGCAAGAGGGAAAATATTTATTTAGGTTAAGGAGACTGCCAGAAGGCACAAGGCTTAAAAGTGAAATCCCAAAGCACCCAGGGCAAAACTATGCAAATTACCATCACAACCGAGTTCTTATCCATACCAATATCTGCCAGCAACAGCCGTCCCCAGCCAGCCACTACGGCGTCACCTGCACTCCAGTGACGCTCTTCCCAAAGTTGTATTTACAAGAATTTTACTTTTTCTGTTACTAAAAAAAAAAAAAAAGTTTTTCATTTTCAGTGCTTGTTAACACTTGCTTCAATATTTTGACCCAGCGGATTGCATTTAGGGGGAGAAAAAGAAAAAAGAAATAGTATTTTATGCATGTCTTTACAAAAAGAAACACATGCAGTTGTCAAGATGCAATGCAATACTGCAATGCAATCCCAAAAGCAAGTCTGGGATTCTTTTTGTATCCTAACTAATTAAAAAAAAATATTATATATATATAAAAATTTAAAAAGCACCTACCCAGGCCCCTACCCAGTATTTGACTTCTCAGGGAGATCCAGCTTTTCTAGTATTAGTGAGGAAATCAAAGTTATTCCCTCTGAAACTTTGCTCGCACCCAGGAATTTGGCCAGGACGCCTCCACATCCCGCCAGAGGTTGTCCCCTGCTCTCCCAGCACCCACAAGCTCATCTTGAAGGTGCTCCTTGGTGGCCCTGGGGGGTGGAACATGCAGGGATGCTGGGGAAGGGGTGAGCCAAGCACGCCAAGGTGCTTTTCTAGATAAGATTTGGCGATTGGTAAGTAAATGTTTTTTCCATCGATAATAACAGATAGCTAAATCAAAGCTTCAGCGTGCCCTCGGATCTCTTAAACAGCACGATGGATTTCCTCCCGAATCAGTAGAGGAATCAAATACCTGGTGCGAAGCTGCGGATAATCCCACAGATGTATTTTGGGGGAGCCGGGGCAGGGGGAGGCGGGTGGCAGGCTCCAGCCCCTGCGAGAATTTGCGTATTAGTAAAAACAAACAATCCTGTAAATAACGAGCCCCTCGTCCTGTCTCCACCACGCTACTCTTATTGAGTGAGTCAGATGTTCTGCTGATTAAAAATTGATCCATTTCAAAATCTAATCAACAGAATAGGATTCTTTCATATGTTATCAAGGCAGCTGCTGACAACAAAAACCAAACCTGTTATTAACCCATGAACCCCGATGACCTGAACCTGGCTGGGCTCTGCAACTGTAAATTATTCAGTAGTCCAAGAGCAATACCCGTAAGCCTGATGAATTTACGCCCCGGCCAGAGCCAGTGGGGGTTAAAGCCAATATCACAGACCCAGGGGTCCCTGGGGACACGGTTCATGACACGCTGCCACTCTGTGTCATGCCTGGGAATACATTACCGGCGTCTGCTCAGCTTCGCCTTGCAAGTGTGTAGCCCTTTTTTTTTTTTTTTCCTCTTTTATTTTTTTTCTTCTGGTTTTGTATTTTAGGTTTTGGGGGCTTTTTTGTTTGTTTTGTGTTTTACATTACTTGCTGGATTCCGCACGGCACTGCCAGGCCACCACTGCCAAGCAAAATTCATGGAGCAAATAGCTTGCATCACTGCTTTAGCCACACCAGCATTGCTGCTTCTTCAGCCATGGAGGAACAGGAAAACTGACGGAGCAATGGGCAACTTTCTTCTTCTTTAATTTTAATTATTATTTTTAATCCCCGCTTGCATTCCTCACCCACCTGCTCAACACAGTGATGGAGACATGGCAATGGGTTGATGCCACCGCTGGTATTACCCTGCGAGCTGCCTCTTGGATCTTGTTTGATGGGCTGGCGACACTCCCCCAGGGTCACACCATGCCCAGGCGACACCCAGCTGGCATGGAGCAGGCTCAGCTCTGCCCAGCACCAAGCCTGGGCACTTGCATGTGGCTGACACCCACCTCCCAAAAAAAAAACCATTCACCCAAAGGCACCCAGGATGTGGAGCAGCCCCAGCCTCACCACAGGCTCCGACTCAGCACCACTGCCAGCACCCAGCGCGAGCCAGGACTGCCACCGGCCAAGCCACAGCAGCATCACTTGGCTCCCCAAGCCTCAAATCAACATCTTCCAGCAAGTTTTGGTGGGAAGCAGCTGTTTTAAGTGCAGCTTTTCATGCTCTTTGGGGTAAAGGCTCCCTGCCCAACACTGCTGAACACTTTATTTTCTACCCCAAGCTGCCCAGGTGCTGCCCTGGCTGCAGGCAGCACCAGCCTGATCCCACTGGACACAAGAGGCTTGAACCAGAATGGGGAAAAACTGGCACGGCACCACAGAAACCAAGCTTGATGATAACAATGGCTCTTCTCTTAAACCAAAATATATTTATAAGTTTAATGACTCTCTGACCCCTCCTTAAAGCCCAAATAACCCTGGGGAACCCCCGCAGACTGGCTGCACTCAGTCCCAGCTGAGTCCATTACCATCCATCACCCCACAATCCTAGGGGGACCCAGGGGACCCCAAATGGGACGGTATGGCTAAAAACACCAGACAGTGACTTTTTCTCCCCTGACATTAAGTCCAAAATTATAAAAGTAGCACAGAGAGCTGCTGGCAGGGGCAGCACCCACAGGGATGCTCCCCAGCCACCCTAGAAGCAAAGCCTGGGCTCCTCTCCAGCAGGGATTTTGGAGAGCCGTGTTCTCCCCAGCACACCGAAGTGTCTCGAGTCACAGCCCGTCCCCAGGGCCCTGACGTCAGTGAGCAGACGTCACCTCCATTGATTCTGGATCCAAATTCGATTCTGAATCCAAAATTGAAGGCGTCGGGGCTGGGGGCATGAGGGCAGAGCACAGCTCCCTGTATGCAGGGGTGGGAGAAATAAAAAAGCAGCAGCCACTGGGCAGCAGGTACCAGCCCTGCCAGCGAAAAACACAAGCAGAGCATTTTTGTGCTGTTTTTCCCTTTCTTAAAGCCTCCTCACTTCAAGGCTACTGGCTGGACATCCTCAGGCGCCACAGCTGGAGCAGGGTGATTGCCCACATAACTCCTGGACCGGGGCTCTATGAGCCCCCCAGCTATGGGGGACCTGGATTAAACCCCCCACAGGCTGCAGGCCCGCATTCCTCCTCACGCAGGGTCCTGCCCAGCTGAAGCCAGGGCTGCAAGGATGTCCCCCAGCAAGACCTGCCCATGCACTTTAGCATCCTTACAGGGATGCCACCCAGTGGGATACCAGAGTGATTCCAACATGAAGAACGCAGCAGGGTTTTGCCTCTTGGTCAATCAGATATTCTGTATAATTTCGTTATATTACAAGGTAGATATTGGGGAACAAGTCATGGAAAAGAAGCTGAGCACAGGCTCCAGCATAGGAGCAGCCCCATCCCATCCCAGCCAGCGCTCCATTCCCATGATCTGCAGGGATGCACACAAACAACCACTGGTTTGTTTCACCATCATCACCACCACCACCACCACCACTCTGGGGGCTGCGGTGGCTCCCTCGGCACTGCCAGGGCACACGGGCTCACCCAGCACCGACCATCCACCCCTCTGCTCCCTCCTCGCTATCTAATAATCACACTTGTGCGAAGCCATTGCCGTACATAAGGAAAAGAGAAAACATCCTTGGAGAGCCTAACAATCAGACAATTTTTAAGATCATGGAGCATTAAACCATTCCCAATAGGGTTTACTAATCAAACAGCCAAATCCTTCATAACCAACCAATCCCTACAGAGCAATTAAATCCTTCCCCTTTAAAACACTTGGCACGCTGTCTGGGGAGAAAAAGAAAAATTTGCAAAATTCATTTGATAAATTAACCAGGGAAAAGAAAGAAGTGAATCAAGCTTTGTTCTTTTCATTTTTTTTAATTATGGAATTCACAATGCCTGAATAATGTTTAATAAGAACTATGAAAATTCCTAACAGTATTACAACACAACACAAAAGAATTAACCTGGTTACCGTGAAAAATTGCATATTTAATTAAGAACAGAGAGTTCAAAACTATCCAGAGATTTCAAAAGTACCGTTGCCTAAGGGGCTAAATTACACGCTCGCAGTGCTGCTAACAGGGCTGGAGCACGCAATCATTACCCAAGTGTCCCCATTAAGTGACAATGGGCAGATGACATCAAATTCATTTCAAAAGCAACAGGAATTGAAGCATTCGCTTGGGTAGTGGAAGGGAAAGCGACTATCCTGCTGGTATAAACCAGACCCCTTGTTGATAAAGGCAATAATTAAAGAATAATGTTAATTAGCTGCTTTTATTTGAAAGAAAAGTGCAGTGGCAGGAGACGCTAGCTCTGTGGCGTGTGCCAAGCAGAGAACGGAGCAGGCGAAGCTGCTGGCCTTGGATGACTGCCCCATCCTGGGTGCCAGGACACGTGCCGGGGCCATGCCGTGGGCTGGGTCCCACCGGCCCCGGGCGCCCCCCTGCTCCGCCAGGGCTGGGGGCAGCTGGTTGGGATCAGCAGAGCACAGCCCACCGTCCATGCCAGAGGAAGGGAACCAGGGCACCCCGCTCCGGCATCAGCAAACGCTCACGGGGGAGAGACCCCATGGAAGAGCCTTCACCAGCAACTCAGGCGCTGGATTCAGGACCCAAGGGTGCTGCTCAAGGGACCCCGCGGGACCCAGCACGATGCTCTGCCCCACCAGGGAAAGCGGTCAGCCACAGCACAGGGGTCCCTCAGAGCCTTCCTCCTGGAGGGCATCATCCTTGCCATCATCCACCCTAGCCACCACATGCAGCTGTACTGCAGACGAGCATCACGGGGGGAGGGTTTTAGCAACACCACCCCCCCAAACCATGCCCCTGTGGGGCAGAGCCCACCGCTCCCCCGCCGGACCCCACCGCTGCCCCCTTGGCCGAGAAACAGGAGGGATGTGGGGTAATAATTACCCAGCTCCCAGGGATGAAGCAATGTTTGCCAAGCGCTCCAAGAGCTGCAGACCAAGGCAGCTCTCCCTGTCGACGTGATTAATAAAGAATAGATGTCCTCTGCAGCCAGGCTAAGCAATAACACACCGGCTGCGGCTCCAGTGAGCGGCTGTGCTTACACCACACATTACAAGACCCACTGCCAGCACCAGGTAATATTTTATTATGTTATCCCGACGGAAGAAAACAAAGGATGCCCGAGGTCCTGACTCTGGTGTAAAACTGCAGAAGCGTTACCAAAGGCAACAGCAGCGTGCTCAGAGCGGCTGACGCACGGCACAGCTCCCACCAGAGGAATATTTACACGGGGTTCAAATTGGTTATTTACTTTTTTAGAAATCTGCGTTGCAGAAGAACTAGCTAGCACGCACACACCAAGCAATTAATATTAAAACGGCCATGCGTTAGCAGCAAGTCGCTTAAACTGCGGCTAAATCAATACTCTGGGGTCCTGTTGCAGCTTTGGGGAAATCATTAAGTGCTACACCAAAGTAGTCAAAAAAATAATTACACAGCAAGGCTGTATTAAAAAAAAAAAAAAAAAAAACACCACACCACACTGAAACCATTTTGGAAGGTGGTGTCGGCTTGTTCAGCTATGGGAAATCGGGAAGCTCAGCTTGAAAGAAAAAAACACCAATTGAGGGAATACTGCAAAGCAGCTCTTCAGCACACACAGCCAAAATAAATCGTATTAAATATACAGATGAGTATATTTAAGCTGAAGTTGCCCATCGTTGCATGCTGCCCTTCTGACGAGGTTCCTGCATGCAAGTCTGGGGTGAGCAGATATTGCCCCCTCCTGCCGGGCTCCCCCTCCACCCCAAACTGGGATCTGCTGGGATCAACCGGGAAGGGGAGGATGCTGCTGCACCCCTGCTCATTAACAAGCACTGCGGTAAATAACGAGCACTTCAGCTTTCCAGGCTACCTAAGCCTTTTGGTTAGATTTTGCCAATGACCCCCTGTGGCTGGTGGCCTGCTGGCTCCAAGAGCTACTTCTTCACTGCACTGATCCAGCCTGGACCTCTCCGCAGAGATGCCCCCCAAGATCCTTCCTTCGCACGGGCAACCCAAACAGCACGCGCAGCCCTTCCCAGGGCTCTTCACCACGGGAGATGATGGACAAGCACACAGCCGTGCACCCAGGGCACAGGCACAACTGCCATGATGCTGCCAGGCCCCTTTTGGGGCTGATTTGCCCCAAAATGCTGGTCTGCAAGTGTACTTCATCCCTTGTGGCCCAGGATTGGGGAAACTGAGGCACAAAGCCATTGCCCAAGCCAGCAAGCGGGTGCTGGGGCAGTGCCCAGCCCAGCACAGAGCATCCCAGCTGTTTCACTCCATCACTTGCACCCACTGAGATTTCTCAGCCTGGGATAGGGAAGGGGACACGATCCCTTTTTATTTTTTTACAGTGGGCTGGGAACAGGAATCCTGAGTTTAAACCGTCCCGCAGAAAAACCCAATGCCCCACGCTCAGCCCCATCCTCCCCACCCACCGAGCCCCGAGATGGTGGGCTAAGGCACCTGCAGCCCCCACTCTCCCCAAGCCCCCCACCCCATCACCAAAGCCAAGCCGGGAGAGGGGGATTCTTAGCAGGGCAGCAATCTCAAGCAAGCCGGACCCAGCACACGGCCGAATCCCATTTCCCAGGTTTTGCCATCTTGGCAAGACATACCAAGAGCTGCAAGAAAGCTTGCACCACACACACACACAAAAAAAAAAAAAAGTAATTAAAGAAAACTCAGTCATAGATCCTAGTGCAACACACACAAGAAAGTGTTATGAAAGGGGAAAAGTTTTTAATAAAGTCTGCAAGTATATATTCCTCCTTTATCAACCTCAAGATTTATTGACCCAAGAAGCCATATTGACTGAATAAATCTTGATAATGACCCCAGCAGAAGTCAATACCTGCTTATTATCTCCCAAGTTGGGGAATTACATCTTTCGGTAATAGGAGCAGGATGGTACGAAGTGTGCTGAGAAACTTCACCCAGGCTTTTTGGGTAGAATGGATGCCTCTCATGAGCCTTTTCCAATCCAAGAGGGAATCTACTACACCATTAACAGAGCGAGCGAGCTGCACTGGTGTTTCTGGCTCGAGCTCTGGCAGGGGGAGCGCACACACCGTCACTTTTGAACCCTAAATTAATTTCGTTTCAAGGCAGGCTGTTGAGGACCAGGATGCTGCAGCTTGCCATCACCCTCCCTCCCCGCAAACAATGGCCCTGCATTTTCAATTTGCCATGTTGTGTCAGCAGCTCCCGGGATAATTCCCTGAAATTCAAGACTTGGGAATTCCTGCAGCCAGGGATGTACAGCACCGTGATTATGCCGGCACCCAAGGGAGGAAGGGAGCAGGATCGCCACTGTCCCACAGGACACACAGCCACCCCTGGGAACCCAAACACACTGCTTTTCTCCAACCAGCAAAGGCAGGAAGGGAAAACAGGGGAGCAGACGGGCCACTCCAGCCCCCAAATCATAGACAAGCAAAGCCTCCTGCATTGAAAGACAGTGCTTTTCTGCCAACAGTTAACTTTCCATTCAGCAGAGAAAACAAGTAGCTATGGGACTGGCATGCACAACAATTATGCCTGCATTTTTATTTGAAGTCTCTGCAGACAGAAAGAAAAATTAACTGAAGGGAGCAGCTCCTGTGCCAACATATGGAGAGAGATGAACAGCGAGTTCTGCATGCTCCACCAAGGTTATCTAGTTAAGCAAGTACCTCCTAAAGGACTCGAAGGCTGGGAGTGTACTGCTTGCTTAATCTGGTCATAAATAATAATTCGGATCACCAAACATTTTAATATTCAGCTCCACCTGCAGCACACGAGCCCTGCTGAGCCCTGCCAAACTCATGGCTGAAAGGCAGCGGGAGGTGACGACGCAGCCCAGAGACCACAGTGAAACTGCTCCCCTCTCGCCATCAAACCACACAGGGCATTGATGCCAGGGGCTCCTCCACTGCCCCAGCTGCCTCAAAGTACTCCATGAACCCCCCCTCCATGCTCACTCCCATTTTGGGGGGCATAGCAGCCCCCAGCGCTCTGCTTGCTGCCCCCATGCCCACCTACAAGCCGAAAAGCCCACCAGGAGGCGGAAGAGCCGATTCCCTCCAGTCCCACAAAATCAAATTATACTTCCATCCCTGTCCCCTATTTGCCTCTTGGTCACAAACGTGTGGGGTTTTTTGGTGGGTTTTTTTTTTTACAGCACCCCCCCTCCAAGGCCACAGAGACAATCCACTAAACTGGATCAGGAGGCCAGCGTGTACATCTCTAGTGGGCTGCAGCACACACACAATTAATTAATGGATTTATTAATTAGGGAAGAAGTCACTCTTCGGGCTGGAATTGGGGTCACCAGTTTCTAAAGTGAGAGCTGTGGAGCTAAAGATAAACTCTCATTTTCTGCAGCTCTCTTCTTGTCTGGCAGCGTCTCAATTATTCAGAGGAAAAAAAAAAAAGAAAAAAACCAACAAAACCCCCACAAAACCCCACATTTCACTTCAGGAACTTCACTGTCTGACTTTCTGCCAACGCACAACACAGACCCAACAGCAGGTGAGACCAGCAACATGGCCCATCGCATCCTCCCCTTCACGTGTAAATTGAAAACATTAGAAATATTTGTTCCCAATGAAGGATTTAGGGGGAACAGTGGGATGCAGGGTGGATGCTGCACCTCAGGCTCTCTCAAGGAAGGAGCTGCGGTGGAGGTGTCAAGGAAGGGGACACCAGAAAGCGGTCAATGATGGTGACATGCAAAGACACTCAAGTCCCCCCATTGCCAAGGTTTTAATGGGCCATGCTGGAGCATCAGCTGTGCTTTCTTTGGTGGTCAGTTCAGCTGAACCTCCTTGGCGGCACATGGAAGGGACAAGCATTTCCAGCCACCACAGTCCTAGATTTCTAAGGGAAGAGGGCTCCTCGGTGAAAGAAAGAAACATGACCAGTGTTCCTGCCGAGAGACAGGCTACAGAGCACAGCCTCAGTAGGAAACAGTAGAGAATCCACACAATGAGCACCATCACGAATGCTCTGGGCATTGGGAACCTCTCAAGAGAGGCGCACAGTTCTCAGACAACAGATAACCCAATCATGAGACATCTGCAGAGAACCAGGCTTCATTAGTGCCACTGCTCCTAAATCCATATTAATTGTTTAAGCGGGACAATTCTGCTGCCCACACTCGGCGGAGCCACTGGAAAGCACAAACCACCTTCACAACCTACAGCGCTCCTCAGCTGCCCCTGGGCACAGGCTGCACTTGCATCAACCCTGAGATTCCACTTGGAAAGACAAAACCCCCCTGAGATGGGGCACCCAGAGCCCCCCCGGGCTCCCCCCTCTTGCCCCTGGGCACAGCGACCTCAGCACCATCCCACTCTCCACCTCTGCAAAGCAGGGGTGGGAACGGAGAGTGTTGGGTACTGGAGATGCTGGAGAAAACTGGAAGGTCCCACCAGTCTCTCCCTCGTAAGAGCCCAAAAAATCCCACGTGGGACCCGGGGAATTTGAGTGCCCCCCACCCAGAGCCCCAAAAGCACCCTGGCCTCCCCCCGAGGTTATCCTGCCCACAGGCTGCTCCACACGAGCGCGGTTAAGTTTATTAGTCCAAGCTGCAGGAATTAGACTTCAGCCAAGAGGACTGATAGCTTATTTACTGCTGTCGTCTATATAAAGAAGAATTTTGACACATTGTTAAATGATAGCACATTTAGATAAGTCAAGCTGTCATATCATTTAATGGATGTCTAAACTCCCTCTGTAGCTGAGATGTAAAATTTATGCACTTCAGAATATCATAAGGTTGTAATATTTTAATCACATCCACAGTTGTGGGTTGTGGTGGGGTTTTTTTTCTCCCTTAAACTTTGAACAGCAAAAAACATTCCATCAACCAGACCACGCTCCCAGGCTCCCGGCACACTGCCATCCGGCGGAGCCGCCACCGAAGTTTCTGCCCAACTCTGCTCCGGCACGCGGAGAGCATTTGCATTACAGGAAATAAAACGAAGAGCATTTTATTTGACGAACCAAACGCTGGAGCTGTATAGCCAGAGCTCATCTGCATAATGAGATGTGAAGACATTTATAAAAGATGGCTCTAATTGGTCTCTCTCCCCTCACTTGCGGTTGTATTTATTATCCCAAATCAGCAGCTCACAACTCTTCCCATTTTTTGCCGTTTTAACACGGAATGGGTTAGATGAAAACAGCATCCGGCACACGGAGCGTGTAATCCATACAACGCTAACCGGAACATAATAAACTGAGAGCAAATTAAAACACAAAAAAACTATAAAGGTATGAATCCCACTATGACTGTTATATACAAGAAAGCTGTAAAAAAAATACTGCATTAGTAATGTACACAATAAAACAATCTCATAACCCAGTGAAATATGTCTGGTATTATCTTTGATAGAATTTTATCTCTTCTCATTTCCGAGACTATTTGCTGTAAAAAGGCTCAACGCTGTTTCGATCAAAGTGCTGCTGAGTAGCACATTATCTACATGTTTTACATATGCCCACCATTCATCAGGGTTGCTCAAACTCTGCCATTCCCAGCTAGCCCCAGGCCAGCAGAGCTGCTTAGACACATACATTAATAAGGAAGGAGAAAAAAAAAAAAAAGGAGGAAAGAAAAATAAGGAAAAACTCCTTGGAAAATATGAATGGATTGTTTCCTCTTTTTTAATTCGTTTCCCCCCCCCCCCATTTTTTTTATTTATTTTTTTTTAAGTAGAGGGCATTAGGCCAAGCTGGCACAAGGTCACCTTTCCCACCATCATCCCGGCGAGGCGACGAAGCCTGCCCAGAAGTCAATCCCCACCGCTCCCTCTCCCGCTCTGCACCCAGCCACAGCCACCTGGTCCAGCAGAACGGCAGGGACGGAGCCTGCCCACCGACCCCCACCCCCCCCACCGGGATGGAGGGCTGCCCACCGCCCGGCCCCGCCGGCAAAGTTCCCCCTGCCACAGACCCACGGAAAAGTAGCCGCCAGCGTTTTGCCTTTCCATAACGGTCTGCGCGCACCCGCAGGTCCCCAGCGTGCCGTAGCGGGGAACGCTGCCCAGCCCCGGCGCCGAGCGCCCTAATCCTGCCCAGCCACAATGCCCGAGCTGAGCAGTCGTGGCCAGCCGGCCGGCCGCGCTACCTGCGGTACTTTTCGGGTCGCCTAGCACAGATGCGGCACGGGATCCGCTTCAAAGCCAAAATGTATGAAAGGCTGGAACTGTTGCTGCAGCACCGGAGCCCCAGAAATCGCACTCCCATTTGTTTACTCCCCTACGAAGCGTGCTACGTCTTAAACTCCGTAATATCCTACAGGGATGAACCCATTTCATGTCCGTGTCAACCAGCCTTTCGGCTTCTGTAGTAGAGCCAGGCTGGGTTTCATCCCATGACGCTGGGCGAGCTATTGTGTTAATTAGCCGCCTCCCCGCGACCGCGGTGCCTATTTAAGGTCACGGGCTGCCAGCACCCCCCGACCAGCCTCCCCCCGCCCGCGTTAACAAAGGACTTACCGTTACCGCCGAGGGCACCACGGCGGGGCACGGCGGCCGGGACCTGCCCAGCGCCACAAAGGCGCCCCCCGCCCCCGCGCCGCAGCCCGCCCCGGTCCCGCACGCCGCCGGCCGGCCCCGGCCCGCGGTAACAATGGCAGCGCGGCGGGGCTCCGGCCGGCGCCGCTCCGCCCGCCCCGGGCTACCGCGCCCCCGCCGGCCCCGGGCAGCGGGGAGCGGGCCGGCCCCGCCGCGGCGGGGGGGCGACAGGCGGCGGGGACACTTGGCGGCCCGCGGGCACCTGCGGCTGCGCTCCGCGGGCGGGCACCGCCACAAACTTGGCGGAGCGGCGCGGGGGGCCGCGCTCCCCGCAACTTCATCCCGCGCAACTTCCCTCCCTCCCGCCGGGGCGGAGCGGCGGCCGCCCCCCCGGCCCCGCTGTCACCTCGGGGGCGGCGGGGCGGGGGCCGGGCGGCTCCATCGCCGCTAGCGCTGCTCCATGCTCCCGGGCGGCGCCGAACAAAGAGCGGCGGCGGCGGGGATCAATTTCTGATACCTATCGATGGGGAAGGGCGGGCGGAGGGAGGGCGGGAGCGGGCGGGGGGGGGGCGGGAGGGATGGGGGCGGCCGCCCGGATCCCCCCCCCGCCGCCAGCCCCGCGGCCGCCGCCGCCGCCACCAACCTGGAGCCGGCGGACATCAAACCGCGTCCGGTACCGAAACATCGATCCCACGTCGGCGGCCATCTTGGGGGAGCCCGGCGGCGCGGAGGGGCGCGGAGCGGCGCGGAGGGGAGCGCAGCACAGCGCAGCGCAGCGCCCGCCGCCGCGCCCCGCGGGGAGGGACGGGCCGCCCCCCTCCCCGGCACCGGAACACTCCCCCCCCCGGCTCCGGGATCCCGCCGGACCTCGCCGGGGAAGGGGCGCAGCACCTCGGCGCAACGATCCCCCCCCCCCCCCCCCCCCCAATAAATCAGTATTTTCTTAAAGCAGCGCTTTAAGAACCCGGCTCAGCGGTTGGGCTTGAGGGTCTCCAAGGTCTTTCCCAGCCGCAATTGGCTCCGTGACACCCAGTGCCGCAGGAAGGTGGGAAACGGCCACCCAGCAGCCACCCGTCAAACTTTTTCAGCGGGGGCTGGGTTTTTCTCTTGCCCTCCCTTAACCTGACACATCCAGCACCTTTGACCCTGGTGGGAGTTGCTCCAGCAAACGCGCTCCAGGAAAAATCCCAACGTCCAGGCCACGTTCGGGCTCTGTTTTAAATTAACGTGCCTGGGCACGGAAGAATTTGACCAACTTCATCGGAGAGCAGCCAGCAGCGCCTGGGCACTACCAAAACCTGGCCAAGAAATACCCCCGTGGCTTTCCTACCCCAAAACAACCCGAATAACTTCCCACCTCTGCCCCACAGCCTGTCAAACCAACTATGCAATGTTAATTGAGCTTTGAGTGTTAATTCCCTTTGCCCAGGGGCAAGCAGCCACCCCACCCCACCCACCTCCCGCCGTGCTTGCACCAGAGGGACCCCAGCATCACCGGCCGTGACTCGCTTTTCAGCGGAGAAGGGCTGAGCTGCCCCTTCGGGTACGTTTTGCAGCGGGTATTTGCAGACCAAGCAAGTGCAGCGTTTTAATATTCCTGCTAAGGAGCAGGTAACACCCCAAGCTGTTGTGCAGACACGTGCACGCCTCTGCGCATGGAAGAGCCCAGGGCTCCTGCCAGGTGGTGACACAAACCCACAGCCCTTCTCTGGTCCCCAAGGCCCAGCGTGGGGCAAGCTGCCCACCCCCCACCCCCCCCATGGAGGGGGATGCAGCCTTGCAGCGTTGGCCCAGGCTCACCAGCCCCGGGCACTGCTTTGCCTCTGAAGCTGCGGGGAGGCTGAGGGCAGCACGCAGTAGCCCCCTGGCTCACCAGCGTGCTGCTCCTCCCATCTTACCCGTCACCGCTTGCCACGGCAGAGATCCCAGTGGAGGAGTTGGAGGGGCTGGAGGAAGATGGTCAGCCATCCCGGCAGCCTCCACTACCCGTGCACATGGATGCCAGCAAAGCCAGGACAAGCACTCCTGCAGCTGTCACTCGGGGTCTTCCACCATCCCAGCCCCAAAGCTCTTGGCTCCTCTCACTGCCGTGGCTCTTGTGGCACTGGAGCCTCTCCCTGCACATGGCTGGGGAGAGAACAGCATCCCCCCCATCCCGGGGCTTGGCCCCACCTGGCAGCTCAGGTATCATCCTGCTGACGTTACTTGCATTTTGCAGAACCCTTGGAATTCCAATAAAAAGTATAGCTGGAGTTCAGAAGATACTGAAGAAGAGGAGTAGCCTTCAAACCGCACCCGGCTCTGCGGGTGCTTCCGACAGGTCTGCTCCTTCCCTTCTCGCCATCTGAAGCTCACCGGCACCAGGAAAACTGTCCAAAAGGGTAAGGCAGACACCCAAAGTGACCTTGGTACCACGCTGTAGCACAAGCGGCTAGGAAATGATCTCTTCTTTCTCATCTCTTCCAGTCAGAGAAACTCAGAGCTGCTCACAATCCCACAATTGCAAAACGCCTCAGGCAGAAGAACGAGTGAACAGAAAATCAAAGTTCAAAGAAAGGATTTGCAAGAGCCAAGACGGCTTGTGTTAGAGAGAGCCTGGACGCTCCCAAGACCCCCGCTCCAGCTCCTTCCCCACCTCCAGAGCTGGCTGGAGAAGTGGGCTCCCGCGGCAGGTCCTGCTCACAGTGCAGCAACAAAAGCACCCGGCCCGCCTGGAACTGGTGAAGCCCAATGCAGTTGCAAACACTCAGCTGAAACCTCAGCACCACTGGCATCAACAGCAAACTCCATGGATGCACCAAGACCCCAACCATCACCAGCCTCTGCACTGTCCCTGCTGGAGTGCACCCAAGTCAAGCACCCAGCTTTGCTCTGGAAATAAATAGATCCTCTCTCAGCCCCCACAACCACAAAAACCAGAAAACCTGAGCCCCCTGGAAGGCACTGAGATTTGTAATGAGGTTGGGTCTGCTGGTGGTGCCAGGCAAGTGTCTCACCTTTGGCTTAATGAGGCTGCAATTAGCCAGCAGTGAGAGCACCAGCTGTGCAAGGCGGGGATCCCTCCAGGGGAATTCATTTCCATCCCTCCATCCCTCTCTCAGGGCCCTGCACAGGGCGGGGTGGGGGGGTGGGGGGGTGGGGCTTGGTCTTGGTCTTGGTCTTGGTCTTGGTCTTGGGCTTGGGCTTGGGGTTGGGGTTGGGGGGTGGTGCTGGTGGTGCTGCTGGTGGTGGTGGTGGTGGTGGTGGGTGGTTACAGGTGGGTCAATAAACCCAGGTGGGATGGATGCTCTTAGCTGAGGTGAGAGTTGGTTTCTGCTGTTTGATGCCAAGGTGTCAAGGTGTCCTCCCCTTGGGGATGGCTCAATCTGTTCATGACCAAGATGTTCCAGGTATCTGCTGTTGGGCACCATCAGAGACAGGTCGCACCAAGGGGACCTTCTCCCCGCACCCACAAAGCTGATCTTATGCCCATACATCACTGCCCCACTCTGCTGCTGAGGGAACAGGGGAGCCGGCTCGTAAATCAGAAATAGAACTAACGGCATCTTTGGTGAGCAAATTAAATTGTGGGCTTTGGAGGAATGTTTCTGTTTGGCCAAATGACTATTAAATCGATGGGAGCCGTAAGGAAGAGGAGAGGGGCTGTGCCCTGTGCCACACAGAGGGATGGAGAGGTGCAGGGCAGCACCCTCCATCCCTGCTCCCCCTGTGTCCCCGTGTCCCCTTGGGCAGCGTCCCTCTGGACCCCGGGGAACCCCGGGGGAGCAGGGGGAGCCCGGCCCCACCGCCCACCGCCCCTAAGGGCTCGCCCGCCCGGGGGAGGGCTGCGAGGTGCGGGTTAATAAATCAGTTTGTCTCCAGAAGGGTTTGCTTTGTGCGCCTGACAATAGCCCGTTGTAAATGGCAGCCTCTTGCCTCCTCTTCTGAAAGGCTTTTCATTAAAATATGGAAGGGGCTTTTCTGTGTACTTTAAAAAAAAAAGAAAAGAAAAGGATTTCAGCATACTCCCATTTCAGGCATTAATTTATTCTCTCCTTCCTGACATCTGCGATCCACATGGTAGGTCCTTTGTGCGGTGATCTGGCCCCGGTAGGTGGCTGAGGGGTGATGCTGGCGCAGGCCAGCGGTGACGGGCCAGCGGTGACGGTGAAGGTGAGCCTTATCCCAAGGATGGGCAGGGGGATGGCAGGCGCCACACCAAGGGACAGCAGCGCCATCAGGTCCTGGGGCTGGCCAGGAGCTGGAGCCCAGCTTCAGCCCGGGGCACAGAGCAGAAAGACCCTCATGGGGACCCAGAGGGCCACTGCCGGAGCCCTGTTCCCATCCCATGAAGCAGCACAGCCCTGTCAGCTGTCACCAAGCGGAGCTGGGTCCTGGGGTCTGGGAGACCCTGGCAGGGGCTCCCCTGCCTACCCCGTGCCCCCTGCAGCAGGGTCTCTGCCTCCTGCAGCCGAGAGGCCAGGGTCAGCCCAGCGATGCCAGCGATGCCCGGCTCTGCCTGGCCCAGGGAGGCAGGAGCCATGCTCCGTAGCGGGGCACCAGCTGTTCCAGCCTCTGTGCCGTGCTCTCCCAAATGGTTTGAAGTGTTGCACAGCACGGCAGCCCATCACCGCGGCTGCTGTAACTTCATGGCAGCCTGCCCTCTCCCTCCTACCCTTCTCCCTGTCTCGCTCCTCCCTGCACCTCCCCCTTCTGCTCCTTTCCCTTCTGTCCCTCCCATTCCCTGCCCTCTCCCCTCATCCCTCTTCCCCTGCCCCTCTCCCTGCCCTCGCCCCCCACACTGCCCTCTCCCCCTGCCCCTTTCTCCCTGCCCCTCTCCATGCCTTCTCCCCTCTCCCCAAATTTCTTCCTGCCCTCACCCCTCTCCCTGCCTTCTCCCGTCGACGCCTTCTCCTCTCCCCTCTCCCTGCCTTCTCATTTCCCCTCTCCCTGCCCTGCCCTCTCTCCCCCTGCCCCCTCCCCTCTCCCTGCTCCCCCATCACCCCCTGCCCCCTCCCTCTCCCTGCCCTTCCCTCTTTCGCCCTGCCCCCTCCCCTCTCCCTGCCCTCCCATCTCCCCTGCCCCCTCCCCTCCCTCTGCCCTCCCATCTCCCCTTTGCCCCCTCCCCTCTCCCTGCCCTCCCATCTCCCCCTGCCCCCTCCCCTCTCCCTGCCCTCCCATCTCCCCTGCCCCCTCCCCTCCCCCTGCCATCCCATCTCCCCTTTGCCCCCTCCCCTCTCCCTGCTCCCCCATCTCCCCCTGCCCCCTCCCCTCTCCCTGCCCTCCCCTCACTCCCCCTGCACCCTCCCCTCTCCCTGCCCTCCCATCTCCCCCTGCACCCTCCCTCTCCCTGCCCCCCATCTCCCCCTGCCCCCTCCCTCTCCCTGCCCTCCCATCTCCCCCTGCCCCCTCCCCTCTCCCTGCCCTCCCATCTCCCCCGACCCTTCCCCTCTCCCTGCCCCGCCGGGGACCAGGCAGCGCCCGCACCGCGCCCGCTACAATGGCGCCACCTGGCGGCGGCCGCCGCGCTGCAGCGCGTCCCAGCGGGCCGGGGCGGGGGCGCACGGGGGGCACTGCGGGGGCTGGGGCGGCACCCGAGCGGGACACTAAGGGACAGGGGGGCGCAGGGGGGCACAGGAGCGCAGGCTGAGCCGCCTCGGGGGGCACAGCGCCCCTCCGCCTCCCCTCGGTGCCCACCGCAGCTCCCGCAGCGCGTGCACTGAGCTGTGCCTGGCCTCAGCCCTCGGTGCCCCCGGGTGCCTGGGTCCCCCCACCGGCCACGCTTCTGCCGCGGCTACTTATTTTCAGGCACATGCCCCCTACAATTAGCACATGCGCTTTAATTAATTTGCCTTTTTGACTGCTTTGCCCACATTATCTCGACTACGGTGCGCATGGCAGATAACGCTGCTATTTCTGGCTCGGGAGGCCAGCACAGCTGCATCGTCCTGGGGCCACATCCCGCGCCCAGCACGGGGCACATCCCTGGGACAGGCCACAGCCCAGGGATGGGGGTATTCTCCATCCTCGTCCCCGTGACCTGCCTTGTCCCCGGCCCAGCCAGCCCCTGGTTTTGTGGGTGGCAGCTCTTCCCCAGACCCCTGAGCTGGGCAGATCCTCCTGGTTATTGCCGCAGTCCGAGTGAAAATGGAGCTCAATCAGGCAAAGATGCTAAATTAAGTCTGTTTGGAACAAGCTGTTAAACATGCAAACCTTCTGAACACGAAGGAGAGATGGATAAAACCCTCCCAGAGCTCCCAAAGATGCTGCCAGCAGAAGGGGGATGCAGGGAGGGAGTGCAAGGAAAGGGAAGGATGCCCCCAAGCCCCCCTGCAATGGCAGCCTGAGGTGCAGGGACGTGGCTGAGGGCACAGAAGCCGTCTGTGGCAGAGGAGATGGCCTCCGGCCACCAGCCAGCACTGGGACACATGGGCCAACCCTACAAGCCCCCTTGGCGTGAACTCCAGGGACAGGGTGGCCACCGGCATCAGCTTCAAGCAGCAGCTCTGCATTGCATAGGAATCCATTTTTCTATCTTTAATAAGCTTTCTCCCTTTAAAAATAATCATTACCAATAAACAAATATACCAGCCAGTGTATATAAGCATCAAATTAAGTAGCTACATGCATTTGTTATATTTGATATAGCCTTGTTAACTGGAAATTCCTAGGTTTGGAATATGTATTGATCTCAGCAAACATATATTATTTTACTGTAAGTACCAACAGCCATTGTAGTTAATATACAACAGTTTAATTTAAAATGCATTAGTTTAATAAAAATGCATAAAATAGAATTGCATTAGCTTCAATAAAAAATTCAATTTCATAAATATTATCCAGTGTTAAAATGCATTGATTTCTCAGGAAAATGTATTGGTCAAAGGCAATTTACATTGGTTTGAATGGGAATGTACTGGCGTGTATACATATGTATTAGTTTAGTCAAATGTATCTGATCGCATTAAAAAATATTGGTTGGAGCAAAAGATATGCATAAGGCAACCACAACGGCATGGAACGAGTGGCTGTGCAGGTTGGCTCTGGAGCATCCAGGCACGCCGGTACGGCTGTGCTTGGCCAGCCCTGGGACCCAGGCACCCCCAAATCGGCTCCGTCGATGTGTAGGCATGGGGTGACCCATGGGCACAATGCTGCTTGGCTCCCTGGGACGAAGGGAGCCCTTTATCAGCCACGGGCAGGACTTGGCTCGGGCACAGGCATGCGTCTCGCTCAGGCAGAGCACGTGCCTTGAAAAGAGCGGGGGTTAATCAAATCCTTTTGACTCCATTTTTTATCAAGCTCAAGAGGGGCTGTCCTATTAATTAGAAAGGCTTTTTCATGTAAAACACAGGCTCTTTTGCAGATAAGAAGGGACGATGCTTGATTTTGCCATGGCACAGATATGTGTGTTATTCCCTGACATCCATCCATGGGCTGCAGCCATTCCCAGCAGCTCTTTTGTTCACTACAGAGCTCTATAGGTATATAGGTACACATATACATATTTAAAGCACTTGGCTTTCCCTGGATGCCAGTAAGTCCTCCAACATCCACAGCAGGAGAAGGAAAAGATGTGCCTGGAGCCACCTCCATCCCCAGGCTGGACCAGGATCCTCATTGGGGGAGCAGGATCTGGCCCGTGCAGCACAGAGGATTACGTCTGACAGCGAGAAGTGAGCAGCGGAGCAGATGCACCGTCTTACAAATTATGGCAGAAGCACAGGCAGCCATCTGCATCCCATCCCCAGCCAGGATTTCTGTGCCATGCTCGGCACAGCCACCCCTTGAAGCCCCCAGCCACCATCTCATCCCTAACCACAACCTGGGCAACACCGGGGAGAGGCCAAGGTGTGACCCCTTCCAGGCTGGGCAGGCAGAAATTGTGCTTCCTCCACAAAAAAAAAAATATTCTGGGAAACCTCCATAGCTCTGGGGCTGCCTCCTGCCCTGCCAGCCATGTCCCGGCATGGACACGGAGCCAGGGACAGGCAGTGCCCAGGCAGCGCTGGTGGCTCCACGGCCGACCGGTCCCATTAAACCGCTACACATCACTTCCCTGATGCTTATGGATTTTTCCTTAATGCCACAAATTAAGGTAATTGGGCTCGGCTGGCCGATGAATCCAGTTGAACTTGGCAGGAGGAGGGAGCATCCATGCCGAGATTGATCCCCCTCATCCCCGGCTGTGCCCACAGGGCTGGGGCTGGTCCTCACCCTGGCTCTGCCCCCTTGGCTCTTGCCTGCCCTTTTGCTCAGACAGATCCCAAGCCCCATCCTGAAATCCCTTCCCTCAGCTGCAACTCCATCCAGACGAGGCAGTCATTCCTCTGTCAGGAAAGTCATTCCTTTCTCATCTCCGGGCACTTTTCCCTACACATTTCCCTGCTGCCTACTTCAACCCTCCCCGTAATGCCGTCCTCGCTGGCTCGGCCGCAGCAGCCGGCCATCAAGGTGTTGACCGAGCAGTGAGTTCCAGGGATTAAACACAGTATTTGTGTCCTCTGGGAGAACAAGGGCAGCGTCTAGGCAGAACCCAGAGCTCCAAGGATCTGGTTTCACGGTCCCCTTTTGTTCCCAGCCCTGTCCCAGCCCCCCCCAACACCCCGCTGGCCCACCAGCCTCCTTGACATGTGGAGGGGATGAGGCCAGGCAGCGGTATGGGCAGTGAGGCCGGCAGCCCCCCACACTCCACCTGTGGGTCAGGGCCATGCCAGGCACCGCAGAGCTTGGGGGAGGCTGTGGAGGCAGCTGCCAGGCATCCTTGGGCTGCCAGCACCATTCCCACCCCGGTATGCTCAAGCTCCCAGGGCAAGGCAAGAGGGAGGGGAGATAAAATTAACAGGCTAAAAAGATGGAAGACAAAGAACTGGAAAAGTGCCCGGTCCCAATGGCTAGTGGTCCTGCTCCACGAGGGCAGCAGAGGCTGGCAGAGGTCTGGCAGGATTGATGCTGCCTGCCAGCAGTTTGGTGGCTCCTGCTGCAGAAATGCAGCCTCTGGCCGGGGCAGCTGTGCCATGCCTGGGGTGGTGAGCTGCCACCGCCCCCCAGTGCTGCAGGATGTGGCCCCACACTGGGATGGGGAGAGTTAATTGTGTATGTCTCGCTGTGACCAGAGCTAGCAAGTGTTTGGCTTAACTGGGTGACAGGTGCCTCTGTGGGGGTGACACATGAGAGGGGAGCCCTGCGTGCCTGTCCGGCTTTGTGGGAGCTCAGCATCTGCCTCCGGCCTCATCCTGGTGCTCTTGGATGGGGTGCTGCATCTGAGCTGGTGCTGCAGCAGGATGGTCCCCTGTTAGCTGGAGAAGGGTGGCCAGGCAGCTGCTTCTGCTCCTCGAGCATCATAGGCAATGGGGCCCCATTGCAGGCAGGGCAGGGCAGGGGGCCTCCTCTGCCTCCAGCAGCCCAGCAGCATCCAGCTTTGCCATGCCCACGCCGTGACGGGGCATGAAGGCGCCCGAAGATGCCTGGCAGGACCGAGGCAAAACATCCATGTCCCAAGGCTTGCGGGGCTGTAGCTGGGGGTTCCCCTGGGGCCGAGCCCTCCCTGCATGTCCCAGTGGAGAGGAAAAGCCCGGCCCCAGCCCGACTGACAAACGCAGGTGGGATTGCTCCTGTGCAGTCCCTGCTGCAGGTCAGCATCTCTAGCACTGTGTGGGAGCTGCGGGGCCGCCTGGCACTTCGTTAACCTTGAAACCCTCTCTGGCTCACATGTCACGTCAGCCGGTGACAACAACAAGCTGCTATTCCAGATTAGAGAGAGAAGGACAGAGAAAATCAGAGACAACAGGGTTGGGGGTGGTTAACTTACCTATTACAACCAAAAGTGGGCATGGGGTTATTTTTAACCCAGAGTGGAATGTATTTATTCAGCCCAGGGGAGGCGAGGACTGCCTCCGAGACACCTCTCGCAGCAACATCAGTGCTTCTGCAAAGCCATGGTGAGTACCGAGAGCCCAAAGCTCCAACCAAAGAGGCAAAATCCATTAGCTTTTTCACCAGGATAGATTTAACGGGCAGGGAGCGATGGAGGTGACAGGGATCTGAGGGCCAAGCATCCCTCCTGCCCTGGAAAGGGGGTGAGCAAGTCGGGGAGCATCTGGCTGAATCGGCAGCATCCCGTGGGGAACAGGGAGGTGTCTCCCATGCCAGCAGAGCTTTCTAAGTGGAGCAGACCGTTTTGGGGTCCAAATGCCATCTTTCTGTTTCCCATTCCTCCATGCAGCGAGAGGAAAGGCTATTGTGTCCCCCAAAACCCTCCTAAAACCCTCCTGCTCTGCCTCCTCCTGGCAGAGCCCCCCCCCCCTCCCCCCAGCCCCGATTAGAGGGAAAGGCTGCCGGAGCACGGGTGGAATGAGGGATGACAGGCAGGGTGGGACGGTGAGTGGCTCAGTCCTCTGCTCCTGTTTAAAAGACACATTGAGCCATTTCTGGTCGTTTCAAGCATCAGTGCAGGAGGAGGCAAATTTTTTTATTAAGCAAACATCTTGATAAGTGCAGTGTCTTTAGTAAGAAGTGCAGCAGGGTAAGGAAGCACCTAATAACTACAGCCCTTGCATGCAACCACAGCAGTGTGCTCCCAAATCAGGTTTCCACCCAGGGACATTTCACCCCGGTGCCCATCCTTTTACCTGCCGTACCTTTGGTGGGGAAGCGATTTCTCAATTCACCATTCCTTGGACCTATTTGGCCAAGTTTATCAGGAATGCAAAGACAGAACTATAATTTAAGGAGGAATCTTAACACCCCTCAGTATCTCAGAGGGTTGCATGTGCCCAGAGCTGCTGAGCAATGCGTGGGGAACCACCAAGCACCCAGGGAAGAGAACACAGTGGCAGCACCAGCCCAGAGCTACCATGAAGGACTCATGACTAAGAATGGGGTAGTTTCATGCTTTTATTCCACAACATAAAAAGCTGGTGAGTTAGTGACACATACTTGAACCCCTGCAGGCACCCAAGAAAGCCAAGAAGAGGATCGAAGGTGCTAATTCCAATGTCTTCTCCATGTTCGAGCAGGCCCAGATCCAGGAATTTAAAGAGGTAGGTGGGTTCGGTAGAAATGACCGAGGGTCCTTGATGTGACATGACCTTCAGCTAGCTCCTCCCTCGGCACTTTCAGACTGGTGACAGCTGGTTTGCAACAAGAGGCAGCATGCCCAGTTTTCAGTTATTTTATTTCAAAAGTGAGGATAACAGCTCAGCAACATCATTAAATACGGCATTGCCTCAAAGCTGCCTAGGAGCCTGCAGCCTGCAGAGGAGCCGGCAGCACCCAAGAGAGCAGCAGCACATCTCTAGGTAGCTCCCACCTGCTGTGCCAGGATCACTTCATGCTTACTTCAGCTGGCACACAGTCCTGTGTAAATTCCAGTCACTGGGATAACCAGCCCCAGCTGGGGAGGCTGATGGCTCAAGATGTCCTCCCCAGTTGGTCTCATCCCTGGGATGAAGAGGGCTTTGGCCAAGGAGAGGGTCTGTATGGCATTGATTTGGGCTGCCATAGGAAGCCATCACCCCACATCACCCGAGGGTGCAGGGGCCAGGATTGCTGCTGGATTAGGGTGGTGGTTGTTGCTCCCCCACTGGGTGAGGACCCCCAGAGCCCCATCCTGGGAGGGCTCAAACTGCCCTTGTCCCACCCAAGTCAAAGGGAGGAGGAGGAGGGTATTAAAGCCTTTCAATGGCTGACACTCTCCCTCTTCCTGTTCTCCCCGACCTCCTCCTGTGCTTCAGGCGTTCACCATCATGGATCAGAACCGGGATGGCTTCATCGACAAGGCAGATCTGAGAGACACGTTTGCTGCACTCGGTGAGCCCCCTTTTAGGACCTTCCCCAGGAGCTTCAACAACGTTAGACTTACTAAGTGAGAAACCAGCTGTGAGCCCCCCTTTAGCCAAGCCCCGGCAGTTAACTGGATCTCCTGTTTTGCTGGAAACTGCCTGATCCAAACCCAGTTCTGTTAGGGAGTGAGATCCCACGCCGGGTGACTCGGAGCAGCTCCTGCAGCAGCGGGTGGTTTATCCCGTAGGTACCAGAGAGAGCCAGCTCCTGGGTCACACAGCCAAATGCTCCCTGCCTGGCTGTGCCCGTCCCACAGCATCCCTGGGTGTACGGGCGTTACAGGGATTGACAGGGTTTGTAGGAAGCTCTGAAGTTGCAACCTTGGCTCTCCCGTCGTGGAGGTCAGCACGAAGCAGCGATGGGGCTGGGGAGTCCCAAAGACACCCCAAGCTCAGGGAAGAGGACGCAGGCATTCAGTCCTGTTCGTTTCTGGCACTGGGGGCCAGGGGGAACCACAGTGCTGGTGGGTTTGACCCAAAACAGCTTCTGAGGAGGGCTGAAGGAGGCTGATCCATGGGGCTGTGCAGGAGGGAAGCGGCACAGCTCAGTCCTTTGCAGCCTTCTTTGCTGTGATCCTGCAGCCCGAGAAACCAGAGCTGGACATGTCCAGCCCACCCACCCTCAGCCAGCACGTTGATTCTCCCATCATCGCTTCTGCTACTGCCATTCCTTATCAAAGGTGGCTCCCCAGGGCTGTGCCGCTTCCCTCGGCTGGGGGCAAAATCCTCCAGGGGAAGGCTCCTGTGCTGTGTCTTCTAGCCCCCAGTATGTAGAGCGGAGCGCAGAGGTCTGCATGAATTTGCAGCAGGACGTGGACACACAAGTCGCCCAACGCTGCTCTCCCCTAGGACGCCTGAATGTGAAAAACGAGGAGATCGATGAGATGATCAAGGAGGCACCCGGCCCCATCAACTTCACTGTGTTCCTCACCATGTTTGGAGAGAAACTGAAAGGTGAGGGGGCACCCGGGAAGCTGGCGGGGTTGGTGGGCACCCACACCATCACTAATATCCCGTCCCACGTGGGGAGGCCACCCAGCTCCCAGGATCTCCATCACCATTCCAGGCGAGACCCATCAGAGACTCCTTGGAGGCCTCAGATGGGAGCTGCTCAAGGAAAGGCAGGTGGCACCGACTGCCATGCTGCGGTGTGCAGAGCTTGGGGAGTGGGTCAGAGCAAAGATGCCTCCCACGCCACGGCCAAGAGGTGACACCTAGGGACAACCCGGGGATACCTGTGAAATGATCTCCCTCACCCACCCCTCCCACACCCTTTAGTGCCACCTTCTCCCAGTTGCAACACAGGGACCCCCCCCAGAGAGAGAGGCTTTGTTGGGACTATAACCAGCAAGAACCCCTCTCCCCAAGAGCTCCAGTCTTTGTCCTCCAAATCCTGGACTTGGGCACTCCCCCCGCCTCCCCATCCCAAGGCACCACAGCTAGGACAAACTCAGCGCCATGTACCCTGAGCAGCTGTCCCCAGGCAGGTCCCTGCACCCCAAAACTCGTGCCAACCTGCCATACCAACAGTCCCAAAGGCAGGGCTGGGGCTGCCCATGCAGAGAGCTGGATCTCATCCCATGTCTCCCCAGCCGCTTGCGGGGGAGGAGCAGGTCCCCATGCCTCAGTTTCCACAGCCGTTTAAAAAAAACAACAGGCTGTGCTGCTGCTGTCCCTCCAGAAAAAAGGGGCCAGGAGATCTTGCAGTGCCTCTGAGCCTGCTGACAGCAACGGTGCCACCAAGTGCCACCCTGGCAAGGGCCCTACCTACAGCATGGGTTTGACCCAAGGGGCCCATCCAGCTGCACCCTGTATCACTTACACAAGCCAAGGCACGCAGCCCCCCGGCAGATCTGCAGAAGGCTACGAGGCCCCACGAGTCTGTGCCTGGAGCTCTATAAATACACCCAAAAGATTAGATAGCTGCCGGACGCCAGGGCGGTGGTGACACCGCCTGCTCTGTGGGCACACCATGGCCCTATGTCTGCTCCTCTACATGCCACCACCCACGGTCGAGGTCCCAGCTGCAGGGTCAGCATTCCTGTGGGCCCCCCACTTCCCAGCCTGGCCCTCACCTTCTCCCCAAAGGCTGGGAGAAGCAGGAGGCTGCAGCTGGCTTCCTCCACCGCCACCTCCAACGGCTGTGGCCATGTCACCCGCAGGTGCTGACCCGGAGGAGACAATCCTGAATGCATTCAAGGTGTTCGATCCAGAGGGGAAAGGCCTGAAATCTGCCTAGTGAGTAAGGGGTGCCTCGACGGGGGGCAGGGGGGTGTCCTCACCGAGGCCTCCCTGGTGCTCACCGTGCTCTTGTTTGCAGCATCAAAGAAATGCTGATGACGCAGGGCGAGAGGTTTTCCCAGGAAGAGGTACAAGCTCCTTCCCACCCTCCGCCAGCCTCCTGTGCCCTCCTCCCCGACAGACCCCCAGCCACAAAGCCCTTCTGCGCTGCCTTTTCAACCCGTTTGTTTCCCGGCAGGTCGATCAGATGTTCGCAGCATTCCCTCCGGACATTTCTGGCAACCTGGACTATAAAAACCTTGTCCACATCATTACGCACGGTGAAGAGAAGGACTAGCCCACGCTCGGTGCTGGGGCTGGCAGGATCACCTCTGTCTGGGGTGCACGGGGGGCGGGGGGTCCCTTTACCTCTACCCTTGGGGAACGCGTCAATGGCATCCACAGTAAACTGCCCTTGGCAAGAGGAAACCCAGCCGCTGGCGTGAGCGGTGCTTGGGCTGGCATGGTGTGTCTGCGCAGTGTGGCTGTGCCCGGCGGGAGCCCCCGCGCCCTCCCAGAACCCCCTGCCCCAGCCTCCCGGCCCGTGCACATCACCCTCGCGTGCCCTCCCCTCCCCTTGCCTCCTCGGTTCCCAGCGTGGCCCAGCTCCACAGCTCAGTGCACGCCAAACAGGCTGTTTCGCCCACCAGCCCAGGACCAGCGCTGAGCTCAGCTTTCCTTCAGGCAGCAGAGAGCTGCCGGCTTCTCCCAGCTTAGCAGGCAAAGTCCCGCGAGCCCGCTCTGCATCCCCCCGTGGCCTCACCAAGCCCCTCGGGCAGGCATGGTGCAGGGCAGGGACTGTGGTCACCATGTCCCCGGTGCACCACTCCCGCGATGCCCAGCTGCGGGAAGCGCGTGGCGTTGAGCAACGGCAACGGCCCCCCCGCCGGAGAGCAGCTGTTCCCACCCCCGGCCATGGCTGCTGTCAGCAGTGGGCCAAGCCGTGCCGAAATATCAGCCGGCAAGCTTTTGAAGCCCGCAGAAGGTGTTGGGAGATGGAAGGATGTCCAGGGCGCAGAAGCAGAGGGGCAGCTGAGGAGCGGAACTGTTTATTTCATCCCTCCGTGCCGGGCTCTCACTCCTTGAGGCTCTTGCTCCCCTTCTTGGCGGCAGCGGCAGCGTGGCCCAGCTCCTTCTCGCAGCTCTGGAGGACCAGCTGGTGCAGCTGCCCGTGGCCCAGCGGCACCTCCCCTGCCCAAGAAAAGGACACCCGTGTCTGCCGGCACAGGCCTTATAGATGTGGTGGGGTGGGACAGGCCGGTGGGGATTGGCTGGGGAGGAGAGGTGGCAGCGGGGGATTGGCCAGGCGGCCATGAGGGGGTTGTGGATTGGCTGTCTGCCTGGCCGTAGCCCCTCCCTCCCACCTCACTCACAGGCGGCGATGTCGGCGGGGGTGCTGTCCAGGGCGGGGGGCGGCGGGCAGAGCCGGGCCCGATCCATCACCCACGGGAGGCTGGTGGTGCCCAGGAGCGGGCTGGCGAAGGGCTGGGCCGGCTGCGAGCCCTCAGCCCGCGTGTAGCGCAGGACGCTCTCCATCAGCAGGAGCTCGTTGGTCTCCTTCTCCACGAGACCTGGGTGGGAGGGAATGCTGTCCCACAGGGCCCCTCCACCGGGCCCTGCCCAAACGCCGCCCCGGCGGTCTGCTGGGCACAGGACCCATGGATTCCCCCCAGGCAGTGCCGTCAGGCTCCCCAGGGGCGAGGGGTCAAGGCTGGGTCCCACACCCAGAGCCAACATGGGGGCCTGGGGGGTCCACCGGGGTGGTTCTACGTCCCGGTTGGCTCCTGAATTTCCTGGGGATTTGGCATCGCAAATTCCCATTAGGGACACCCGTGCATGACGGGGTGGGGGCAGGAAACCAGCTCAATCTAAACACGGGGCAAGCAGGGGGTGGACAGACAAGGTCTGGGCCATGTGGCAAGCGAAGGCGGGCAGCCCTGACCCACCTAAAATCCGCGTCAGATTCCCATCCGTGATCTGCCCATTTTCTCCAAGCTGCTCCGTTGTCTTCGTAGCATCGCCACCGATTACTTCCAAAAGGGCCTCCACGCCACATTTGATCTGGCCCAGGACTCTGCTGCTCTCTTTGCATCTCTCTTCGCACCAGTTGGCTTCCCTCGTGGTTTCCGCTAGTTTTTCCTATCCGCAAAGGTTTTGCCAGGTGTCACAACAGCCCCCTGCTCGCGCCCCCCCACCCCCAAGTCCTGGCCAAGTCCAGTCCGGACACTGGAGGCGGCCCAGGAGGGGCTGTGGGATGCTCCCATCCCTGCAGGGGAAAGGCTCTGTGAAGGGGATCCCAAGCTCCCCATGCCACAGCCCAGGCCCCAGGTGCCAGAGAACCAGGGCTGGCAGAAGCCCTGCAGTCACCCTCTCCTCATGCACTGGGAGACAGGGCTGCCAAAGCCAATGCAGGGCCCTTTTCTGCCCATGCCTCTCCAGCCGTTGCCCAGAGCGGTGTTGACGGGACCACACTCGCTAGGACACATGCCGGGACACACAGGCTTCTGCTGCCCTGGCAGAGGGAAATCCCGGCTGCCATACCTCCAGCTCCTGCAGGACATGGAAGTTGCCCGTCTCTGCGTCCTCCCGGTCCATCATAAGGGTCGTAATTTCGTCCTGTGTAAACACAAGCACATGGAGGGCATACTGGCTGAATGCTCACCAGATGTGCCCAAGAGAGGCTGGGGACCATCCCTCCACCCTGGGAGCAGGGACATCCCACTTGACCCCTCTGGGGACCACTGTCCCCAGGGCAGGAGGACAAGTCATGACCCCCCTTCTCACTCCAGCCAGCCCCACTCAAGGCCGAGGCAGCTCTTGGCCCTCCTGCATACTGCTGGGTACACGGTGGCAGCACTGAGACACTTTCAGCTCTGAGAACACAGCCTTCTGTCTGTGGGAGTTCTATTTTGGGCTACCGCTTTGCATTCCCCTAATCCCACCCGTGTGGCAGGCTGTGAGCTGGGCTCCGCTGTGAGCAGCGAGGCCGGACACATGGGAGAGGAAAAAAACCCACGCCAGCCCCAAAGCACCAGCTGAGAAAGGGCAGACATGAAGAGCTTGGAAGAGACCTGGACATCCTTGATCCTCTGCTTCATCTTCTCCATCTCGTTCTTCAGCTCAGTGATGTAGATGAAGGAGGCAAAGTTCTTCCCCTCCTTTTCGATCAAGTTATCCACCAGGCGGTCAAAGTTCCCGTCCTCTGCCAGCTCCAGCAGGCGCCTGTAAGCCACCTCCTGGCTCTCGAAGCTCTCCATTTGGCTCTGCTTGGCCCACTGGGCTGCCTTCAGGGCTGAGGGAGAGATGGAAAAAGAGGCCTGGCTGTGCGTGTCCCTGCAGGGCTCCCTTTGCAGAGCCTTTCCCTGCAGGTGCCCTGAGGTTTGGCGTGGGGCCTGGGGCCAGAGGGGCAGAGAGTGTCTTTATTTCACCCAAAACTAAGCAGGGAGCTCCCTGTCCTCATGGGAACGGGGCAAACACGGTGGGATCCTTCCCCAAGAGGACAAAAGGAGCCATAGGGGCAGCTCCCTGCCTCCCCACCCCTCCCTCTGCCCCAAGGGCACCCCAAGACACATGATGCTGGGTGCTTTCACTTGGTTATCACTCTTCATCCTTTCCACTTGTAGGCTGAAGGCTGGGTGAAGGAGCCTGCAGGCAGGGGACAGGTCCCGCCTTTGGGGTGCAGAGCTATGGGGAGAGGTCCCGCCTTTGGGGTGCAGAGCCATAAGCTTCTATACGCAACCCCCTTGGGCAACTCTGCCAACTCCTGGCTTGTGCTACCAGTTGCAGGTATTCTCTCTCATCTGGTACCTTTTCTCTTTTTGGCCACTTCCTCCAATTCCGAGCGATCTCTGCACTTGGTCAGCATGAAGTTTTTCAGTTTGTTCTCCTTTTCTAGGGCACGCTTCTGCTCCTGCAGCTCAACATTGCGCTGGACTGTGTCTTCTATGTGTCTTTTGTTCAAGGCTGCAATCCTTGCCAGAGCCCCCATCCTGAGCACAGAGAGCAGCAGGTTACACCACGGGAAGGTATAAGGATTTGTAGTCCTGCCCATTCCCATGCATCTCTGTGCCTGGCCGAGCAAAACCCCCGTGATGCTGTGCACGCTGGCCGGCTCCCATGCAGATGCAGCTGCGTTAGCCCGAGGCCAGCAGCAGCTAACACAGCTCTGGCTGGGGGTTTGTACTCGGACACAGCACCCAGCTGTGGCAGCCAAGCTCACTTTGCCTGGAGCTGGCTGGTCTCTGCTCCAGGTCTGCTGCACCCTCCCATGCAGGCTGAGATGGGACTTGGGGGGAAAGAGGCTGCTCCGTAGGGCAGTTCACCACATCCTGAGAAACATCTGGCATAGGCGGAGTAAACCCCCCTGTGGGTACCGGTCTCCCTGCACTGACCAAGCACCAAAGCCTTAGCACCCAGCTCTAGACAACAGCGGGTGCATCCTCTCTCTGAAGTTGCAGATGGCCTCTCTTTACATCGACACCCGTCGCTGGCATTGCCCACCAGCGCCAAGTTTGCCACAGAGGGTTCACAAGGCCACGTACCGCTGCTTGTAGCCTTGTGTGCACTGCTCAGCGGCAGTGTTCATCCTTCTCCTCTGCTGAGCCAGCTTCTTATGGAGCTTCAAGGAGAGCTTGCCCAAAAGAGCTTTCTGGATTTGCAGCTTTTCAATCTCTTCTCGGAGCTCTTTGTTTCTGGACAGGATGGTATGGAAATGGACGGTGACCTGGGGAGAGGCAAGCAAAAGGTTTGAAGCTGGTGCGGGACTTGGGGGCGTCAGGTTTCTTCTGAAAGACCTTGACCACAGCTGGGACAAATCTCTTCTCTGAAGTTGCTCCTGTACTATCCCCCTCCCCAAGACAGGGGAGGTAACAGCAGGCTAGGCTGATCATGGCACAGACCAGGAGCTGGTGGTGTCCAAGGCAAGGTGTCTGCAGGCAGCTCAGGTTTATCACTAAACAGGTGCAGACCCTCAGGCTTCTTGGCATGGCCCAAGTGCTGCATTTGGCTCACCAAGCTTGAAAGAGCCTTTGAGATACTCTGGGAGCAAGCAGGCCAGAGGAACGAGCCAGCTCCTCCTTTATGCAGTTTGTCTCAACCAAATGCATCTGCAGCATTACACTTGGTCCTGGCCAAAAAGGGGGTTGCACACAGGCCCCAGCGTGGCCCCACACATGGTCTCCGGAGGTCTGCAAAATGTTTGCTTACGTTGTTTAGATGCAGCTCCAGTGTCTCAATCTGCTTTTGCAGCTGTTTGCTACTGTTTGCTTGCTTCGCCTTCACTGCCGCCCGGTTTTGCCTCGCCATCTTTTTTTCCAGCTCTAGTATCTGCACGTACAGGTTAGAAAAAAGAAAGAGAGGGGAAAAAAAAGTCAGTATAATCTCCACCCCTACGTTCCGGACTCTTGGCAGGACACTTAGCCAAAGAAAATACCCTGTTGACCTGAACTACAGCAACCATGTCATTAAGGAGCTCACAGTTACAGCGGCAGCTTTAATCCCAAGGGATCCCACCCTGCACACTCAAGAAACATACGCTGTAACTAGGAATGGGTTTATTTTCGTGTGGCAAAGGAAACGCAGCTGCCTCTGGAGGGAAATTCAGCAGGTGCTGAAGGCGGCACAGCAGCACTCTGTGCCGAGCAGAAGAGGCAAGGAGGGTGGCTTTTTGGTAGGGGTAGAGTGCTGGCCAGACAGGGGTCTGCGCAGCACTCCCTGGGAATGAGTGGAGGAAAACTTTTGTCAGAAGTGGGCAGCTGCCAGAGGAAATAAATCCATGAGAAGAGCGAAGTAGTTGGAGAACAACGAAGCCGGGGGCAGGTGGGAGAGGTATGACTCAGCCAAGAGATCCCTGATTGAAAGCTAACCCTGTTGCGGAAAACTCTACAGCACATCTAGCACCTGCAAACCACCTGAGCATGTTCCCTGGCTTCCGTCATGGGTGGCTTGTCCAGAGCAGAAAGCTGCAGGGACCTGTCACTTCTGTAGCCCTGGGTTGCCCTGGGCATGCCACCCCACCACTGACCAAACCCAACCAGACTGTCCTCAGGAGAAGTGATGGGACATCCCTTAGATGTTGCTGCTCCTCTATTTCCCATGTCTCAGGCAGCACAACTGACTGTTCCAGTTTTGTCTTTTTTTTTTTTACATGAGGAAAAAAAAAACCCTCAAGGGACAAGCAGAGGGATGTTGTGTGACCCCAGGCAGGCGCGTGCCGTCAAAGAGCAGCTGCAGAGACCCGTGGGACAAGAAGGTGGTTGAGAGTCAGACCTTACGTTTCCAGCCAGTGCTGACTTGAATGGGAGCCTGGCTCTGCCCGCTTGGCATTGTCTTGTGGTTTTTGCCAGGAGGCAGCATTATATTCCAAAGCCTGAACCAAGTGCGTTTTACATAGGGTTGACTCTGTGACTCTGCACTGCTCTACCGTGCTCAGCCAGGGAACGCTCCAGATGCTCTTACCTCCTTGTCCAGCTCCGCTAACAGGGCTTTTCTGTCTTTAATCAGGGAATCACACTGATATTTGGTCTGCAAAAGGCCTTGGAGCCCCGTACAATTCCTCTCATCCCGCATCCTATTTCTTGGGGATGGGATCTGGCTCGGCGTTAATAACACCACTTTGCGTTCTTGAGTCAGCGACGCTATTTCTTTTCTGTAAAAACACAACGACAACAAATGACCTTTAGCACATCCCACCTGCAATACCGGAGCAAGTCCTCACCCCTCCTCACTTCAGCACCGGGGTCCCCAGATCTCGGCATGGAGGAACTTTCCAAACACAAAGCTGCACTCACTCCTGAGCCTGCATTTGCTGCCTCACGTTGGCACCGTAAGATTTCTTCTTCTCCGCTGCTCTCTGAAACTCTCTCTGCAGTCTCCTGAACTCGGCTTCAGACACCTTTTTTTTCTCCATCGCGGGCACGTCCAAAACCTTCTGCTCCAGAGAGGGCTCTCCCCACTGCCACAGGGAGGGAGAGCTTGGTCACTTGAGCAAACACGACCAGCAGCGGTAGACAGCAGAGCTGGACACTGGGGAGCGGGTGGATGGCACCACCACCTCCAGCCGTTTGTCACCACCTTCAGCTCTTCGCTGCCACCCAGTATTCATGACGTCACAATATGCCTGACCACCCAAAACACTGAGTCATCCAAACCAACTCCATGAGAGCTGCCGAGCCGCCTCACAGCTTCGTGCCCAGCACAGGAGGGCTGCAGAATTAGTCCCCCCACCACCCAACACTGCTGGCCAAAGCAAGCCTGGCTCCCCACCGCCTGCCCGGCTGACCGCACCGCCACGTTTATTTCTGCAGGGGAGGTCCCCGTGGCAGACCTGCACCTGCAGAGAAGTTCACCTTGGGTTTGTGCTTCACTTTATACCTTGGAGTCCATCGTTTCTTCCAGCTAACTCTGCTGGTTGCTCTGCAGACGCCTCGGGAAGGGGATGATGGAGCCTCTGCGGGGACAGACCTGCTTCCCAAGGGGAGAAATGAAACGCTGGTTAAGGGGGTGTTTGTGTCCCCCTGCCCGCCCCTCAGCACCCGCTCGCGTGTTTGGCACATGAGGAAACCATCACAGACGGCTGCGCGATGAATAAAAGGAGAGCATCCGTAGTGATGTCATCGCAAAACACACTCCTCCTGTTGAGTTTATAAGTAGGGGAAGAACAGATGGTTTGAGCTGTTCCACCCTGTCCAGTACCTGGGTTTCCACAGAAATCCCGGCGAGGCCAAGGCCCCCCATGCCGGCGGGCAGAGCCCCCGGGGAGCGTAAGTGGGGGATATCGCCTGGATTCAGCCCCTGTCCCGCCGCAGGCAGGGAAGGCGCTGGGGCTGACCACGCAGCCCTCACCCCCACCGCTGGTCCCCCCCAGCCCTGCTGCAGCCCCCCGGGCTCCCCTCTTGCCCCCAGCGCTGCTCACCCCACCGCAGGGTGCTGCGGTTCCTCTCCAGCCAGGGGATGGGACCACGGTGGCAGTCAGATATTCCCAAAGAGCAGCCCCCTGCCTCCCACGGGAAGTGCAGGAGAGAGGAGAGCCTGGCAGGGAGCCAGCCCTGCTCCCTGCCCCAGGCTCTGTGGAACAGGCACTGGCCCCGTTGCCAGGTCCCACCGCAGCATGGATGGGGTCTCCATTGTGACTGTCACCAAGGGGGCGGCCGGGGCACCCCCACCCACCCCATGGGCAGCGCTGGGAGCCCACGCGAAACAGACCCAAGTGGTTTCCGTGTCCCACAGCCAGCCCTGAAGCATGTGCTCCAGCATCTCCCTGGCTGCATGTCCACAGCAAGCAGAAACCCACATTTTACCCGTTCTTGCTTCCCTTTGCGGTGTTTGAATCAGCCCGTAATTTGGGACTTGGAAGCCTTTTGCTCCAACTGGAAAGCAGCACCCAGGGCTTCACCATCCCCAGCAGCACTTTGGGGCCACAGAGCTGCTTTCCCTTCCTTGCCGGCCCCACAGCCGGCTCCCTGGCCTTCCTACCTGTCTTCCTTGTGGAGAGGCTGCAATCACCACATCACTGCCATTGCCCTCAGCATCCAGACACCCTCAAGATGCCTGCCGTCGGGACAGCACCAATGGTTGGTACTGCCGGCCTGGGGAATGTCCCTGGGGACAGAGACTCTTCAGGCAGCCCGGTAGAGGGGACAAACTGAGGATTCCTGCCTGCTTCTCTCCCTTCCGTGCAGGGAAGCACACGGGAGCCACGGGCTGAGTCACAAGAGCTGTGATAATCCCTTCCTCATAAGCTGGAGTGCGTGGCCAGCTCCTTCCCAGGGACTCGGCAAACCCAGAGATCCCTGGAGGGCAGAAGCACGAGACAGCGCTGGAGGCTGCAGCAGGGCTGTGTTTTGTAGACCTGGTGTTGCTTACTCAGCTCTGGGATGAAGCGGAACAGAGGAGGTGCTGAAGGTGAGCAAAGGGCATCTGCGGCCCAGGTTGCAGCGTGTGGCCAGTTCAAGGCGATGAGCAAAATCCCCAGCCAGCACATCGCTCCTGAGGTTGCTCTTTGCCGTTATCCCGGAGACTCTGATGAGCTAACAAGCCAGCCATCCAGTTCCAGGCTAATTCACAGCCAGACGGACAGGCTCTGAGGATGCATTTACTTGGAAATGATTTTCATGGCAGAAAGCAGAATGTGGCACTAGGTAAGAAAAATCACATCCGAGGGCAGAGCGATGCTGGGAAGGCACTGAAGCCTGAGGCTCCCAGCGGGGCTGGGGGAAGCTCCCAGGGATTTTCATCCCATTCCTGCATGATCAACAGCTCCGTGGGATAATAACCACCACCTCTCCAGGGATGAGGTTGTCACTCTGTCTCGGTGGCCCTGACTGCCTCATACTGCAGATCCCTTCTCTCCGCTTTGCTTCTCTTCACCCTCAGCAGAAATAGGGCCCAAGCTCCAGTTCAGAATAAAGGTAGAGATGCAGGGGCGGACATTATTTTTCCAGAAACAATACCACTGGGTGACTCAAAAGCCTGCTCTCCCTTCACTTGGACTAGTCCAGCCTCAAAATACAGTCCACGGTGCCTGTCCTTTTTGTGTTCCTTCTCTGATCCACTATAGAGCAAAGTCCACGGCGTTCTTCGGTGTCTGGAGAACCCAGCTCCATGCTGCCACCACTCCCCAGGGTGAGGAGGTGTTAACAGCCACCAAAAACAGTGCCTGCTGGCAGTCTGGAAATTGTGCCATTGGCTACTTCTCTGCCTTTTGCCCTAAGAAAGATTAGTCCAAAATCCTAGTCCGGTGCTGACCCGTGCAACTGAAGGGATGATGCTGAAGGTAGCCCCTGCAACTTCTAGGTTTTCCTTTGATTTATAAACTCTCAAGCACCTCTTTTCAACCCAAAGCACTGACAACACAAGAAAATAAGCTCTTCCACAGACCGTCTGAAAGGCCGAAACCCGACCCTCTACTCACACCTAAAAAGTCACCATATGATACGAACGATGAGCCAAAGTCCTATGGTAGCATTAATGCAAGCAGCTAATCAAAGCTAAACCCACGATATCCTCAAGTCTCCTCCCGACTTTCTGAAAAGCTGCCTCAACAGACCCTTTAAACACGCTAGGTCTTATTTCCAGAGCCCCACGACTACTCAGCCAAGCACAGAGCCCTCGTACATGTGCGGAAGCTAAGAGAAAACTCCAGGTTTTTTTTAAACAGTGCCCTACGTAAACACTCCTAAATGAAGCACCTCCTTAGAGCTGCAGGGGAGGAGGAGGGCAGGCGGCTGGTCCAAACACTGCACCGGGCGCACAGAGGGGACCGGAGGGCACAAACAGCTCGGAAACACAAGGGCTGAAGGAAAAGTTCGGACTGACAGGCACAGCCGCCCGGGGCGGCGGCGGAGGCGAGCCCCGGCGAGACAAAGCGCCTCGGCGCCCCTCCATTTTGCTCCCCCGACCTCACCGGGCAGGCAGGACGCCGTGCATCACCCGCGGCGGCGGCTGAGGCGGGACCCCGAGGCGCCGCACCGGCGGGCTCCCGGGCACCGGCTCGGCCGCCCCCCGCCCCCCTCCCACCATGGCCCCCCGCCCCGTGCCGTCCCCGACCCTCACCCTCCAGCAGCCGTTGGATGATGCTGTCGATGTTGAGCTTGTCTATATCCGCCATCGCCTCTCAGCAGCAGGGCGGACCCCTCCCCGAGGCTCCCCCTCCCTCCGCTCGCTGCTTGGCCGGCACGTCTCCCCTTGTTCTGGCTCGTTTCTCCCCTTCCTCCTCTCCTCCCCGCTCTCCCTCTTCCCTCTCGCTCTTCCCCCTCGGCTCCCCCGCTCGACCGCTGCTCTCGGCAGAGACCCAGCCCTGAACAAAATGGCCGCCGTCTCCTCAGCGAGCTCGGCCGGCGCACGGATACTGTGAGGGGGGGGCGGCTCACCGGGAACCCTTTACAGGCCGGGCGGGAAGCGCGGGGCGGGAAGCGACTCGCAGACGTGCTGCTCTCGCGGAATCCTTCCGCTCACGGGAGGTGAAATAGTGCGGCACTGCCGCCACACGGTACCGGGGCGGTCACAGGGTTCGGCCCGGCCTGGCGAAGCGCGACCGTGAGCAGGGCCAGAAGGGCGTTTGGCGTCTGCTGACGGCGGGGGGCGGCGGCTGGGGTCGGCCTTCTGTCAGTACAGCCTCCTCCGGGCACCCGCACGGAGGCCGACGGCAGCTTGGCAGGAGGCCACGGGCGTGAGGGGTGCGCTCCCTCTCTGGGGATCCACCGCTTCCCCAGCCCTAGAATAGGGCCAACAGCACCAAAATCACACCTGTGGCCGCCATCTGCCTCACGGGTGCTGCAGCCTGAGGAGCCATGGCCTGCGGGGTGAGTGGTGGGACCTGGGAAGGCAGTGGCGGCCCCTTCCTGCTCCCTGCGAGCCCTTGGCCTGGTTGACCTGTGGCCCAGCTCGCAGGGTGCCCGCTGCTGGGTGCCCGTGGCCAGCTCGCAGGGTGAGCCTGGTGGCCAGCTCGCAGGGTGAGCCCGGTGGCCGGCTCGAAGGTGAGCCCGGTGGCCGGCTCGAAGGTGAGCCCGGTGGCCGGCTCGAAGGTGAGCCCTGTGGCCGGCTCGAAGGTGAGCCTGGTGGCCGGCTCGCAGGTGAGCCTGGTGGCCGGCTCGCAGGTGAGCCTGGTGGCCGGCTCGCAGGGTGAGCCTGGTGGCCAGCTCGCAGGGTGAGCCTGGTGGCCAGCTCGCAGGGTGAGCCCGGTGGCCCGGCTCGGAAGGTGAGCTTGTGGCCAGCTCGCAGAGTGAGCCCGTGGCCAGCTCGCCTCGGGGCCACAAGCTCCCGGCCCCGCTCACCCACTGCAGTTTGTGCAGCCTGAGCAAGCCCTTCGGCTCCTGAGCGCCTTCAGATACGTGGGTCTCCCCCTGCAAAGGCTTCAAGAAGTGCACAGCACTTTGAAATACTTAAGGACAGAGAAACAGCCTGCACCTTCCAGAGTGTCTTGCTCTTTTGTTTCATGCTTCTGCTGTTACTTTATCCCGTATGTAGCTGCACCTTGGCTACCAACGGGTAAATGAGGTTCTGCTCATAAATTGGATGGCATGGGCAAGAGAGATGGGCTGTGTGGGCCCTCCTCACAGTTCCGTTTGCTTCTCTGAAATCTTGTTTAATTGCTTATTGACTCCTACTTTAATTTGAATGGCTGGCTGTGACAACCTCTTTCTTCCTCCCCTCCCTTCCCCGCGTGAATTGCTCCCACTATGCGTGCCAGATTCCCCCTGCCGGCAGTTATACAGTACTCATAAAAGCTTGTTACCGCGGTGGGGCCCAAGCAGAGTTCAGCTTCGTGAGGGCGATAAAGCAAAGGACTTGCAGCCTCAGCACCCTTAGATCTGGCGGGAGGAAGGAGAGAAGAGGATGCAGAGTCTACCTGAAAGGCAGGCGCTTGCCCGTTGCAAGACGCAGCTGCAATGCTTGACTTCCCCGAGCGAACACTTATTGTAATGAGCATGCCCAAGCTGAGACGCTGATCTTAGTCACGATGGTGTAAGCCCAAAGTAACCCCGTTGAAGACAATAGAGTTACTTCAGATGTACTTCATTGTGACAGCCTTTGCAGATTTACATCTATTTTTGTTCTGCACCTTCCCAGGGAACAACACCCACCCCCACACCCACCCACCCCAGCTCTTTTGCACCAAATCCTTTCTCATTGTGTGGGCCAAGTTCTCTTGGACTTAACTGAGTTATTTGAAAAGGGGAATTGGTCCAGTGTTTCCAGAGGAACCTTCCTGCCCTTGTTTTCTTTGCTGGAAATATCTTCTTCTTAACCTTCAGCTGTTACCCCCTCTCCAGGGCCAAGTCCTTTGAGGGTCTGAGCACCTTTAGTGGGGTGCCTTTCACTCCTGTTAATGCTGGGGAAAATGAGGTGGAAGGGGAGAGCTCAGCACCTTCTAGGGTGCAGACTTCACTGGGAACACCCTACTTCTGGAAGGAAGGATCCGGCCCTTCAAAAGACAGTGGACAGGGCAAAGAATATATCTCACTTGCTGAACTGTATTAGGCAAGGTCCAAAGCACCGTCAATTCTTGTTAGAAGAGGCTTAACCAAGAATGCCACAAAGAAATCACCACTCTGGTCACATTCCTTGGAAGCCTCCATGTAAAATATTTTTCCCCACTGATTTGTCCTCACTATCTCATGCACATGCCACTTTGTTTATTGTACAGTTGCTCATAATCTGGCTATGTTTAAAAATATATATAATATATATAAATACCCACCTACATACAGGAGCAAAATAAGGAGCGTTTGTTTCATTATTGTTCTGTACATATATATATATACCTAATATATGCACACACATACATCTATCGTGTGTATAATATGATACATATATACACTATATATACACACATGCACATATATATATGCAGATAATAATGAAATTATTTTATTAAATAATTATTTTATCCCTGTATGTAGGCGGATCCTAAGAAATGCGAGTCACCCACACTTCCCCTTGCCTTAGATTACATATTTACTAAGCCCATGAAATTCAACGTGTTTGTGTACATTTCAAACAAAGATCTACACGGGCTGTTCCAACACTGCAAAAACAAGAGCAGGTGACTTGTGGGTCAAATATTATTTTTCCAAACTCAATACCCAGGCAGGATTTAGATGTTTTCGTAACTCTACTGTTTGCATCCAGATTTCCTTGTGTTACAATCAAGATAAAGCTTTTATGCATGCTTCTTGCTTCTGATGACGAAAATATTTTGCTGACCCCCAAATTTCAGATGCTGCGGAGTCTGGGGGTTAGACGGTGCCAATTTGTGAGGCAAAAGAAGAGCAGCTGGAACATGTTGCGAGGCTGATCTGGAGATGTAGGGGTTCCTGTCCTGTTCAGAAGGGAGCTGATGACGCACAGGCAGGTGTTTTCTTGGTATCATATTTTATTTACAAAACATACAGTGCAATGATCTCCCTCCAGTAACAAAACCTGCCAGCTGCAGGCAGGCAGATGCACTGTGCGGAACCTGGCAAGGAGCTCAGGGCTGGCTGCTGCTCCTGAGCCTCTGGCTTCACCTTGGGGCTCACCAAGGGCTCAAACCATGTGCAGAGGCCGAATGCAGCTCCATTCCCAGACAGCCAGCAGCGCGATGCCTGTCGGAGATTTTGTCGTGCTCTCTCTTCTCACTGGTGTACCCTGCACACCCCAGCCAGGACTTGATTTCCACCGAGCCAAAGGTTTCAGTCTCAACGGCTGGCCTCTGTCTGAAATCTCCCACCAACAGATGCTGTCAACAACGAGAACAAGTCCATCTCAAGTTTGTTCAAGTGACATGTTTGACAAAAAATGGTAAAAGATTTCTGCTTCAAAATTTTTGAGACAGGCTATTTGGACATGGGCAAAATGTGATTTGCTATTCCGTCCCTCCATGTTTGTTTTTTTAAAAAAAATAAAAAAAAGTTGAGGTACTTTATGGGTTTCTGATGAAAGGTATTTCCTGTCTGCCGTCGAGCATCCCTGGGCAAGCGTGGTGGTCATCTGCTGCATCGCTTAGAAAAAGCGGACAAACAGCGCGAAAGGAGGCTTTGTCCTACTTTAAGTGGAGAGCAGCAGTAGCAGATCAGTTGACACTGCTTTGGCAAGGAGTGGAGCCCCCGTCTTCCCCTCTTTGGTCAGGAATCTCTATGCTCCGCCAAAACCTGAGTTTCATAACCGGCTAGAAAGTTCTTGCGGGTTTCCATGGGGCTCAGCTGAGCTGTTCACAAGGTGGGAAAAGGAAAAACTGGTGTCAGCCAGTGCTGTACATCCAGCAAAGGGATTTTCAGCCCTTCTTCAGCTGCTTTATGGTGGGATGAGCATATTTTTTGCCTTTTCTCTTTGTTGCGCAAGGGGAGAGGCACTGGGGAGCGGGGTGGCTCCCTGCATAGCTCACCTCAGGCTGCCTGGATGTGGTTACAGAGGGATGTGAATTGACCCATGGTGTGGAGCAGACCTTGCAAGACAAGCAGAGGCAACTGCTTCTCAGAAAGATGAAGTGGGATATTTTTGTGTAGCTTCAGCTTCACATGGCTTGAAGAAAACACTTTGTGGATGTTCCTCAGTGCATTGGCCAGAAATGCACATTAGCAGCCTGGGACGCGGCTGGTTTCTTTGCTTCCTTTGATTTTACCCCAGCATAACTCTGCTTCATGGATGACCTGCTTCTCTAATTAAAACCAATGAAAAAGGAGCACCAGGAGGGCTGCCAGAGGAGTGGAAAGTGGAAATAAGATGAAGGTCTGTTGGTTTGCTGTTGGTCCAAAGGCTGCTCTGCCTGTGTGGACCCCAGTGGGAGGCGTATCACTGAACACAAGATGTGGGAGCGAGAAAGAGATCTTCCACTCCCCCCGGGATTCCTTTGTTCTGCTGGGGATTTTGAAATGCAGATGCAATATGTGGGAAATCCCCCATGCAGGTGCTTGCAGGCTTCCCAAAGGCTGCTGCACCAAAGCCTTCCCAGCCCTGGGACAGGTAACAAGTGTTCAGAGAGCGGTGGCTTTGCTGATCAAGGTTTTGCTTCCCCTTACGCTCCTGAAAATGCAGAACAAGCCCACTGACAGCTCTTGGACACCTGGAGTTTCTGCTTACACGCAGCATTTGAAAACGTGGTCCACTGTGGAGGTAGCTGCCACGTGTGCTGATTTATTTGTTTCTATTCTCACCTCCTCCTTGCTGCTCACTGCTCGTGAGCCTGGCAGGTTTTCAGGAGCCAAGCTCCTCTTACATAACGTTGTGGCAAATCGGTAGGACAGGATTCGGAGGGATCTGTGGCTGGAATCACCCTTGATCCCTGCATTCCCTTCTGGTTTGTCCTCACAGCTTGGGCATGCCATTGTGAGCTGCTGCTTTGCCCTGGGGCATCCTTTGCCTTGGGCATCCCTCTGGACCAGGGGTGATGTGGAGGATAAGGTCTCTAACCCTGCCGCTCTGCTGTCTACCACTGCTGGTCGTGTTTGCTCAAGTGACCAAGCTCTCCCTCCCTGTGGCCCTGGGCAGATCCCTCTCTGGAGCAGAAGGTTTTGGAATTGCCCACGATGGAGAAAAAAAAAAGGTGTCTGAAGCCGACTTCAGGAGACTGCAGGGAGAGTTTCAGAGAGCAGCAAAGGGAAGCAAGAACGGGTAAAATGTGGGTTTCTGCTTGCTGTGGACATGCAGCCAGGGAGATGCTGGAGCACATGCTTCAGGGCTGGCTGTGGGACACGGAAACCACTTGGGTCTGTTTCGCGTGGGCTCCCAGTGCTGCCCATGGGGTGGGTGGGGGTGCCCCGGCCGCCCCCTTGGTGACAGTCACAATGGAGACCCCATCCATGCTGCGGTGGGACCTGGCAACGGGGCCAGTGCCTGTTCCACAGAGCCTGGGGCAGGGAGCAGGGCTGGCTCCCTGCCAGGCTCTCCTCTCTCCTGCACTTCCCGTGGGAGGCAGGGGGCTGCTCTTTGGGAATATCTGACTGCCACCGTGGTCCCATCCCCTGGCTGGAGAGGAACCGCAGCACCCTGCGGTGGGGTGAGCAGCGCTGGGGGCAAGAGGGGAGCCCGGGGGGCTGCAGCAGGGCTGGGGGGGACCAGCGGTGGGGGTGAGGGCTGCGTGGTCAGCCCCAGCGCCTTCCCTGCCTGCGGCGGGACAGGGGCTGAATCCAGGCGATATCCCCCACTTACGCTCCCCGGGGGCTCTGCCCGCCGGCATGGGGGGCCTTGGCCTCGCCGGGATTTCTGTGGAAACCCAGGTACTGGACAGGGTGGAACAGCTCAAACCATCTGTTCTTCCCCTACTTATAAACTCAACAGGAGGAGTGTGTTTTGCGATGACATCACTACGGATGCTCTCCTTTTATTCATCGCGCAGCCGTCTGTGATGGTTTCCTCATGTGCCAAACACACGAGCGGGTGCTGAGGGACGGGCAGGGGGACACAAACACCCCCTTAACCAGCGTTTCATTTCTCCCCTTGGGAAGCAGGTCTGTCCCCGCAGAGGCTCCATCATCCCCTTCCCGAGGCGTCTGCAGAGCAACCAGCAGAGTTAGCTGGAAGAAACGATGGACTCCAAGGTATAAAGTGAAGCACAAACCCAAGGTGAACTTCTCTGCAGGTGCAGGTCTGCCACGGGGACCTCCCCTGCAGAAATAAACGTGGCGGTGCGGTCAGCCGGGCAGGCGGTGGGGAGCCAGGCTTGCTTTGGCCAGCAGTGTTGGGTGGTGGGGGGACTAATTCTGCAGCCCTCCTGTGCTGGGCACGAAGCTGTGAGGCGGCTCGGCAGCTCTCATGGAGTTGGTTTGGATGACTCAGTGTTTTGGGTGGTCAGGCATATTGTGACGTCATGAATACTGGGTGGCAGCGAAGAGCTGAAGGTGGTGACAAACGGCTGGAGGTGGTGGTGCCATCCACCCGCTCCCCAGTGTCCAGCTCTGCTGTCTACCGCTGCTGGTCGTGTTTGCTCAAGTGACCAAGCTCTCCCTCCCTGTGGCAGTGGGGAGAGCCCTCTCTGGAGCAGAAGGTTTTGGACGTGCCCGCGATGGAGAAAAAAAAGGTGTCTGAAGCTGAGTTCAGGAGACTGCAGAGAGAGTTTCAGAGAGCAGCGGAGAAGAGGAAATCTTACGGTGCCAACGTGAGGCAGCAAATGCAGGCTCAGGAGTGAGTGCAGCTTTGTGTTTGGAAAGTTCCTCCATGCCGAGATCTGGGGACCCCGGTGCTGAAGTGAGGAGGGGTGAGGACTTGCTCCGGTATTGCAGGTGGGATGTGCTAAAGGTCATTTGTTGTCGTTGTGTTTTTACAGAAAAGAAATAGCGTCGCTGACTCAAGAACGCAAAGTGGTGTTATTAACGCCGAGCCAGATCCCATCCCCAAGAAATAGGATGCGGGATGAGAGGAATTGTACGGGGCTCCAAGGCCTTTTGCAGACCAAATATCAGTGTGATTCCCTGATTAAAGACAGAAAAGCCCTGTTAGCGGAGCTGGACAAGGAGGTAAGAGCATCTGGAGCGTTCCCTGGCTGAGCACGGTAGAGCAGTGCAGAGTCACAGAGTCAACCCTATGTAAAACGCACTTGGTTCAGGCTTTGGAATATAATGCTGCCTCCTGGCAAAAACCACAAGACAATGCCAAGCGGGCAGAGCCAGGCTCCCATTCAAGTCAGCACTGGCTGGAAACGTAAGGTCTGACTCTCAACCACCTTCTTGTCCCACGGGTCTCTGCAGCTGCTCTTTGACGGCACGCGCCTGCCTGGGGTCACACAACATCCCTCTGCTTGTCCCTTGAGGGTTTTTTTTTTTCCTCATGTAAAAAAAAAAAAGACAAAACTGGAACAGTCAGTTGTGCTGCCTGAGACATGGGAAATAGAGGAGCAGCAACATCTAAGGGATGTCCCATCACTTCTCCTGAGGACAGTCTGGTTGGGTTTGGTCAGTGGTGGGGTGGCATGCCCAGGGCAACCCAGGGCTACAGAAGTGACAGGTCCCTGCAGCTTTCTGCTCTGGACAAGCCACCCATGACGGAAGCCAGGGAACATGCTCAGGTGGTTTGCAGGTGCTAGATGTGCTGTAGAGTTTTCCGCAACAGGGTTAGCTTTCAATCAGGGATCTCTTGGCTGAGTCATACCTCTCCCACCTGCCCCCGGCTTCGTTGTTCTCCAACTACTTCGCTCTTCTCATGGATTTATTTCCTCTGGCAGCTGCCCACTTCTGACAAAAGTTTTCCTCCACTCATTCCCAGGGAGTGCTGCGCAGACCCCTGTCTGGCCAGCACTCTACCCCTACCAAAAAGCCACCCTCCTTGCCTCTTCTGCTCGGCACAGAGTGCTGCTGTGCCGCCTTCAGCACCTGCTGAATTTCCCTCCAGAGGCAGCTGCGTTTCCTTTGCCACACGAAAATAAACCCATTCCTAGTTACAGCGTATGTTTCTTGAGTGTGCAGGGTGGGATCCCTTGGGATTAAAGCTGCCGCTGTAACTGTGAGCTCCTTAATGACATGGTTGCTGTAGTTCAGGTCAACAGGGTATTTTCTTTGGCTAAGTGTCCTGCCAAGAGTCCAGAACGTAGGGGTGGAGATTATACTGACTTTTTTTTCCCCTCTCTTTCTTTTTTCTAACCTGTACGTGCAGATACTAGAGCTGGAAAAAAAGATGGCGAGGCAAAACCGGGCGGCAGTGAAGGCGAAGCAAGCAAACAGTAGCAAACAGCTGCAAAAGCAGATTGAGACACTGGAGCTGCATCTAAACAACGTAAGCAAACATTTTGCAGACCTCCGGAGACCATGTGTGGGGCCACACTGGGGCCTGTGTGCAACCCCCTTTTTGGCCAGGACCAAGTGTAATGCTGCAGATGCATTTGGTTGAGACAAACAGCATAAAGGAGGAGCTGGCTCGTTCCTCTGGCCTGCTTGCTCCCAGAGTATCTCAAAGGCTCCTTCAAGCTTGGTGAGCCAAATGCAGCACTTGGGCCATGCCAAGAAGCCTGAAGGTCTGCACCTGTTTAGTGATAAACCTGAGCTGCCTGCAGCCACCTTGCCTTGGACACCACCAGCTCCTGGTCTGTGCCATGATCAGCCTAGCCTGCTGTTACCTCCCCTGTCTTGGGGAGGGGGATAGTACAGGAGCAACTTCAGAGAAGAGATTTGTCCCAGCCGTGGTCAAGGTCTTTCAGCAGAAACCTGACGCCCCCAAGTCCCGCACCAGCTTCAAACCTTTTGCTTGCCTCTCCCCAGGTCACCGTCCATTTCCATACCATCCTGTCCAGAAACAAAGAGCTCCGAGAAGAGATTGAAAAGCTGCAAATCCAGAAAGCTCTTTTGGGCAAGCTCTCCTTGAAGCTCCATAAGAAGCTGGCTCAGCAGAGGAGAAGGATGAACACTGCCGCTGAGCAGTGCACACAAGGCTACAAGCAGCGGTACGTGGCCTTGTGAACCCTCTGTGGCAAACTTGGCGCTGGTGGGCAATGCCAGCGACGGGTGTCGATGTAAAGAGAGGCCATCTGCAACTTCAGAGAGAGGATGCACCCGCTGTTGTCTAGAGCTGGGTGCTAAGGCTTTGGTGCTTGGTCAGTGCAGGGAGACCGGTACCTCCAGGGGGGTTTACTCCGCCTATGCCAGATGTTTCTCAGGATGTGGTGAACTGCCCTATGGAGCAGCCTCTTTCCCCCCCGAGTCCCATCTCCGCCTGCATGGGAGGGTGCAGCAGACCTGGAGCAGAGACCAGCCAGCTCCAGGCAAAGTGAGCTTGGCTGCCACAGCTGGGTGCTGTGTCCGAGTACAAACCCCCAGCCAGAGCTGTGTTAGCTGCTGCTGGCCTCGGGCTAACGCAGCTGCATCTGCATGGGAGCCGGCCAGCGTGCACAGCATCACGGGGGTTTTGCTCGGCCAGGCACAGAGATGCATGGGAATGGGCAGGACTACAAATCCTTATACCTTCCCGTGGTGTAACCTGCTGCTCTCTGTGCTCAGGATGGGGGCTCTGGCAAGGATTGCAGCCTTGAACAAAAGACACATAGAAGACACAGTCCAGCGCAATGTTGAGCTGCAGGAGCAGAAGCGTGCCCTAGAAAAGGAGAACAAACTGAAAAACTTCATGCTGACCAAGTGCAGAGATCGCTCGGAATTGGAGGAAGTGGCCAAAAAGAGAAAAGGTACCAGATGAGAGAGAATACCTGCAACTGGTAGCACAAGCCAGGAGTTGGCAGAGTTGCCCAAGGGGGTTGCGTATAGAAGCTTATGGCTCTGCACCCCAAAGGCGGGACCTCTCCCCATAGCTCTGCACCCCAAAGGCGGGACCTGTCCCCTGCCTGCAGGCTCCTTCACCCAGCCTTCAGCCTACAAGTGGAAAGGATGAAGAGTGATAACCAAGTGAAAGCACCCAGCATCATGTGTCTTGGGGTGCCCTTGGGGCAGAGGGAGGGGTGGGGAGGCAGGGAGCTGCCCCTATGGCTCCTTTTGTCCTCTTGGGGAAGGATCCCACCGTGTTTGCCCCGTTCCCATGAGGACAGGGAGCTCCCTGCTTAGTTTTGGGTGAAATAAAGACACTCTCTGCCCCTCTGGCCCCAGGCCCCACGCCAAACCTCAGGGCACCTGCAGGGAAAGGCTCTGCAAAGGGAGCCCTGCAGGGACACCGCACAGCCAGGCCTCTTTTTCCATCTCTCCCTCAGCCCTGAAGGCAGCCCAGTGGGCCAAGCAGAGCCAAATGGAGAGCTTCGAGAGCCAGGAGGTGGCTTACAGGCGCCTGCTGGAGCTGGCAGAGGACGGGAACTTTGACCGCCTGGTGGATAACTTGATCGAAAAGGAGGGGAAGAACTTTGCCTCCTTCATCTACATCACTGAGCTGAAGAACGAGATGGAGAAGATGAAGCAGAGGATCAAGGATGTCCAGGTCTCTTCCAAGCTCTTCATGTCTGCCCTTTCTCAGCTGGTGCTTTGGGGCTGGCGTGGGTTTTTTTCCTCTCCCATGTGTCCGGCCTCGCTGCTCACAGCGGAGCCCAGCTCACAGCCTGCCACACGGGTGGGATTAGGGGAATGCAAAGCGGTAGCCCAAAATAGAACTCCCACAGACAGAAGGCTGTGTTCTCAGAGCTAAAAGTGTCTCAGTGCTGCCACCGTGTACCCAGCAGTATGCAGGAGGGCCAAGAGCTGCCTCAGCCTTGAGTGGGGCTGGCTGGAGTGAGAAGGGGGGTCATGACTTGTCCTCCTGCCCTGGGGACAGTGGTCCCCAGAGGGGTCAAGTGGGATGTCCCTGCTCCCAGGGTGGAGGGATGGTCCCCAGCCTCTCTTGGGCACATCTGGTGAGCATTCAGCCAGTATGCCCTCCATGTGCTTGTGTTTACACAGGACGAAATTACAACCCTTATGATGGACCGGGAGGACGCAGAGACGGGCAACTTCCATGTCCTGCAGGAGCTGGAGGTATGGCAGCCGGGATTTCCCTCTGCCAGGGCAGCAGAAGCCTGTGTGTCCCGGCATGTGTCCTAGCGAGTGTGGTCCCGTCAACACCGCTCTGGGCAACGGCTGGAGAGGCATGGGCAGAAAAGGGCCCTGCATTGGCTTTGGCAGCCCTGTCTCCCAGTGCATGAGGAGAGGGTGACTGCAGGGCTTCTGCCAGCCCTGGTTCTCTGGCACCTGGGGCCTGGGCTGTGGCATGGGGAGCTTGGGATCCCCTTCACAGAGCCTTTCCCCTGCAGGGATGGGAGCATCCCACAGCCCCTCCTGGGCCGCCTCCAGTGTCCGGACTGGACTTGGCCAGGACTTGGGGGTGGGGGGGCGCGAGCAGGGGGCTGTTGTGACACCTGGCAAAACCTTTGCGGATAGGAAAAACTAGCGGAAACCACGAGGGAAGCCAACTGGTGCGAAGAGAGATGCAAAGAGAGCAGCAGAGTCCTGGGCCAGATCAAATGTGGCGTGGAGGCCCTTTTGGAAGTAATCGGTGGCGATGCTACGAAGACAACGGAGCAGCTTGGAGAAAATGGGCAGATCACGGATGGGAATCTGACGCGGATTTTAGGTGGGTCAGGGCTGCCCGCCTTCGCTTGCCACATGGCCCAGACCTTGTCTGTCCACCCCCTGCTTGCCCCGTGTTTAGATTGAGCTGGTTTCCTGCCCCCACCCCGTCATGCACGGGTGTCCCTAATGGGAATTTGCGATGCCAAATCCCCAGGAAATTCAGGAGCCAACCGGGACGTAGAACCACCCCGGTGGACCCCCCAGGCCCCCATGTTGGCTCTGGGTGTGGGACCCAGCCTTGACCCCTCGCCCCTGGGGAGCCTGACGGCACTGCCTGGGGGGAATCCATGGGTCCTGTGCCCAGCAGACCGCCGGGGCGGCGTTTGGGCAGGGCCCGGTGGAGGGGCCCTGTGGGACAGCATTCCCTCCCACCCAGGTCTCGTGGAGAAGGAGACCAACGAGCTCCTGCTGATGGAGAGCGTCCTGCGCTACACGCGGGCTGAGGGCTCGCAGCCGGCCCAGCCCTTCGCCAGCCCGCTCCTGGGCACCACCAGCCTCCCGTGGGTGATGGATCGGGCCCGGCTCTGCCCGCCGCCCCCCGCCCTGGACAGCACCCCCGCCGACATCGCCGCCTGTGAGTGAGGTGGGAGGGAGGGGCTACGGCCAGGCAGACAGCCAATCCACAACCCCCTCATGGCCGCCTGGCCAATCCCCCGCTGCCACCTCTCCTCCCCAGCCAATCCCCACCGGCCTGTCCCACCCCACCACATCTATAAGGCCTGTGCCGGCAGACACGGGTGTCCTTTTCTTGGGCAGGGGAGGTGCCGCTGGGCCACGGGCAGCTGCACCAGCTGGTCCTCCAGAGCTGCGAGAAGGAGCTGGGCCACGCTGCCGCTGCCGCCAAGAAGGGGAGCAAGAGCCTCAAGGAGTGAGAGCCCGGCACGGAGGGATGAAATAAACAGTTCCGCTCCTCAGCTGCCCCTCTGCTTCTGCGCCCTGGACATCCTTCCATCTCCCAACACCTTCTGCGGGCTTCAAAAGCTTGCCGGCTGATATTTCGGCACGGCTTGGCCCACTGCTGACAGCAGCCATGGCCGGGGGTGGGAACAGCTGCTCTCCGGCGGGGGGGCCGTTGCCGTTGCTCAACGCCACGCGCTTCCCGCAGCTGGGCATCGCGGGAGTGGTGCACCGGGGACATGGTGACCACAGTCCCTGCCCTGCACCATGCCTGCCCGAGGGGCTTGGTGAGGCCACGGGGGGATGCAGAGCGGGCTCACGGGGCTTTGCCTGCTAAGCTGGGAGAAGCCGGCAGCTCTCTGCTGCCTGAAGGAAAGCTGAGCTCAGCGCTGGTCCTGGGCTGGTGGGACCAGGTGGCTGCTAGCCAGCAGCCCTGCGTGAAACAGCCTGTTTGGGTCTGGGAGCTGGGCCACGCTGGGAACCGAGGAGGCAAGGGGAGGAGAGGGCACGCGAGGGTGATGTGCACGGGCCGGGAGGCTGGGGCAGGGGGGTCTGGGAGGGCGCGGGGGCTCCCGCCGGGCACAGCCGCACTGCGCAGACACACTAGAAACTGGAGCTTTGGCCCTATTTCTGCTGAGGGTGAAGAGAAGCGAACCAGAGAGGAGGGATCTGCAGTATGAGACAGTCAGGGCCACCGAGACAGTGACAGCTTCATCCCTGGAGAGGTGGGGGTTATTATCCCACGGAGCTGTTGATCATGCAGGAATGGGATGAAAATCCCTGGGAGCTTCCCCCAGCCCCGCTGGGAGCCTCAGGCTTCAGTGCCTTCCCAGCATCGCTCTGCCCTCGGTTGTGATTTTTCTTACCTAGTGCCACATTCTGCTTTCTGCCATGAAAATCATTTCCAAGTAAATGCATCCTCAGAGCCTGTCCGTCTGGCTGTGAATTAGCCTGGAACTGGATGGCTGGCTTGTTAGCTCATCAGAGTCTCCGGGATAACGGCAAAGCACAACCTCAGGAGCAATGTGCTGGCTGGGGATTTTGCTCATCGCCTTGAACTGGCCACACCCTGCAACCTGGGCCGCAGATGCCCTTTGCTCACCTTCAGCACCTCCTCTGTTCCCCTTCACCCCAGAGCTGAGTAAGCAACACCAGGTCTACAAAACACAGCCCTGCTGCAGCCTCCAGCGCTGTCTCGTGCTTCTGCCCTCCAGGGATCTCTGGGTTTGCCGAGTCCCTGGGAAGGAGCTGGCCACGCACTCCAGCTTATGAGGAAGGGATTATCACAGCTCTTGTGACTCAGCCCGTGGCTCCCGTGTGCTTCCCTGCACGGAAGGGAGAGAAGCAGGCAGGAATCCTCAGTTTGTCCCCTCTACCGGGCTGCCAAAGAGTCTCTGTCCCCAGGGACATTCCTGGGGCAGGGGGTTCTGGGAGGGCGCGGGGGCTCCCGCCGGGCACAGCCACACTGCGCAGACACACCACGCCAGCCCAAGCACCGCTCACACCAGCGGCTGGGTTTCCTCTTGCCAAGGGCAGTTTAATGTGGATGCCATTGACGCATTCCCCAAGGGGAGAGGTAAAGGGTCCCCCCGCCCCCCGTGCACCCCAGACAGAGGTGATCCTGCCAGCCCCAGTGCCGAGCGTGGGCTAGTCCTCTTCACCGTGCGTAATGATGTGGACAAGGTTTTTGTAGTCCAGGTTGCCAGAAATGTCCGGAGGGAAGGCTGCGAACATCTGATCGACCTGCCGGGAAACAAACGGGTTGAAAAGGCAGCGCAGAAGGGCTTTGTGGCTGGGGGTCTGTCGGGGTGGAGGGCACAGGAGGCTGGCGGAGGGTGGGAAGGAGCTCGTACCTCTTCCTGGGAAAACCTCTCGCCCTGCGTCATCAGCATTTCTTTGATGCTGCAAACAAGAGCACGGTGAGCACCAGGGAGGCCTCGGTGAGGACACCCCCCTGCCCCCCGTCGAGGCACCCCTTACTCACTAGGCAGATTTCAGGCCTTTCCCCTCTGGATCGAACACCTTGAATGCATTCAGGATTGTCTCCTCCGGGTCAGCACCTGCGGGTGACATGGCCACAGCCGTTGGAGGTGGCGGTGGAGGAAGCCAGCTGCAGCCTCCTGCTTCTCCCAGCCTTTGGGGAGAAGGTGAGGGCCAGGCTGGGAAGTGGGGGGCCCACAGGAATGCTGACCCTGCAGCTGGGACCTCGACCGTGGGTGGTGGCATGTAGAGGAGCAGACATAGGGCCATGGTGTGCCCACAGAGCAGGCGGTGTCACCACCGCCCTGGCGTCCGGCAGCTATCTAATCTTTTGGGTGTATTTATAGAGCTCCAGGCACAGACTCGTGGGGCCTCGTAGCCTTCTGCAGATCTGCCGGGGGGCTGCGTGCCTTGGCTTGTGTAAGTGATACAGGGTGCAGCTGGATGGGCCCCTTGGGTCAAACCCATGCTGTAGGTAGGGCCCTTGCCAGGGTGGCACTTGGTGGCACCGTTGCTGTCAGCAGGCTCAGAGGCACTGCAAGATCTCCTGGCCCCTTTTTTCTGGAGGGACAGCAGCAGCACAGCCTGTTGGTTTTTTTAAACGGCTGTGGAAACTGAGGCATGGGGACCTGCTCCTCCCCCGCAAGCGGCTGGGGAGACATGGGATGAGATCCAGCTCTCTGCATGGGCAGCCCCAGCCCTGCCTTTGGGACTGTTGGTATGGCAGGTTGGCACGAGTTTTGGGGTGCAGGGACCTGCCTGGGGACAGCTGCTCAGGGTACATGGCGCTGAGTTTGTCCTAGCTGTGGTGCCTTGGGATGGGGAGGCGGGGGTAGTGCCCAAGGCCACGATTTGGAGGACAAAGACTGGAGCTCTTGGGGAGAGGGGTTCTTGCTGGTTATAGTCCCAACAAAGCCTCTGTCTCTGGGGGGGGGTCCCTGTGTTGCAACTGGGAGAAGGTGGCACTAAAGGGTGTGGGAGGGGTGGGTGAGGGAGATCATTTCACAGGTATCCCCGGGTTGTCCCTAGGTGTCACCTCTTGGCCGTGGCGTGGGAGGCATCTTTGCTCTGACCCACTCCCCAAGCTCTGCACACCGCAGCATGGCAGTCGGTGCCACCTGCCTTTCCTTGAGCAGCTCCCATCTGAGGCCTCCAAGGAGTCTCTGATGGGTCTCGCCTGGAATGGTGATGGAGATCCTGGGAGCTGGGTGGCCTCCCCACGTGGGACGGGATATTAGTGATGGTGTGGGTGCCCACCAACCCCGCCAGCTTCCCGGGTGCCCCCTCACCTTTCAGTTTCTCTCCAAACATGGTGAGGAACACAGTGAAGTTGATGGGGCCGGGTGCCTCCTTGATCATCTCATCGATCTCCTCGTTTTTCACATTCAGGCGTCCTAGGGGAGAGCAGCGTTGGGCGACTTGTGTGTCCACGTCCTGCTGCAAATTCATGCAGACCTCTGCGCTCCGCTCTACATACTGGGGGCTAGAAGACACAGCACAGGAGCCTTCCCCTGGAGGATTTTGCCCCCAGCCGAGGGAAGCGGCACAGCCCTGGGGAGCCACTTTTGATAAGGAATGGCAGTAGCAGAAGCGATGATGGGAGAATCAACGTGCTGGCTGAGGGTGGGTGGGCTGGACATGTCCAGCTCTGGTTTCTCGGGCTGCAGGATCACAGCAAAGAAGGCTGCAAAGGACTGAGCTGTGCCGCTTCCCTCCTGCACGGCCCCATGGATCAGCCTCCTTCAGCCCTCCTCAGAAGCTGTTTTGGGTCAAACCCACCAGCACTGTGGTTCCCCCTGGCCCCCAGTGCCAGAAACGAACAGGACTGAATGCCTGCGTCCTCTTCCCTGAGCTTGGGGTGTCTTTGGGACTCCCCAGCCCCATCGCTGCTTCGTGCTGACCTCCACGACGGGAGAGCCAAGGTTGCAACTTCAGAGCTTCCTACAAACCCCGTCAATCCCTGTAACGCCCGTACACCCAGGGATGCTGTGGGACGGGCACAGCCAGGCAGGGAGCATTTGGCTGTGTGACCCAGGAGCTGGCTCTCTCTGGTACCTACGGGATAAACCACCCGCTGCTGCAGGAGCTGCTCCGAGTCACCCGGCGTGGGATCTCACTCCCTAACAGAACTGGGTTTGGATCAGGCAGTTTCCAGCAAAACAGGAGATCCAGTTAACTGCCGGGGCTTGGCTAAAGGGGGGCTCACAGCTGGTTTCTCACTTAGTAAGTCTAACGTTGTTGAAGCTCCTGGGGAAGGTCCTAAAAGGGGGCTCACCGAGTGCAGCAAACGTGTCTCTCAGATCTGCCTTGTTGACGAAGCCACCCCGGTTCTGATCCATGATGTTTTAAAGCTGGTGCCGGTGGCCACCCTGTCCCTGGAGTTCACGCCAAGGGGGCTTGTGGGGTTGGCCCATGTGTCCCAGTGCTGGCTGGTGGCCGGAGGCCATCTCCTCTGCCACAGACGGCTTCTGTGCCCTCAGCCACGTCCCTGCACCTCAGGCTGCCATTGCAGGGGGGCTTGGGGGCATCCTTCCCTTTCCTTGCACTCCCTCCCTGCATCCCCCTTCTGCTGGCAGCATCTTTGGGAGCTCTGGGAGGGTTTTATCCATCTCTCCTTCGTGTTCAGAAGGTTTGCATGTTTAACAGCTTGTTCCAAACAGACTTAATTTAGCATCTTTGCCTGATTGAGCTCCATTTTCACTCGGACTGCGGCAATAACCAGGAGGATCTGCCCAGCTCAGGGGTCTGGGGAAGAGCTGCCACCCACAAAACCAGGGGCCGGCTGGGCTGGGGACAAGGCAGGTCACGGGGACGAGGATGGAGAATACCCCCATCCCTGGGCTGTGGCCTGTCCCAGGGATGTGCCCCGTGCTGGGCGCGGGATGTGGCCCCAGGACGATGCAGCTGTGCTGGCCTCCCGAGCCAGAAATAGCAGTGTTATCTGCCATGCGCACGCCCAGACGCACCGCAGTCGAGATAATTTGGGCAAAGCAGTCAAAAAGGCAAATTAATTAAAGCGCATGTGCTAATTGTAGGGGGCATGTGCCTGAAAATAAGTAGCCGTGGCAGAAGCGTGGCCGGTGGGGGGACCCAGGCACCCGGGGGCACCGAGGGCTGAGGCCAGGCACAGCTCAGTGCACGCGCTGCGGGAGCTGCGGTGGGCACCGAGGGGAGGCGGAGGGGCGCTGTGCCCCCCGAGGCGGCTCAGCCTGCGCTCCTGTGCCCCCCTGCGCCCCCCTGTCCCTTAGTGTCCCGCTCGGGTGCCGCCCCAGCCCCCGCAGTGCCCCCCGTGCGCCCCCGCCCCGGCCCGCTGGGACGCGCTGCAGCGCGGCGGCCGCCGCCAGGTGGCGCCATTGTAGCGGGCGCGGTGCGGGCGCTGCCTGGTCCCTGGGCGCTGGCGGGTCAGGGAGAGGGGAGGGGGCAGGCGGAGATGGGAGGGCAGGGAGAGGGGAGGGGGCAAAGGGGAGATGGGAGGGCAGAGGGAGATGGGAGGGCAGGGAGAAGGGAGGGGGCAGGGCGAAAGAGGGAAGGGCAGGGAGAGGGAGGGGGCAGGGGGTGATGGGGGAGCAGGGAGAGGGGAGGGGGCAGGGGGAGAGAGGGCAGGGCAGGGAGATGTGATGGGGCAGGGGGAGAGGGAGGGCAGGGAGAGGGGAAATGAGAAGGCAGGGAGAGGGGAGAGGAGAAGGCGTCGACGGGAGAAGGCAGGGAGAGGGGTGAGGGCAGGAAGAAATTTGGGGAGAGGGGAGAAGGCATGGAGAGGGGCAGGGAGAAAGGGGCAGGGGGAGAGGGCAGTGTGGGGGGCGAGGGCAGGGAGAGGGGCAGGGGAAGAGGGATGAGGGGAGAGGGCAGGGAATGGGAGGGACAGAAGGGAAAGGAGCAGAAGGGGGAGGTGCAGGGAGGAGCGAGACAGGGAGAAGGGTAGGAGGGAGAGGGCAGGCTGCCATGAAGTTACAGCAGCCGCGGTGATGGGCTGCCGTGCTGTGCAACACTTCAAACCATTTGGGAGAGCACGGCACAGAGGCTGGAACAGCTGGTGCCCCGCTACGGAGCATGGCTCCTGCCTCCCTGGGCCAGGCAGAGCCGGGCATCGCTGGCATCGCTGGGCTGACCCTGGCCTCTCGGCTGCAGGAGGCAGAGACCCTGCTGCAGGGGGCACGGGGTAGGCAGGGGAGCCCCTGCCAGGGTCTTCCAGACCCCAGGACCCAGCTCCGCTTGGTGACAGCTGACAGGGCCATGCTGCTTCATGGGATGGGAGCAGGGCTCCGGCAGTGGCCCTCTGGGTCCCCATGAGGGTCTTTCTGCTCTGTGCCCCGGGCTGAAGCTGGGCCCCAGCTCCTGGCCAGCCCCAGGACCTGATGGCGCTGCTGTCCCTTGGTGTGGCGCCTGCCATCCCCCTGCCCATCCTTGGGATAAGGCTCACCGTCACCGTCACCGCTGGCCCGTCACCGCTGGCCTGCGCCAGCATCACCCCTCGGCCACCTACCGGGGCCAGATCACCGCACAAAGGACCTACCATGTGGATCGCAGATGTCAGGAAGGAGAGAATAAATGCCTGAAATGGGAGTATGCTGAAATCCTTTTCTTTTTTTTTGTTTAAAGTACACAGAAAAGCCCCTTCCATATTTTAATGAAAAGCCTTTCAGAAGAGGAGGCAAGAGGCTGCCATTTACAACGGGCTATTGTCAGGCGCACAAAGCAAACCCTTCTGGAGACAAACTGATTTATTAACCCGCACCTCGCAGCCCTCCCCCAGGCGGGCGAGCCCTTAGGGTCGGTGGGCGGTGGGGCCGGGCTCCCCCTGCTCCCCCGGGGTTCCCCGGGGTCCAGAGGGACGCTGCCCAAGGGGACACGGGGACACAGGGGGAGCAGGGATGGAGGGTGCTGCCCTGCACCTCTCCATCCCTCTGTGTGGCACAGGGCACAGCCCCTCTCCTCTTCCTTACGGCTCCCATCGATTTAATAGTGATTTGGCCAAACAGAAACATTCCTCCAAAGCCCACAATTTAATTTGCTCACCAAAGATGCCGTTAGTTCTATTTCTGATTTACGAGCCGGCTCCCCTGTTCCCTCAGCAGCAGAGTGGGGCAGTGATGTATGGGCATAAGATCAGCTTTGTGGGTGCGGGGAGAAGGTCCCCTTGGTGCGACCTGTCTCTGATGGTGCCCAACAGCAGATACCTGGAACATCTTGGTCATGAACAGATTGAGCCATCCCCAAGGGGAGGACACCTTGACACCTTGGCATCAAACAGCAGAAACCAACTCTCACCTCAGCTAAGAGCATCCATCCCACCTGGGTTTATTGACCCACCTGTAACCACCCACCACCACCACCACCACCACCAGCAGCACCACCAGCACCACCCCCCAACCCCAACCCCAAGCCCAAGCCCAAGCCTCACCCCCCCACCCCGCCCTGTGCAGGGCCCTGAGAGAGGGATGGAGGGATGGAAATGAATTCCCCTGGAGGGATCCCCGCCTTGCACAGCTGGTGCTCTCACTGCTGGCTAATTGCAGCCTCATTAAGCCAAAGGTGAGACACTTGCCTGGCACCACCAGCAGACCCAACCTCATTACAAATCTCAGTGCCTTCCAGGGGGCTCAGGTTTTCTGGTTTTTGTGGTTGTGGGGGCTGAGAGAGGATCTATTTATTTCCAGAGCAAAGCTGGGTGCTTGACTTGGGTGCACTCCAGCAGGGACAGTGCAGAGGCTGGTGATGGTTGGGGTCTTGGTGCATCCATGGAGTTTGCTGTTGATGCCAGTGGTGCTGAGGTTTCAGCTGAGTGTTTGCAACTGCATTGGGCTTCACCAGTTCCAGGCGGGCCGGGTGCTTTTGTTGCTGCACTGTGAGCAGGACCTGCCGCGGGAGCCCACTTCTCCAGCCAGCTCTGGAGGTGGGGAAGGAGCTGGAGCGGGGGTCTTGGGAGCGTCCAGGCTCTCTCTAACACAAGCCGTCTTGGCTCTTGCAAATCCTTTCTTTGAACTTTGATTTTCTGTTCACTCGTTCTTCTGCCTGAGGCGTTTGCAATTGTGGGATTGTGAGCAGCTCTGAGTTTCTCTGACTGGAAGAGATGAGAAAGAAGAGATCATTTCCTAGCCGCTTGTGCTACAGCGTGGTACCAAGGTCACTTTGGGTGTCTGCCTTACCCTTTTGGACAGTTTTCCTGGTGCCGGTGAGCTTCAGATGGCGAGAAGGGAAGGAGCAGACCTGTCAGAAGCACCCGCAGAGCCGGGTGCGGTTTGAAGGCTACTCCTCTTCTTCAGGATCTTCTGAACTCCAGCTATACTTTTTATTGGAATTCCAAGGGTTCTGCAAAATGCAAGTAACGTCAGCAGGATGATACCTGAGCTGCCAGGTGGGGCCAAGCCCCGGGATGGGGGGGATGCTGTTCTCTCCCCAGCCATGTGCAGGGAGAGGCTCCAGTGCCACAAGAGCCACGGCAGTGAGAGGAGCCAAGAGCTTTGGGGCTGGGATGGTGGAAGACCCCGAGTGACAGCTGCAGGAGTGCTTGTCCTGGCTTTGCTGGCATCCATGTGCACGGGTAGTGGAGGCTGCCGGGATGGCTGACCATCTTCCTCCAGCCCCTCCAACTCCTCCACTGGGATCTCCACCGTGGCAAGCGGTGACGGGTAAGATGGGAGGAGCAGCACGCTGGTGAGCCAGGGGGCTACTGCGTGCTGCCCTCAGCCTCCCCGCAGCTTCAGAGGCAAAGCAGTGCCCGGGGCTGGTGAGCCTGGGCCAACGCTGCAAGGCTGCATCCCCCTCCATGGGGGGGGTGGGGGGTGGGCAGCTTGCCCCACGCTGGGCCTTGGGGACCAGAGAAGGGCTGTGGGTTTGTGTCACCACCTGGCAGGAGCCCTGGGCTCTTCCATGCGCAGAGGCGTGCACGTGTCTGCACAACAGCTTGGGGTGTTACCTGCTCCTTAGCAGGAATATTAAAACGCTGCACTTGCTTGGTCTGCAAATACCTGCTGCAAAATGTACCCGAAGGGACAGCTCAGCCCTTCTCCGCTGAAAAGCGAGTCACGGCCGGTGATGCTGGGGTCCCTCTGGTGCAAGCACGGCGGGAGGTGGGTGGGGTGGGGTGGCTGCTTGCCCCTGGGCAAAGGGAATTGACACTCAAAGCTCAATTAACATTGCATAGTTGGTTTGACAGGCTGTGGGGCAGAGGTGGGAAGTTATTCGGGTTGTTTTGGGGTAGGAAAGCCACGGGGGTATTTCTTGGCCAGGTTTTGGTAGTGCCCAGGCGCTGCTGGCTGCTCTCCGATGAAGTTGGTCAAATTCTTCCGTGCCCAGGCACGTTAATTTAAAAACAGAGCCCGAACGTGGCCTGGACGTTGGGATTTTTCCTGGAGCGCGTTTGCTGGAGCAACTCCCACCAGGGTCAAAGGTGCTGGATGTGTCAGGTTAAGGGAGGGCAAGAGAAAAACCCAGCCCCCGCTGAAAAAGTTTGACGGGTGGCTGCTGGGTGGCCGTTTCCCACCTTCCTGCGGCACTGGGTGTCACGGAGCCAATTGCGGCTGGGAAAGACCTTGGAGACCCTCAAGCCCAACCGCTGAGCCGGGTTCTTAAAGCGCTGCTTTAAGAAAATACTGATTTATTGGGGGGGGGGGGGGGGGGGGGGGATCGTTGCGCCGAGGTGCTGCGCCCCTTCCCCGGCGAGGTCCGGCGGGATCCCGGAGCCGGGGGGGGGAGTGTTCCGGTGCCGGGGAGGGGGGCGGCCCGTCCCTCCCCGCGGGGCGCGGCGGCGGGCGCTGCGCTGCGCTGCGCTGTGCTGCGCTCCCCTCCGCGCCGCTCCGCGCCCCTCCGCGCCGCCGGGCTCCCCCAAGATGGCCGCCGACGTGGGATCGATGTTTCGGTACCGGACGCGGTTTGATGTCCGCCGGCTCCAGGTTGGTGGCGGCGGCGGCGGCCGCGGGGCTGGCGGCGGGGGGGGGGATCCGGGCGGCCGCCCCCCCCCGCCCGCTCCCGCCCTCCCTCCGCCCGCCCTTCCCCATCGATAGGTATCAGAAATTGATCCCCGCCGCCGCCGCTCTTTGTTCGGCGCCGCCCGGGAGCATGGAGCAGCGCTAGCGGCGATGGAGCCGCCCGGCCCCCGCCCCGCCGCCCCCGAGGTGACAGCGGGGCCGGGGGGGCGGCCGCCGCTCCGCCCCGGCGGGAGGGAGGGAAGTTGCGCGGGATGAAGTTGCGGGGAGCGCGGCCCCCCGCGCCGCTCCGCCAAGTTTGTGGCGGTGCCCGCCCGCGGAGCGCAGCCGCAGGTGCCCGCGGGCCGCCAAGTGTCCCCGCCGCCTGTCGCCCCCCCGCCGCGGCGGGGCCGGCCCGCTCCCCGCTGCCCGGGGCCGGCGGGGGCGCGGTAGCCCGGGGCGGGCGGAGCGGCGCCGGCCGGAGCCCCGCCGCGCTGCCATTGTTACCGCGGGCCGGGGCCGGCCGGCGGCGTGCGGGACCGGGGCGGGCTGCGGCGCGGGGGCGGGGGGCGCCTTTGTGGCGCTGGGCAGGTCCCGGCCGCCGTGCCCCGCCGTGGTGCCCTCGGCGGTAACGGTAAGTCCTTTGTTAACGCGGGCGGGGGGAGGCTGGTCGGGGGGTGCTGGCAGCCCGTGACCTTAAATAGGCACCGCGGTCGCGGGGAGGCGGCTAATTAACACAATAGCTCGCCCAGCGTCATGGGATGAAACCCAGCCTGGCTCTACTACAGAAGCCGAAAGGCTGGTTGACACGGACATGAAATGGGTTCATCCCTGTAGGATATTACGGAGTTTAAGACGTAGCACGCTTCGTAGGGGAGTAAACAAATGGGAGTGCGATTTCTGGGGCTCCGGTGCTGCAGCAACAGTTCCAGCCTTTCATACATTTTGGCTTTGAAGCGGATCCCGTGCCGCATCTGTGCTAGGCGACCCGAAAAGTACCGCAGGTAGCGCGGCCGGCCGGCTGGCCACGACTGCTCAGCTCGGGCATTGTGGCTGGGCAGGATTAGGGCGCTCGGCGCCGGGGCTGGGCAGCGTTCCCCGCTACGGCACGCTGGGGACCTGCGGGTGCGCGCAGACCGTTATGGAAAGGCAAAACGCTGGCGGCTACTTTTCCGTGGGTCTGTGGCAGGGGGAACTTTGCCGGCGGGGCCGGGCGGTGGGCAGCCCTCCATCCCGGTGGGGGGGGTGGGGGTCGGTGGGCAGGCTCCGTCCCTGCCGTTCTGCTGGACCAGGTGGCTGTGGCTGGGTGCAGAGCGGGAGAGGGAGCGGTGGGGATTGACTTCTGGGCAGGCTTCGTCGCCTCGCCGGGATGATGGTGGGAAAGGTGACCTTGTGCCAGCTTGGCCTAATGCCCTCTACTTAAAAAAAAATAAATAAAAAAAATGGGGGGGGGGGGGAAACGAATTAAAAAAGAGGAAACAATCCATTCATATTTTCCAAGGAGTTTTTCCTTATTTTTCTTTCCTCCTTTTTTTTTTTTTTTCTCCTTCCTTATTAATGCATGTGTCTAAGCAGCTCTGCTGGCCTGGGGCTGGCTGGGAAAGGCAGAGTTTGAGCAACCCTGATGAATTGGTAGGCATATATGAAACATGTAGATAATGTGCTACTCGGCAGCACTTTGATTGAAACGACTTGTTTGCTGATGATATTCAGTGGTGTGACTGAAACTCGCCTCCCAGGGTGGAGACAGTCTCAGGCACTGAAACAGGCTGGACGTGTATTTTTAGTAAAGTAGTATTTTCAGCTCAGGATTTGAATTTTGTGGCGATTTCCTCATCCCTCTCTGAGTCACACCCCAAGTCCTTTCTGTTGTTTATTGCAGATGTTGAATGCTACAATCATCCGGGAGTTAAGTGCTTGTTTTTTGGAGGAAGAAGCTAATATTCCTTAACGTGGTTTCTTGCCTCAGCCTGCAGGCAAGGATTTAAGCCAGAAACACCGTCAATCGAGTTTGCCCTGCCAGCATCAACTCACCTTGGAGGTGTCAGCCCTGCAACGGTGCTTAACTCACGATGCGCCTCCCCAGCTGGATGCTGGCACCCGTCAGGGCTGCATCCTAAAAGCTGGTACCCTGGGGTTTCCCTCCTTGCCTTTACACTTTACACAGATTTCCAAACTCTGCACCAGTCAACAGACATTCAGAGCACCGAGGAGCTTCAACACAGGGATGGAGCAGGGGTCTGTGGGCTGCCGGCACACCGGGCTTGTGCCACAGTGCCAAAAGGGAGCAATGCTGTTGTGGTTTCCTATTTGCCTTCTCTACTCTGTGCCGGGGCAGACTTGTGTCCCCTGGCAGGACCACCTGTGTCCGGGGAGGATGCTCGCTGCCGGAGCAGAGGAGCTGCTGGAAAATCTCTCTTGGAAGCCCAGCAGTACCAGTTTACTGCAGGCAGAGGAGAGCAGGCTGAGCCCTCACCATTAAGCAACACGCTCTTCCCGCTGCGGTGCGTCCGTGCTTAACTTGCCATCGGTCAGAGAAAGACAACACACGTGGGGACGAGTGTGTGTGGCAATGCGGGGCCTTCCCAAAGCGTCGGCTCTTGCGCTGGACTGGAGCGGCAGATCTGGAGAGGGCCAGACGGTCTGTCGGGAGCACTGAGCATCAGACACCGTGTGGCCTCTGGAGCTTCAGGGCTGGGTTGCTTCTCCCTGGGGGGTGCATCCCAGGACGTAAAGCCCCCATTCCTGAAGCATGGGTGTCCACAGTCCTCCTGGCGTGCCCGGGGTGAGAGCAGCAGGGATACAGGGACTGTCTGGCAGCAGGGCCATCCCTGCACGGTGCTGACTGCTGGTTGCATCGTCTCACTCAGCCCCAGCTTTGGGGACACCAGTTTTTGCCAGAGAAATGGGTGGGACTCCCTGCAGAGCCCAGCTGGGCAAAGGTGCCTGGGTGCTGTCCCTTCCCACCTCCTCCTGGGGACTTCAGAGCCCGTTGGGCCATTTTGCAACCCAGCAGAGGATTTCCCGCTGGCGAGGGCTACGCCTGCCCTCTGAGAGCAGTGTGTCCAGCTACGTCCTTTCCTCCTCCTGCAGGAGCAAGAAATTGGACAATGAAAATGGAGCTGATTGCTTGAGAGACGGCACGGCGGCCTGGGGCCAGGGGATGGCACAGCGCAGCATTTTAAAACTGCAGGTAAGTGCCCAGTGGGATATTTTGCCAGCTCAGAAGGAGGTGGGAGAAGGCTCTGCGCTGCGCCGGGGAATACGCTGCACAGGCGGGTTTCAAGAAGCAGCACAGGTTGAGCTGGTAAATTATGAAATGCCACACTTGAGGTCTGTTATATAATGTCCCTTTACAGAACCTGGGAGCTAAATATAAAAGAGACTTACGTTTGGGGCTGGTGTAAAGCGATGCTCCAGAATGGGGTTGTGTGGGAAGGAGCGCTCTGCAGCGCTGCGAGAAGCGGAAAGGCTTTCGAGACCCTGGTTTCACTCCCAGCTTCCATAGCTTGTTTTCTCTGCAACCTTGCGAAAAGCATTTACTCCCTGGGTCTCAGTTTCCCTCCCTTTAAATCAGGAACAGTAAAACCTCCATTTCCTTGCAGCTGCATTGTCAAGATTAATTCATGTTTGCAAAGTGACCTGAGAATCTATAGAAAGCCCAACAGTACATCATTATCCCGATCTAATCTTGGCATATAATATCAGCGGGCCAAGTTCCCCTCCCACACTGGAGGAGAAGGGGTTGTGCCAGCGTAGGTGAGGGGAAAATTCCAGCTGAGACCATTTTGTTTTCTTTGAGGAAATTCCCCTCTTGGTTAGCTCTGAACAGAAGGATCAGCTCCCACACAAATCGGCTCATGCCGAAGTGCAGAGGGGTTAATGGCACTTTTGGATGGCTCGTCCTGCCTCTCCAGGATGCTGATGGTGATGCTGAGCTCCCGCAGGACCTGCTGCTGCCTCGCTGGCTCCTGCTGCTCCCAGGTGACAAGGCTGGGAGCATCTCCCATGGGAAATGCAAGCAGGAGCAGAGCAAAATGCCCTAAGTGCCAGGATCCAGCCTGCTTGGCAGTGATCTGGGGCTGTTTCACACTCCCTCAGCTCCTGCCCTCTTCCGCTGTATTTCCACCACTGAGCCCAGCGTGGCCCCCAGCATCCTGCTTTGCTCGGAGGATGCTCCCTCCTGTCCCTGTTCTCCATGAAATGCTGGGAACAGCCTGGCCTACCTTCCTTCTTCCTCTCTGCATGCAGAGAGAAGACCGCAGATGCTGGACGGTCACAGGGGAGATAGACTGGTTTTCAGGTCAGGTGTGACTGTTGGATTTGGGGGCTCAAGGAAGCCAGGCGCAGACTGAAGGAGAGCTAAAGCACGGGATGTCAGAGGAAAGGTGAGGGTGAGCAGGGGATGGTGCTGCCACAGCCTAGTTCCTGCAGTGATGGAGGGATGCAGAGATGGAACTAGGATCAGCCTCGTTCAGCTTCTCTGCCAGCGCAGAGACACCAAGGGGCAGCTAACAGAGGGCCTGCCCCAGGCCGCAGGACCGGGGAGCAGCTCACCTGAGCTCACAGCGCTGCTCATTTCCCCCCGGAGGTGGCTGACATCCCATTCATGGGTTACCTGCAGACGGGAGAGCGAGAGACTGCTCCATCCCTTGTCTTTTGCTGGGACAGGGATGATGCAGAGCATCGTGGTCCCTGAGCGGAGGCTGAAATGGGGGTGTAGGAGCCCCAGGAAGCCTTGTCACCCCCCTTGCAGCCCTCCCCGCTGTGCAGTGCCCATTGGGAGCCGCATTTCACAGCCCGTGTCTGGCTGCATGGCTGGGACCTGGCCAAAGTGGATGCGCGGCCCCTCCAGGTACGATGTGTGGTTTCTTAAAACCACCTGATCAGCCAGGCCTGATCCTGCACCTGTGAAACCCATCCGAATTGCTGGAAAAAAATGTTTTCTGACAGGATGGAGATTTGCAGGGGTGTTGCCAAGCAACTGGCTCAGCTCTGCTGCCTCCTGCTCCTCTCCTCCTCCTGAAGAGTGAGCAGGCAGGGGATGGCTGCATCCCTGCATCCCTCTGCCCTGCCTGGCCAGGGCAGCCTGCCTCTGCCTGCCTGGGGAGGTACCACTGGGGAAGGCAAGGACCACTTGTGGCTGGTGCGCCGGGGTGCTGCTGGCCGGTGGGGGTGACCGCTCCTGCACGCCCAACCCATGGCAAATCTCCATCAGCAGCAGGGTTAGAAACAGGCTCTCTCTTCCAGCCCTTCTCTGAGCTGTGCAGCTTCCCTTTGAACTAGTCCCAGGAATGTGTGCTGACACACCGAGCAAAACGCTCAGGAGGACTCATTATAACCCGACTTTGATTAGTGCCACCTCTGCATTTCTTTGGGAGTTGCTTCGCATTTACCCTAAGAGAAGTTGGCAGCCCGAACCCTTGGGATTTTCTTTTCTAAAGCTTTAATTTAAATCAACTCTTGGGCAATAAACTGCCGGTTACAAAACTCAGCTGATGTCCCTTGTAAGGCCTTGGACCTGCAGCCAGGGCCATGAAGCAACGGCTGGCAGGAGGGGAGGCAACTGATAGCTGCGATCTTGCAAAAGATCAGTTGCTGAGTGAGTGGCAATAAAGAGCAAATCCAGCCAGCTTGTAGAAATGGCAAATGGGCCAGACTGCTGAGAACAATCTGTTCCTTCTCTAGAGAAGGGCTGTGGTGCTGGCGATGGGCTGGGCAAGGGGCTATTCTCAGTGTGAGCTGCTCTGAAATTCTGCTTCAGAAAAACGGCAGGGCCGAGACAGGCTAATTACCAGGAGACATGTCCTAAATCAAATAAAAAGGCTGCAAGTGGCTTTGCCAGGCTGACTCTTCACCAGGGAGGTTTGTGCTGAAGGAGCCCTGCTCTGCCTCGTCCCACAGACCCGCTCGCTGCTGTGTCCAAAGCTTTCTGCTCCAGCAGCACAGCTGCCAGGCTGATGCTGGGGCAGGGAAACCCTGCTGATCCACCTCAGGTCATCCGCCGGCCTTTGACTGTGCACTTTACTGTCTCGTTCCATCACCTACCTAATCGGGCATTAATAACGTCACTGAGCCAGAACGAGAGCACCCAGTTTCTTGCCCAGTGCTGCAATTGCTGTTGGAAGGGGATGCCCCAGAGTGCCCAAACCTCTCCCATCAAGGCAAAACTGGGGAGACAGAAAGGTCTGGGACTGTCTATATTAGCATCGTGCTGGGCTGGACCTGGGGTGCGCTTCCTCCAGGCAGATTTCTTTCGCTTGTCCTGCTTTCCTTGGGGCTTGTGGGCTCCCCCAGGATACTTACTGGATACATCCTGCTGATGTGACTTCATGGCAGTCTCCCCTCTCCCTCCTACTCCTTTTCCCTGTCTCTCTCCCCCCCGCCCCTCTCCCTTCTGCTTCTTTTCCTCCTGTCCCTCCCTTTCCCTCTCCCTGCCCTCTCCCATCATCCTTCTTCCCCTGCCCGTGCCCTCTCCCCTAGTCCCTCTACCTCTGCCCATCTCCCTGCACTCCCCCCCCGCCCCTTTCTCTCCGCCCCTCTCCCTGACTTCTCCTCTCCCCTCTCCCTGCCTCTCTCCCCCTGCCCCCCTCTCCTCCTGCTGATCGTCTCCATGCCCCCCCATTTCCCCCTGCCCCTCTCCCCTCCTCCTTCCCCCATCTCTCCCTATCCCATCCCCTCCCCTCCCCTCACTCCCCCTGCCCCCTCTCCTCTCCCTGCCATCTTTTCTCTCCCCCTCCCCCCTCCCTCCCCTCTCCCCCTGCCCCCTCCCCTCTCCCTGCCCTCCCATCTCTCCCTGCCCTCCCTCTCCCCTTGCCCCATCACCTCTCCCTGCTCCCCCATCTCCCCCTGCTCCATCACCTCTCCCTGCCCTCCCCTCACTCCCCCTGCCCCCTTCCCTCTCCCTGCCCTCCCATCTCTCCCTGCCCTCCCATCTCTCCCTGCCCTCCCATCTCTCCCTGCCCTCCCTCTCCCCTTGCCCCATCACCTCTTCCCTTGCCCCATCACCTCTCCCCTTGCCCCATCACCTCTCCGTGCTCCCCCATCTCCCCCTGCTCCATCACCTCTCCCTGCCCTCCCCTCACTCCCCCTGCCCCCTTCCCTCTCCCTGCCCTCCCCTCTCTCCCCCCTCCCCCTCCCCTCTCCCTGCCCCCCATCTCCCCCTCCCCCTCCCTCTCCCTGCCCTCCCATCTCCCCTGCCCCCTCCCCTCTCCCTGCCCTCACATCTCCCCCGACCCTTCCCCTCTCCCTGCCCCGCCGGGGACCAAGCAGCGCCCGCACCGCGCCCGCTACAATGGCGCCACCTGGCGGCGGCCGCCGCGCTGCAGCGCGTCCCAGCGGGCCGGGGCGGGGGCGCACGGGGGGCACTGCGGGGGCTGGGGCGGCACCCGAGCGGGACACTAAGGGACAGGGGGGCGCAGGGGGGCACAGGAGCGCAGGCTGAGCCGCCTCGGGGGGCACAGCGCCCCTCCGCCTCCCCTCGGTGCCCACCGCAGCTCCCGCAGCGCGTGCACTGAGCTGTGCCTGGCCTCAGCCCTCGGTGCCCCCGGGTGCCTGGGTCCCCCCACCGGCCACGCTTCTGCCGCGGCTACTTATTTTCAGGCACATGCCCCCTACAATTAGCACATGCGCTTTAATTAATTTGCCTTTTTGACTGCTTTGCCCAAATTATCTCGACTACGGTGCGGCTGGGCGTGCGCATGGCAGATAACACTGCTATTTCTGGCTCGGGAGGCCAGCACAGCTGCATCGTCCTGGGGCCACATCCCGCGCCCAGCACGGGGCACATCCCTGGGACAGGCCACAGCCCAGGGATGGGGGTATTCTCCATCCTCGTCCCCGTGACCTGCCTTGTCCCCGGCCCAGCCAGCCCCTGGTTTTGTGGGTGGCAGCTCTTCCCCAGACCCCTGAGCTGGGCAGATCCTCCTGGTTATTGCCGCCGTCCGAGTGAAAATGGAGCTGAATCAGGCAAAGATGCTAAATTAAGTCTGTTTGGAACAAGCTGTTAAACATGCAAACCTTCTGAACACGAAGGAGAGATGGATAAAACCCTCCCAGAGCTCCCGAAGATGCTGCCAGCAGAAGGGGGATGCAGGGAGGGAGTGCAAGGAAAGGGAAGGATGCCCCCAAGCCCCCCTGCAATGGCAGCTGAGGTGCAGGGACGTGGCTGAGGGCACAGAAGCCGTCTGTGGCAGAGGAGATGGCCTCCGGCCACCAGCCAGCACTGGGACACATGGGCCAACCCCTGCGGCGAATGAAGAGACGGGACGCAGCTTGATGCAAGCAAATGTCAATTTATTGTACAGAAGCACGCGTTTTTATACACTTTCAGAAGCTGCGCGTTTTAAACTAATTGGTTCTTGAAGCTAAGCATTGCATACTAGGCAATCCCTGGTTGGTGGTTAACTACCAGCAATTAACAGCAAGGTGTTACCTTTCCTTGGCGCCATCCTTGGCGCCATCCGTCTCCCACTTCCCTGTGCTCTGTAAACATGCCCCATCATGTTAATTGTTGTCTAGACAAGCTCGAGCACATTCCCCTCAGCTAACTGATTGCCACGCATGGTCCTAGTTTCCAGACTGCTCCTGCAAACCCCACAAGCCCCCTTGGCGTGAACTCCAGGGACAGGGTGGCCACCGGCACCAGCTTTAAAACATCATGGATCAGAACCGGGGTGGCTTCGTCAACAAGGCAGATCTGAGAGACACGTTTGCTGCACTCGGTGAGCCCCCTTTTAGGACCTTCCCCAGGAGCTTCAACAACGTTAGACTTACTAAGTGAGAAACCAGCTGTGAGCCCCCCTTTAGCCAAGCCCCGGCAGTTAACTGGATCTCCTGTTTTGCTGGAAACTGCCTGATCCAAACCCAGTTCTGTTAGGGAGTGAGATCCCACGCCGGGTGACTCGGAGCAGCTCCTGCAGCAGCAGGTGGTTTATCCCGTAGGTACCAGAGAGAGCCAGCTCCTGGGTCACACAGCCAAATGCTCCCTGCCTGGCTGTGCCCGTCCCACAGCATCCCTGGGTGTACGGGCGTTACAGGGATTGACGGGGTTTGTAGGAAGCTCTGAAGTTGCAACCTTGGCTCTCCCGTCGTGGAGGTCAGCACGAAGCAGCGATGGGGCTGGGGAGTCCCAAAGACACCCCAAGCTCAGGGAAGAGGACGCAGGCATTCAGTCCTGTTCGTTTCTGGCACTGGGGGCCAGGGGGAACCACAGTGCTGGTGGGTTTGACCCAAAACAGCTTCTGAGGAGGGCTGAAGGAGGCTGATCCATGGGGCCGTGCAGGAGGGAAGCGGCACAGCTCAGTCCTTTGCAGCCTTCTTTGCTGTGATCCTGCAGCCCGAGAAACCAGAGCTGGACATGTCCAGCCCACCCACCCTCAGCCAGCACGTTGATTCTCCCATCATCGCTTCTGCTACTGCCATTCCTTATCAAAGGTGGCTCCCCAGGGCTGTGCCGCTTCCCTCGGCTGGGGGCAAAATCCTCCAGGGGAAGGCTCCTGTGCTGTGTCTTCTAGCCCCCAGTATGTAGAGCGGAGCGCAGAGGTCTGCATGAATTTGCAGCAGGACGTGGACACACAAGTCGCCCAACGCTGCTCTCCCCTAGGACGCCTGAATGTGAAAAACGAGGAGATCGATGAGATGATCAAGGAGGCACCCGGCCCCATCAACTTCACTGTGTTCCTCACCATGTTTGGAGAGAAACTGAAAGGTGAGGGGGCACCCGGGAAGCTGGCGGGGTTGGTGGGCACCCACACCATCACTAATATCCCGTCCCACGTGGGGAGGCCACCCAGCTCCCAGGATCTCCATCACCATTCCAGGCGAGACCCATCAGAGACTCCTTGGAGGCCTCAGATGGGAGCTGCTCAAGGAAAGGCAGGTGGCACCGACTGCCATGCTGCGGTGTGCAGAGCTTGGGGAGTGGGTCAGAGCAAAGATGCCTCCCACGCCACAGCCAAGAGGTGACACCTAGGGACAACCTGGGGATACCTGTGAAATGATCTCCCTCACCCACCCCTCCCACACCCTTTAGTGCCACCTTCTCCCAGTTGCAACACAGGGACCCCCCCCAGAGACAGAGGCTTTGTTGGGACCATAACCAGCAAGAACCCCTCTCCCCAAGAGCTCCAGTCTTTGTCCTCCAAATCGTGGCCTTGGGCACTACCCCCCGCCTCCCCATCCCAAGGCACCACAGCTAGGACAAACTCAGCGCCATGTACCCTGAGCAGCTGTCCCCAGGCAGGTCCCTGCACCCCAAAACTCGTGCCAACCTGCCATACCAACAGTCCCAAAGGCAGGGCTGGGGCTGCCCATGCAGAGAGCTGGATCTCATCCCATGTCTCCCCAGCCGCTTGTGGGGGAGGAGCAGGTCCCCATGCCTCAGTTTCCACAGCCGTTTAAAAAAACCAACAGGCTGTGCTGCTGCTGTCCCTCCAGAAAAAAGGGGCCAGGAGATCTTGCAGTGCCTCTGAGCCTGCTGACAGCAACGGTGCCACCAAGTGCCACCCTGGCAAGGGCCCTACCTACAGCATGGGTTTGACCCAAGGGGCCCATCCAGCTGCACCCTGTATCACTTACACAAGCCAAGGCACGCAGCCCCCCGGCAGATCTGCAGAAGGCTACGAGGCCCCACGAGTCTGTGCCTGGAGCTCTATAAATACACCCAAAAGATTAGATAGCTGCCGGACGCCAGGGCGGTGGTGACACCGCCTGCTCTGTGGGCACACCATGACCCTATGTCTGCTCCTCTACATGCCACCACCCACGGTCGAGGTCCCAGCTGCAGGGTCAGCATTCCTGTGGGCCCCCCACTTCCCAGCCTGGCCCTCACCTTCTCCCCAAAGGCTGGGAGAAGCAGGAGGCTGCAGCTGGCTTCCTCCACCGCCACCTCCAACGGCTGTGGCCATGTCACCCGCAGGTGCTGACCCGGAGGAGACAATCCTGAATGCATTCAAGGTGTTCGATCCAGAGGGGAAAGGCCTGAAATCTGCCTAGTGAGTAAGGGGTGCCTCGACAGGGGGCAGGGGGGTGTCCTCACCGAGGCCTCCCTGGTGCTCACCGTGCTCTTGTTTGCAGCATCAAAGAAATGCTGATGACGCAGGGTGAGAGGTTTTCCCAGGAAGAGGTACGAGCTCCTTCCCACCCTCCGCCAGCCTCCTGTGCCCTCCACCCCGACAGACCCCCAGCCACAAAGCCCTTCTGCGCTGCCTTTTCAACCCGTTTGTTTCCCGGCAGGTCGATCAGATGTTCGCAGCCTTCCCTCCGGACATTTCTGGCAACCTGGACTATAAAAACCTTGTCCACATCATTACGCACGGTGAAGAGGACTAGCCCACGCTCGGCACTGGGGCTGGCAGGATCACCTCTGTCTGGGGTGCACGGGGGGCGGGGGGACCCTTTACCTCTCCCCTTGGGGAATGCGTCAATGGCATCCACATTAAACTGCCCTTGGCAAGAGGAAACCCAGCCGCTGGTGTGAGCGGTGCTTGGGCTGGCGTGGTGTGTCTGCGCAGTGTGGCTGTGCCCGGCGGGAGCCCCCGCGCCCTCCCAGAACCCCCTGCCCCAGGAATGTCCCTGGGGACAGAGACTCTTCAGGCAGCCCGGTAGAGGGGACAAACTGAGGATTCCTGCCTGCTTCTCTCCCTTCCGTGCAGGGAAGCACACGGGAGCCACGGGCTGAGTCACAAGAGCTGTGATAATCCCTTCCTCATAAGCTGGAGTGCGTGGCCAGCTCCTTCCCAGGGACTCGGCAAACCCAGAGATCCCTGGAGGGCAGAAGCACGAGACAGCGCTGGAGGCTGCAGCAGGGCTGTGTTTTGTAGACCTGGTGTTGCTTACTCAGCTCTGGGGTGAAGGGGAACAGAGGAGGTGCTGAAGGTGAGCGAAGGGCATCTGCGGCCCAGGTTGCAGGGTGCGGCCAGTTCAAGGCGATGAGCAAAATCCCCAGCCAGCACATTGCTCCTGAGGTTGCTCTTTGCCGTTATCCCGGGGACTCTGATGAGCTAACAAGCCAGCCATCCAGTTCCAGGCTAATTCACAGCCAGACGGACAGGCTCTGAGGATGCATTTACTTGGAAATGATTTTCATGGCAGAAAGCAGAATGTGGCACTAGGTAAGAAAAATCACAACCGAGGGCAGAGCGATGCTGGGAAGGCACTGAAGCCTGAGGCTCCCGGCGGGGCTGGGGGAAGCTCCCAGGGATTTTCATCCCATTCCTGCATGATCAACAGCTCCGTGGGATAATAACCCCCACCTCTCCAGGGATGAAGCTGTCACTGTCTCGGTGGCCCTGACTGTCTCATACTGCAGATCCCTCCTCTCTGGTTCGCTTCTCTTCACCCTCAGCAGAAATAGGGCCAAAGCTCCAGTTTCTAGTGTGTCTGCGCAGTGCGGCTGTGCCCGGCGGGAGCCCCCGCGCCCTCCCAGACCCCCCTGCCCCAGCCTCCCGGCCCCTGCACATCACCCTCGCGTGCCCTCTCCTCCCCTTGCCTCCTCGGTTCCCAGCGTGGCCCAGCTCCCAGACCCAAACAGGCTGTTTCACGCAGGGCTGGTGGCTAGCAGCCACCTGGTCCCACCAGCCCAGGACCAGCGCTGAGCTCAGCTTTCCTTCAGGCAGCAGAGAGCTGCCGGCTTCTCCCAGCTTAGCAGGCAAAGCCCCGCGAGCCCGCTCTGCATCCCCCCGTGGCCTCACCAAGCCCCTCGGGCAGGCATGGTGCAGGGCAGGGACTGTGGTCACCATGTCCCCGGTGCACCACTCCCGCGATGCCCAGCTGCGGGAAGCGCGTGGCGTTGAGCAACGGCAACGGCCCCCCCGCCGGAGAGCAGCTGTTCCCACCCCCGGCCATGGCTGCTGTCAGCAGTGGGCCAAGCCGTGCCGAAATATCAGCCGGCAAGCTTTTGAAGCCCGCAGAAGGTGTTGGGAGATGGAAGGATGTCCAGGGCGCAGAAGCAGAGGGGCAGCTGAGGAGCGGAACTGTTTATTTCATCCCTCCGTGCCGGGCTCTCACTCCTTGAGGCTCTTGCTCCCCTTCTTGGCGGCAGCGGCAGCGTGGCCCAGCTCCTTCTCGCAGCTCTGGAGGACCAGCTGGTGCAGCTGCCCGTGGCCCAGCGGCACCTCCCCTGCCCAAGAAAAGGACACCCGTGTCTGCCGGCACAGGCCTTATAGATGTGGTGGGGTGGGACAGGCCGGTGGGGATTGGCTGGGGAGGAGAGGTGGCAGCGGGGGATTGGCCAGGCGGCCATGAGGGGGTTGTGGATTGGCTGTCTGCCTGGCCGTAGCCCCTCCCTCCCACCTCACTCACAGGCGGCGATGTCGGCGGGGGTGCTGTCCAGGGCGGGGGGCGGCGGGCAGAGCCGGGCCCGATCCATCACCCACGGGAGGCTGGTGGTGCCCAGGAGCGGGCTGGCGAAGGGCTGGGCCGGCTGCGAGCCCTCAGCCCGCGTGTAGCGCAGGACGCTCTCCATCAGCAGGAGCTCGTTGGTCTCCTTCTCCACGAGACCTGGGTGGGAGGGAATGCTGTCCCACAGGGCCCCTCCACCGGGCCCTGCCCAAACGCCGCCCCGGCGGTCTGCTGGGCACAGGACCCATGGATTCCCCCCAGGCAGTGCCGTCAGGCTCCCCAGGGGCGAGGGGTCAAGGCTGGGTCCCACACCCAGAGCCAACATGGGGGCCTGGGGGGTCCACCGGGGTGGTTCTACGTCCCGGTTGGCTCCTGAATTTCCTGGGGATTTGGCATCGCAAATTCCCATTAGGGACACCCGTGCATGACGGGGTGGGGGCAGGAAACCAGCTCAATCTAAACACGGGGCAAGCAGGGGGTGGACAGACAAGGTCTGGGCCATGTGGCAAGCGAAGGCGGGCAGCCCTGACCCACCTAAAATCCGCGTCAGATTCCCATCCGTGATCTGCCCATTTTCTCCAAGCTGCTCCGTTGTCTTCGTAGCATCGCCACCGATTACTTCCAAAAGGGCCTCCACGCCACATTTGATCTGGCCCAGGACTCTGCTGCTCTCTTTGCATCTCTCTTCGCACCAGTTGGCTTCCCTCGTGGTTTCCGCTAGTTTTTCCTATCCGCAAAGGTTTTGCCAGGTGTCACAACAGCCCCCTGCTCGCGCCCCCCCACCCCCAAGTCCTGGCCAAGTCCAGTCCGGACACTGGAGGCGGCCCAGGAGGGGCTGTGGGATGCTCCCATCCCTGCAGGGGAAAGGCTCTGTGAAGGGGATCCCAAGCTCCCCATGCCACAGCCCAGGCCCCAGGTGCCAGAGAACCAGGGCTGGCAGAAGCCCTGCAGTCACCCTCTCCTCATGCACTGGGAGACAGGGCTGCCAAAGCCAATGCAGGGCCCTTTTCTGCCCATGCCTCTCCAGCCGTTGCCCAGAGCGGTGTTGACGGGACCACACTCGCTAGGACACATGCCGGGACACACAGGCTTCTGCTGCCCTGGCAGAGGGAAATCCCGGCTGCCATACCTCCAGCTCCTGCAGGACATGGAAGTTGCCCGTCTCTGCGTCCTCCCGGTCCATCATAAGGGTCGTAATTTCGTCCTGTGTAAACACAAGCACATGGAGGGCATACTGGCTGAATGCTCACCAGATGTGCCCAAGAGAGGCTGGGGACCATCCCTCCACCCTGGGAGCAGGGACATCCCACTTGACCCCTCTGGGGACCACTGTCCCCAGGGCAGGAGGACAAGTCATGACCCCCCTTCTCACTCCAGCCAGCCCCACTCAAGGCCGAGGCAGCTCTTGGCCCTCCTGCATACTGCTGGGTACACGGTGGCAGCACTGAGACACTTTTAGCTCTGAGAACACAGCCTTCTGTCTGTGGGAGTTCTATTTTGGGCTACCGCTTTGCATTCCCCTAATCCCACCCGTGTGGCAGGCTGTGAGCTGGGCTCCGCTGTGAGCAGCGAGGCCGGACACATGGGAGAGGAAAAAAACCCACGCCAGCCCCAAAGCACCAGCTGAGAAAGGGCAGACATGAAGAGCTTGGAAGAGACCTGGACATCCTTGATCCTCTGCTTCATCTTCTCCATCTCGTTCTTCAGCTCAGTGATGTAGATGAAGGAGGCAAAGTTCTTCCCCTCCTTTTCGATCAAGTTATCCACCAGGCGGTCAAAGTTCCCGTCCTCTGCCAGCTCCAGCAGGCGCCTGTAAGCCACCTCCTGGCTCTCGAAGCTCTCCATTTGGCTCTGCTTGGCCCACTGGGCTGCCTTCAGGGCTGAGGGAGAGATGGAAAAAGAGGCCTGGCTGTGCGTGTCCCTGCAGGGCTCCCTTTGCAGAGCCTTTCCCTGCAGGTGCCCTGAGGTTTGGCGTGGGGCCTGGGGCCAGAGGGGCAGAGAGTGTCTTTATTTCACCCAAAACTAAGCAGGGAGCTCCCTGTCCTCATGGGAACGGGGCAAACACGGTGGGATCCTTCCCCAAGAGGACAAAAGGAGCCATAGGGGCAGCTCCCTGCCTCCCCACCCCTCCCTCTGCCCCAAGGGCACCCCAAGACACATGATGCTGGGTGCTTTCACTTGGTTATCACTCTTCATCCTTTCCACTTGTAGGCTGAAGGCTGGGTGAAGGAGCCTGCAGGCAGGGGACAGGTCCCGCCTTTGGGGTGCAGAGCTATGGGGAGAGGTCCCGCCTTTGGGGTGCAGAGCCATAAGCTTCTATACGCAACCCCCTTGGGCAACTCTGCCAACTCCTGGCTTGTGCTACCAGTTGCAGGTATTCTCTCTCATCTGGTACCTTTTCTCTTTTTGGCCACTTCCTCCAATTCCGAGCGATCTCTGCACTTGGTCAGCATGAAGTTTTTCAGTTTGTTCTCCTTTTCTAGGGCACGCTTCCGCTCCTGCAGCTCAACATTGCGCTGGACTGTGTCTTCTATGTGTCTTTTGTTCAAGGCTGCAATCCTTGCCAGAGCCCCCATCCTGAGCACAGAGAGCAGCAGGTTACATCACGGGAAGGTATAAGGATTTGTAGTCCTGCCCATTCCCATGCATCTCTGTGCCTGGCCGAGCAAAACCCCCGTGATGCTGTGCACGCTGGCCAGCTCCCATGCAGATGCAGCTGCGTTAGCCCGAGGCCAGCAGCAGCTAACACAGCTCTGGCTGGGGGTTTGTACTCGGACACAGCACCCAGCTGTGGCAGCCAAGCTCACTTTGCCTGGAGCTGGCTGGTCTCTGCTCCAGGTCTGCTGCACCCTCCCATGCAGGCTGAGATGGGACTCGGGGGGAAAGAGGCTGCTCCATAGGGCAGTTCACCACAGCCTGAGAAACATCTGGCATAGGCGGAGTAAACCCCCCTGGGGGTACTGGTCTCCCTGCACTGACCAAGCACCAAAGCCTTAGCACCCAGCTCTAGACAACAGCGGGTGCATCCTCTCTCTGAAGTTGCAGATGGCCTCTCTTTACATCGACACCCGTCGCTGGCATTGCCCACCAGCGCCAAGTTTGCCACAGAGGGTTCACAAGGCCACGTACCGCTGCTTGTAGCCTTGTGTGCACTGCTCAGCGGCAGTGTTCATCCTTCTCCTCTGCTGAGCCAGCTTCTTATGGAGCTTCAAGGAGAGCTTGCCCAAAAGAGCTTTCTGGATTTGCAGCTTTTCAATCTCTTCTCGGAGCTCTTTGTTTCTGGACAGGATGGTATGGAAATGGACGGTGACCTGGGGAGAGGCAAGCAAAAGGTTTGAAGCTGGTGCGGGACTTGGGGGCGTCAGGTTTCTGCTGAAAGACCTTGACCACGGCTGGGACAAATCTCTTCTCTGAAGTTGCTCCTGTACTATCCCCCTCCCCAAGACAGGGGAGGTAACAGCAGGCTAGGCTGATCATGGAACAGACCAGGAGCTGGTGGTGTCCAAGGCAAGGTGGCTGCAGGCAGCTCAGGTTTATCACTAAACAGGTGCAGACCCTCAGGCTTCTTGGCATGGCCCAAAGTGCTGCATTTGGCTCACCAAGCTTGAAGGAGCCTTTGAGATACTCTGGGAGCAAGCAGGCCAGAGGAACGAGCCAGCTCCTCCTTTATGCTGTTTGTCTCAACCAAATGCATCTGCAGCATTACACTTGGTCCTGGCCAAAAAGGGGGTTGCACACAGGCCCCAGTGTGGCCCCACACATGGTCTCCGGAGGTCTGCAAAATGTTTGCTTACGTTGTTTAGATGCAGCTCCAGTGTCTCAATCTGCTTTTGCAGCTGTTTGCTACTGTTTGCTTGCTTCGCCTTCACTGCCGCCCGGTTTTGCCTCGCCATCTTTTTTTCCAGCTCTAGTATCTGCACGTACAGGTTAGAAAAAAGAAAGAGAGGGGAAAAAAAAGTCAGTATAATCTCCACCCCTACGTTCTGGACTCTTGGCAGGACACTTAGCCAAAGAAAATACCCTGTTGACCTGAACTACAGCAACCATGTCATTAAGGAGCTCACAGTTACAGCGGCAGCTTTAATCCCAAGGGATCCCACCCTGCACACTCAAGAAACATACGCTGTAACTAGGAATGGGTTTATTTTCGTGTGGCAAAGGAAACGCAGCTGCCTCTGGAGGGAAATTCAGCAGGTGCTGAAGGCGGCACAGCAGCACTCTGTGCCGAGCAGAAGAGGCAAGGAGGGTGGCTTTTTGGTAGGGGTAGAGTGCTGGCCAGACAGGGGTCTGCGCAGCACTCCCTGGGAATGAGTGGAGGAAAACTTTTGTCAGAAGTGGGCAGCTGCCAGAGGAAATAAATCCATGAGAAGAGCGAAGTAGTTGGAGAACAACGAAGCCGGGGGCAGGTGGGAGAGGTATGACTCAGCCAAGAGATCCCTGATTGAAAGCTAACCCTGTTGCGGAAAACTCTACAGCACATCTAGCACCTGCAAACCACCTGAGCATGTTCCCTGGCTTCCGTCATGGGTGGCTTGTCCAGAGCAGAAAGCTGCAGGGACCTGTCACTTCTGTAGCCCTGGGTTGCCCTGGGCATGCCACCCCACCACTGACCAAACCCAACCAGACTGTCCTCAGGAGAAGTGATGGGACATCCCTTAGATGTTGCTGCTCCTCTATTTCCCATGTCTCAGGCAGCACAACTGACTGTTCCAGTTTTGTCTTTTTTTTTTTTACATGAGGAAAAAAAAAACCCTCAAGGGACAAGCAGAGGGATGTTGTGTGACCCCAGGCAGGCGCGTGCCGTCAAAGAGCAGCTGCAGAGACCCGTGGGACAAGAAGGTGGTTGAGAGTCAGACCTGACGTTTCCAGCCAGTGCTGACTTGAATGGGAGCCTGGCTCTGCCCGCTTGGCATTGTCTTGTGGTTTTTGCCAGGAGGCAGCATTATATTCCAAAGCCTGAACCAAGTGCGTTTTACATAGGGTTGACTCTGTGACTCTGCACTGCTCTACCGTGCTCAGCCAGGGAACGCTCCAGATGCTCTTACCTCCTTGTCCAGCTCCGCTAACAGGGCTTTTCTGTCTTTAATCAGGGAATCACACTGATATTTGGTCTGCAAAAGGCCTTGGAGCCCCGTACAATTCCTCTCATCCCGCATCCTATTTCTTGGGGATGGGATCTGGCTCGGCGTTAATAACACCTCTTTGCGTTCTTGAGTCAGCGACGCTATTTCTTTTCTGTAAAAACACAACGACAAATGACCTTTAGCACATCCCACCTGCAATACCGGAGCAAGTCCTCACCCCTCCTCACTTCAGCACCGGGGTCCCCAGATCTCGGCATGGAGGAACTTTCCAAACACAAAGCTGCACTCACTCCTGAGCCTGCATTTGCTGCCTCACGTTGGCACTGTAAGATTTCCTCTTCTCCGCTGCTCTCTGAAACTCTCTCTGCAGTCTCCTGAACTCGGCTTCAGACACCTTTTTTTTCTCCATCGCGGGCACGTCCAAAACCTTCTGCTCCAGAGAGGGCTCTCCCCACTGCCACAGGGAGGGAGAGCTTGGTCACTTGAGCAAACACGACCAGCAGCGGTAGACAGCAGAGCTGGACACTGGGGAGCGGGTGGATGGCACCACCACCTCCAGCCGTTTGTCACCACCTTCAGCTCTTCGCTGCCACCCAGTATTCATGACGTCACAATATGCCTGACCACCCAAAACACTGAGTCATCCAAACCAACTCCATGAGAGCTGCCGAGCCGCCTCACAGCTTCGTGCCCAGCACAGGAGGGCTGCAGAATTAGTCCCCCCACCACCCAACACTGCCGGCCAAAGCAAGCCTGGCTCCCCACCGCCTGCCCGGCTGACTGCACCGCCACGTTTATTTCTGCAGGGGAGGTCCCCGTGGCAGACCTGCACCTGCAGAGAAGTTCACCTTGGGTTTGTGCTTCACTTTATACCTTGGAGTCCATCGTTTCTTCCAGCTAACTCTGCTGGTTGCTCTGCAGACGCCTCGGGAAGGGGATGATGGAGCCTCTGCGGGGACAGACCTGCTTCCCAAGGGGAGAAATGAAACGCTGGTTAAGGGGGCGTTTGTGTCCCCCTGCCCGTCCCTCAGCACCCGCTCGCGTGTTTGGCACATGAGGAAACCATCACAGACGGCTGCGCGATGAATAAAAGGAGAGCATCCGTAGTGATGTCATCGCAAAACACACTCCTCCTGTTGAGTTTATAAGTAGGGGAAGAACAGATGGTTTGAGCTGTTCCACCCTGTCCAGTACCTGGGTTTCCACAGAAATCCCGGCGAGGCCAAGGCCCCCCATGCCGGCGGGCAGAGCCCCCGGGGAGCGTAAGTGGGGGATATCGCCTGGATTCAGCCCCTGTCCCGCCGCAGGCAGGGAAGGCGCTGGGGCTGACCACGCAGCCCTCACCCCCACCGCTGGTCCCCCCCAGCCCTGCTGCAGCCCCCCGGGCTCCCCTCTTGCCCCCAGCGCTGCTCACCCCACCGCAGGGTGCTGCGGTTCCTCTCCAGCCAGGGGATGGGACCACGGTGGCAGTCAGATATTCCCAAAGAGCAGCCCCCTGCCTCCCACGGGAAGCGCAGGAGAGAGGAGAGCCTGGCAGGGAGCCAGCCCTGCTCCCTGCTCCCTGCCCCAGGCTCTGTGGAACAGGCACTGGCCCCGTTGCCAGGTCCCACCGCAGCATGGATGGGGTCTCCATTGTGACTGTCACCAAGGGGGCGGCCGGGGCACCCCCACCCACCCCATGGGCAGCGCTGGGAGCCCATGCGAAACAGACCCAAGTGGTTTCCGTGTCCCACAGCCAGCCCTGAAGCATGTGCTCCAGCATCTCCCTGGCTGCATGTCCACAGCAAGCAGAAACCCACATTTTACCCGTTCTTGCTTCCCTTTGCTGCTCTCTGAAACTCTCTCTGCAGTCTCCTGAAGTCGGCTTCAGACACCTTTTTTTTTTCTCCATCGTGGGCAATTCCAAAACCTTCTGCTCCAGAGAGGGATCTGCCCAGGGCCACAGGGAGGGAGAGCTTGGTCACTTGAGCAAACACGACCAGCAGTGGTAGACAGCAGAGCGGCAGGGTTAGAGACCTTATCCTCCACATCACCCCTGGTCCAGAGGGATGCCCAAGGCAAAGGATGCCCCAGGGCAAAGCAGCAGCTCACAATGGCATGCCCAAGCTGTGAGGACAAACCAGAAGGGAATGCAGGGATCAAGGGTGATTCCAGCCACAGATCCCTCCGAATCCTGTCCTACCGATTTGCCACAACGTTATGTAAGAGGAGCTTGGCTCCTGAAAACCTGCCAGGCTCACGAGCAGTAAGCAGCAAGGAGGAGGTGAGAATAGAAACAAATAAATCAGCACACGTGGCAGCTACCTCCACAGTGGACCACGTTTTCAAATGCTGCGTGTAAGCAGAAACTCCAGGTGTCCAAGAGCTGTCAGTGGGCTTGTTCTGCATTTTCAGGAGCGTAAGGGGAAGCAAAACCTTGATCAGCAAAGCCACCGCTCTCTGAACACTTGTTACCTGTCCCAGGGCTGGGAAGGCTTTGGTGCAGCAGCCTTTGGGAAGCCTGCAAGCACCTGCATGGGGGATTTCCCACATATTGCATCTGCATTTCAAAATCCCCAGCAGAACAAAGGAATCCCGGGGGGAGTGGAAGATCTCTTTCTCGCTCCCACATCTTGTGTTCAGTGATACGCCTCCCACTGGGGTCCACACAGGCAGAGCAGCCTTTGGACCAACAGCAAACCAACAGACCTTCATCTTATTTCCACTTTCCACTCCTCTGGCAGCCCTCCTGGTGCTCCTTTTTCATTGGTTTTAATTAGAGAAGCAGGTCATCCATGAAGCAGAGTTATGCTGGGGTAAAATCAAAGGAAGCAAAGAAACCAGCCGCGTCCCAGGCTGCTAATGTGCATTTCTGGCCAATGCACTGAGGAACATCCACAAAGTGTTTTCTTCAAGCCATGTGAAGCTGAAGCTACACAAAAATATCCCACTTCATCTTTCTGAGAAGCAGTTGCCTCTGCTTGTCTTGCAAGGTCTGCTCCACACCATGGGTCAATTCACATCCCTCTGTAACCACATCCAGGCAGCCTGAGGTGAGCTATGCAGGGAGCCACCCCGCTCCCCAGTGCCTCTCCCCTTGCGCAACAAAGAGAAAAGGCAAAAAATATGCTCATCCCACCATAAAGCAGCTGAAGAAGGGCTGAAAATCCCTTTGCTGGATGTACAGCACTGGCTGACACCAGTTTTTCCTTTTCCCACCTTGTGAACAGCTCAGCTGAGCCCCATGGAAACCCGCAAGAACTTTCTAGCCGGTTATGAAACTCAGGTTTTGGCGGAGCATAGAGATTCCTGACCAAAGAGGGGAAGACGGGGGCTCCACTCCTTGCCAAAGCAGTGTCAACTGATCTGCTACTGCTGCTCTCCACTTAAAGTAGGACAAAGCCTCCTTTCGCGCTGTTTGTCCGCTTTTTCTAAGCGATGCAGCAGATGACCACCATGCTTGCCCAGGGATGCTCGACGGCAGACAGGAAATACCTTTCATCAGAAACCCATAAAGTACCTCAACTTTTTTTTATTTTTTTTAAAAAAACAAACATGGAGGGACGGAATAGCAAATCACATTTTGCCCATGTCCAAATAGCCTGTCTCAAAAATTTTGAAGCAGAAATCTTTTACCATTTTTTGTCAAACATGTCACTTGAACAAACTTGAGATGGACTTGTTCTCGTTGTTGACAGCATCTGTTGGTGGGAGATTTCAGACAGAGGCCAGCCGTTGAGACTGAAACCTTTGGCTCGGTGGAAATCAAGTCCTGGCTGGGGTGTGCAGGGTACACCAGTGAGAAGAGAGAGCACGACAAAATCTCCGACAGGCATCGCGCTGCTGGCTGTCTGGGAATGGAGCTGCATTCGGCTTCTGCACATGGTTTGAGCCCTTGGTGAGCCCCAAGGTGAAGCCAGAGGCTCAGGAGCAGCAGCCAGCCTCCTCGCCAGGTCGCACACAATGCATCTGCCTGCCTGCAGCTGGCAGGTTTTGTTACTGGAGGGAGATCATTGCACTGTATGTTTTGTAAATAAAATATGATACCAAGAAAACACCTGCCTGTGCGTCATCAGCTCCCTTCTGAACAGGACAGGAACCCCTACATCTCCAGATCAGCCTCGCAACATGTTCCAGCTGCTCTTCTTTTGCCTCACAAATTGGCACCGTCTAACCCCCAGACTCCGCAGCATCTGAAATTTGGGGGTCAGCAAAATATTTTCGTCATCAGAAGCAAGAAGCATGCATAAAAGCTTTATCTTGATTGTAACACAAGGAAATCTGGATGCAAACAGTAGGAGTTACGAAAACATCTAAATCCTGCCTGGGTATTGAGTTTGGAAAAATAATATTTGACCCACAAGTCACCTGCTCTTGTTTTTGCAGTGTTGGAACAGCCCGTGTAGATCTTTGTTTGAAATGTACACAAACACGTTGAATTTCATGGGCTTAGTAAATATGTAATCTAAGGCAAGGGGAAGTGTGGGTGACTCGCATTTCTTAGGATCCGCCTACATACAGGGATAAAATAATTATTTAATAAAATAATTTCATTATTATCTGCATATATATATGTGCATGTGTGTATATATAGTGTATATATGTATCATATTATACACACGATAGATGTATGTGTGTGCATATATTAGGTATATATATATATGTACAGAACAATAATGAAACAAACGCTCCTTATTTTGCTCCTGTATGTAGGTGGGTATTTATATATATTATATATATTTTTAAACATAGCCAGATTATGAGCAACTGTACAATAAACAAAGTGGCATGTGCATGAGATAGTGAGGACAAATCAGTGGGGAAAAATATTTTACATGGAGGCTTCCAAGGAATGTGACCAGAGTGGTGATTTCTTTGTGGCATTCTTGGTTAAGCCTCTTCTAACAAGAATTGACGGTGCTTTGGACCTTGCCTAATACAGTTCAGCAAGTGAGATATATTCTTTGCCCTGTCCACTGTCTTTTGAAGGGCCGGATCCTTCCTTCCAGAAGTAGGGTGTTCCCAGTGAAGTCTGCACCCTAGAAGGTGCTGAGCTCTCCCCTTCCACCTCATTTTCCCCAGCATTAACAGGAGTGAAAGGCACCCCACTAAAGGTGCTCAGACCCTCAAAGGACTTGGCCCTGGAGAGGGGGTAACAGCTGAAGGTTAAGAAGAAGATATTTCCAGCAAAGAAAACAAGGGCAGGAAGGTTCCTCTGGAAACACTGGACCAATTCCCCTTTTCAAATAACTCAGTTAAGTCCAAGAGAACTTGGCCCACACAATGAGAAAGGATTTGGTGCAAAAGAGCTGGGGTGGGTGGGTGTGGGGGTGGGTGTTGTTCCCTGGGAAGGTGCAGAACAAAAATAGATGTAAATCTGCAAAGGCTGTCACAATGAAGTACATCTGAAGTAACTCTATTGTCTTCAACGGGGTTACTTTGGGCTTACACCATCGTGACTAAGATCAGCGTCTCAGCTTGGGCATGCTCATTACAATAAGTGTTCGCTCGGGGAAGTCAAGCATTGCAGCTGCGTCTTGCAACGGGCAAGCGCCTGCCTTTCAGGTAGACTCTGCATCCTCTTCTCTCCTTCCTCCCGCCAGATCTAAGGGTGCTGAGGCTGCAAGTCCTTTGCTTTATCGCCCTCACGAAGCTGAACTCTGCTTGGGCCCCACCGCGGTAACAAGCTTTTATGAGTACTGTATAACTGCCGGCAGGGGGAATCTGGCACGCATAGTGGGAGCAATTCACGCGGGGAAGGGAGGGGAGGAAGAAAGAGGTTGTCACAGCCAGCCATTCAAATTAAAGTAGGAGTCAATAAGCAATTAAACAAGATTTCAGAGAAGCAAACGGAACTGTGAGGAGGGCCCACACAGCCCATCTCTCTTGCCCATGCCATCCAATTTATGAGCAGAACCTCATTTACCCGTTGGTAGCCAAGGTGCAGCTACATACGGGATAAAGTAACAGCAGAAGCATGAAACAAAAGAGCAAGACACTCTGGAAGGTGCAGGCTGTTTCTCTGTCCTTAAGTATTTCAAAGTGCTGTGCACTTCTTGAAGCCTTTGCAGGGGGAGACCCACGTATCTGAAGGCGCTCAGGAGCCGAAGGGCTTGCTCAGGCTGCACAAACTGCAGTGGGTGAGCGGGGCCGGGAGCTTGTGGCCCCGAGGCGAGCTGGCCACGGGCTCACTCTGCGAGCTGGCCACAAGCTCACCTTCCGAGCCGGGCCACCGGGCTCACCCTGCGAGCTGGCCACCAGGCTCACCCTGCGAGCTGGCCACGGGCTCACCCTGCGAGCTGGCCACGAGCTCACCTTCCGAGCCGGCCACCGGGCTCACCTTCCGAGCCGGCCACCGGGCTCACCTTCCGAGCTGGCCACGGGCACCCAGCAGCGGGCACCCTGCGAGCTGGGCCACAGGTCAACCAGGCCAAGGGCTCGCAGGGAGCAGGAAGGGGCCGCCACTGCCTTCCCAGGTCCCACCACTCACCCCTGCAGGCCATGGCTCCTCAGGCCGCAGCACCCGTGAGGCAGATGGCGGCCACAGGTGAAATCCGGACGGAGGAACAATCAAAATAAAAGTTCCGTTCACGGGCGCTGATCTGAGAGAATGGAAAGAGGCTGCCCGAGAATACCGTAATGATCCGATAAAGACGGCACAGAATTTTAAATTTCTAATAAAACAGCACAATCCTGACTGGAGTGATATACAATTATTATTAGATTGTTTGACTGAAACTGAAAAACAATTAGTCATAAAAACAGCGGGGGATCTCGCAAAGGAACATCATAATATAAAGGGAGATAATTATAGAGAATGGTTTCCTTTGTTGGACCCGGAATGGGACCCAAACCGAGCCGCTGAAATGGGAAGATTACAGGCATACCAGGAATGGATATTCAGAGGAATGGAGAAAGCAATTCCTAGAACAATAAATTGGGCAGCGTTATATGAGGTCAGACAGGGTCCTTCTGAAACACCTTCAGAATTCTTAGACAGAATAAGAGATGCAATGCACCGGTACACGTCTCTGGACCCAAATTCGGAGGTAGGCGCACAGCAACTAATATCCCTCTTTTTAGGACAATCACAGGGGGATATTAGGCGCAAGCTGCAAAAATTGAGACCTCCTGAAAATAGAGACTTGGAAAAATTAGTAGAGGAAGCATGGAGAATATTTAGTAACCGAGAAGAAGGTTACAAGCAGGACCAAAAGAAAGTATTAGCAGTAGTAAGAGAAAATGAGAATCAAAAATCTAAAGTTAAATCAAGGCGTGGGCTGACACCCCTGGGTAGGAATCAGTGTGCAATATGCAAAAGGACAGGACACTGGAAAAACGAATGCCCTGAACGCAGACATCAAGAAAACACTAAATGGCGCAATAATCAAGGGAAAACAATAGCTCACATGGAAGAAGAAAATTGACTAGCCGACCCATTAATAAAATTAAAATTAGGAGAAGAACAGGAGGAGGTGGAATTTTTAATAGACACAGGAGCCACCTATTCGGTTTTGAACCAGGCTTTAATGCCTTTGGGAAATGATTATGTTTCAGTAAAAGGTGCAACTGGCCAAACTGAAAAGGCTTATTTTTGTAAACCTTTAAAATATAAGTTGGGAAAACAGATGGGGATCCATAAATTCCTATTTATGCCAAATTCCCCAAAGGCCCTTCTTGGTAGGGACTTATTAGAACAATTGGAGGCAACAATCAAATTTAAAAAAGGGGAAGTTACTCTGGAGGTAAATAATCATCAATACATACAGGTTATGAGCCTATCTCTGGCCAATACTCCTATAAAAAGGGAAATTGATACCAGAATTATTGATCAGGTATATCCCGGAGTATGGGCAATTGACATACCGGGACGTGCCAAGAATGCATCACCTGTAATAGTAAAATTGAAGGATGGACAGAGTGCGGTAAGAATTAAACAATACCCACTGAAAAGGGAAGATAGGGAAGGAATTCGTCCAAACATAGAGCGATTCATAGAACTAAAACTACTAAAAGAATGTGAGTCAGAATTTAACACACCTATCCTCCCAGTTAAAAAACCTGATGGGTCTTATAGGATAGTTCAAGATTTAAGGGCCATTAACAAAATAACAGAGGATCTGTATCCTGTAGTAGCTAACCCCTATACCTTACTAACCACCCTGACACCTGACCTAGCTTGGTTCACAGTTTTAGACTTAAAAGATGCCTTCTTTTGCCTCCCTCTCCATGAAGCCAGCCAAAGAATTTTTGCTTTTGAATGGGAAAATCCCAGAAGCGGTCGAAAGACCCAGCTCACATGGACGGTGTTGCCACAGGGGTTTAAAAATAGCCCCACAATTTTTGGAAACCAATTAGCAAAGGATTTGGAGTTATGGGAACCACCGTCAGAAGAAGGGAAAGTGTTACAATATGTAGACGATCTTCTTATTGCAACCAGAACCGAAGAATCTTGTATTATTTGGACTGTGAGTCTGCTGAACTTTCTGGGACTACAAGGATATCGAGTTTCTAAGAAGAAGGCACAGGTGGTGTTACAACAGGTCACATACCTGGGGTACGAGATCAGTGCCGGACAACGGGTCCTGGGGAAGGCCCGAAAAGAAGCCATATGCCAAGCCCCCCGACCACGAACTGTAAAGGAACTGCAGACATTTCTGGGAATGACAGGATGGTGCCGGCTTTGGATATGTAATTGTGGCTTGCTTGTTAAACCATTATATTCCCTGATAGCAGCTAATCAGAAGGATCTTCAGTGGGATGCTGAATCAGACAGAGCTTTCCATGAACTGAAGAAAGCCTTGATGTCGGCACCAGCACTAGGACTTCCTGATGTGAGTAAGCCATTTTTCCTATTTTCCCATGAGAAACAGGGAATGGCATTAGGAATACTGGCACAAGATTTGGGACCATACAGACGGGCAGTGGCATACTTCTCTAAACAGCTGGATGCCACTGCAAAAGGATGGCCTGGTTGCCTGAGAGCAGTAGCAGCCGTCATCCTAAACATCCAAGAGGCCCGGAAGTTTACCCTGGGCCAGAAAATGACTGTCTTAGTATCCCACACAGTGTCTGCAGTCCTCGAAACAAAAGGGGGGCATTGGCTCTCCCCACAGAGATTCCTAAAATACCAGGCCATAATGGTGGAACAAGATGATGTTGAGATCGTGACTACAAACATCGTCAATCCGGCCTCATTTCTTAATGGGAATATTGGAGAATCAGTCGATCATGACTGTCTAGAAACGATCGAAGCCACTTATTCTAGTCGGACAGATCTCAAGGATGTTCCTATTAATGGAGCTGAACATCGGTTCACGGATGGGAGCAGCTATATGCTGAATGGAAAGCGACATTCCGGATATGCTGTTACAACCTCTGAAGAAGTGATAGAATCGGGGCCGCTACCAGCTGACACTTCGGCACAGAAGGCTGAAATCATAGCCCTTACTCGAGCTCTGGAGAGAGCTCGGGGAAAACCTATAAATATTTGGACTGATTCTAAATATGCCTTTGGAGTGGTACATGCTCATGGAGCAATATGGAAAGAAAGGGGACTGTTAACCTCCCAAGGAAAAATCATCAAACATGCGGAAGAAATCTTGAAACTCCTAAATGCGGTCCAGCTTCCTGAAAGGGTGGCAATTATGCACATTAAGGCACACCAGAAAGTGAGCACAGAATTGGAAAGAGGAAATGAACTGGCGGACAGGGAAGCAAAACAGGCAGCCAGAAAAGCAATCAAGGTAGAGGGTGCGCTAATACCCGATGGACAAATATCTCTAGAAGGTAAACCAGACTATACTAAAGAAGATCGCAAACTGATTTCTGACCTAAAGGGATCATATAATGAGGAAGGGTGGGCTATAATCTCACATGGGAGAATAGTGATTGTTGCGACGGAGGGAAGACACAGTCGCTCAATATGAGTGATCAGCAGACTTCGTTTATTGTCCCTTACAGTCACCTTTTATGCCTTGTTATAATTAGCTCATACATATTACAAAAGTTAAGCTCATTATTGGTTAGTTGCCTAAATACCAAGCCCACCCCTAGTTTCTCTTCTGTAGTTTTCTGTTCCCACCTGCAACATTCTTTTCCCACCAAAATCTTCCTGTTATTGTGTAACAAGGACAGCCAAAGACAGTGTATTTTGCTTTACTTCAGATAAGCTGAGAGCGATGTGCATTTTTGTCCAGCCAGCTGGACTATGTCTATGTGACCTTTTTCAGCTAGCCAGTTATCCACAATTCCCCTGTTTTTATTTTGGGCGACATAGGCTTGGTCGACCATTTTCAATAACAGCGTGTTAACACAGGAAAATACACAGCCAACTTATAAAATCTCAGTTCAGAAGTATAATTCCTGAAATACTTGAAAAATAAAGTTAGCTTGAAGCTTTAATTTAGATGCTCTTTCTGTTCCAGTGATATAAAAAGTTTAAAAAATTCAAAGGTAATTTTAAAGTTCTGAACATGGACTAATGCAAGCTCAAACCCGAAAAAGAAACCAAACTGATGTTTGACTAGGAATATTTGCAAATATTTTAGTGGAAAATCCCTGACCATTAACAATTTTCTGTCCAAATAACAACTGCCCTTATGCAACCAACCAGTCCATACATTTTCTGAAGAATACCTCATTGATATCAAAGAATTAACAAAGGGGAAAAATTAGTTCTAAGCTATATACATTCATAAGTGTTTTTTTCAATAGTTACATACAGATTTACACACTAAGCCATAATGGCTTGTAGGTCATACACACAAGAATAGTACGTTGCTTATCTGTCTGAATGTCTATGCTAAATTTGACAACTGTGCCACAAGCCAAGCCTACATGGGTGCTGTATGTTATGCACGTTCCTTAACAAACAGAAGTATAATAGACAAATTCCCAAGACCTAGTCCCCAACCTAATTATATTATTTTATAGCCAATTAAGGAAAATAACACAAATGTGCATATCTGCATGTGCACACACCTTTTAGTTCAGAACCAATCTGTGATAAAAGGCCTTAGCCTTATGGCATCATCGAATCTTAACGAGTACAGTAATTAAAAATGCAGTCTTACTGTAAGTGCGATTTATGCTGACATTCCCTCAAATGCTACACGTGAGTATTTCTCACTCAACTGCCTCAAGTTAAAATAGTAGTATTTGTTAATATGTATTAAAAAAATCATTAATTCTCTACAATAGCAGTTGACTTCCATAACACTATGTAAGCAAAAGAGGCCTAAGATGGGTTTTCTGAATACTAACAATTTATTTTAGACTGTCTAAACTCAGGTCTTGAAAGATTTCACTCTGCCAGACATAGAAACACTGTTGCACTCCAGTTGTGATATCCCTTTTCCCAAGTTGTCACATGCACATCTCGCTCAAGCAACATTATTGTCAAAGTTTCTCTCTGCTACATAAAAGCATGTTGCACTTGTAGATATAAAAGACAGCACCCTTACTTAGATTATTACCTTATTACCTCATAACTCTTAGTATACCTTGTATCTCTGATTTCATCACTTCAAAAATTCACCAGAAGCAGATAAAACCACAGCCTCAGATTAAACTACACCTTAACTGCTGATTCAAATAAAGGCATTCTCTTCCAGATATGCCTAATGCTTACAAATAATTTTGGCTGGTTTTGATCAAGAAACTATTATTACAATAATGATCAAAAATAATAATCCCATTTGCAAAATGCCTTTAAGCCAGCCTCCTAGTCCCAACCAATTTCCACATTCAGAATACAGCATAAATACAGAATACAGAATAAATTATCTCCATCAAGGCAAAAAGGCTTCTTTTTAAACACAGAAATGTTTGCTAGTTCAAGGCAGAAACCCATTTCTTGTAGGTGACATCTGAAGCTTTTTTTTTTTTTTTTTTTTTTTTTTTTTTTTTTTTTTTTTGGTGGGATTGTAATCAAGTCCGTATTTTTCCTTGAGAAGCTTAAGCTGTTCCTCTTGTTTCAGGAGTGTTTCCAACTCTGATCTGTCGACTAGGTCCATATTTCCCAAAGATATCATACATTTCCTCCGCTGTGATTTTATACGGCAGGTTCCGAATATAAAGGGTCCGATTGACCTCTGGGGGCAGCCAGATGTCAGCTCGCTTGGCCGCTTGCATCGCCATGGCGCCGATCGGAGCGGGGGGGGTGGAGGGGGGGGGTGCAGCCTCGGAGAGAAACCGCGGCCGGGAAGGGGCCTGCCGGGCCGCGCCGCCGCTCGCCGCTGCCGCGGGGGTCCCGGATGCTATCCCATACGCTAATAACCCGAGTAATTCCTTTTTACAATCTATGTCCCGAACGCTCCGCTTTTCTAAAAAGCATATGAGCGAATCGTACGTCGCTTGTCTCTCCATACCTTCGTCAGCGCTGTTGCAGCCTTTGCGAGACTTCGGCGACGCGTGGCCGGCGGGACCCTCTGTAGGTGCTCCCGGGCGCGGGGACTGTGCCCTTCCGCCTCCTGCGCTGCTTTCAGGACCGGTACCCGAATCTCCGTCGAACCGTGGCTCGCAGGTTCAGCCCTCTCTAGGGTCCCTGTTCGGGCGCCATTTGTTGCGACGGAGGGAAGACACAGTCGCTCAATATGAGTGATCAGCAGACTTCGTTTATTGTCCCTTACAGTCACCTTTTATGCCTTGTTATAATTAGCTCATACATATTACAAAAGTTAAGCTCATTATTGGTTAGTTGCCTAAATACCAAGCCCACCCCTAGTTTCTCTTCTGTAGTTTTCTGTTCCCACCTGCAACATTCTTTTCCCACCAAAATCTTCCTGTTATTGTGTAACAAGGACAGCCAAAGACAGTGTATGTTGCTTTACTTCAGATAAGCTGAGAGCGATGTGCATTTTTGTCCAGCCAGCTGGACTATGTCTATGTGACCTTTTTCAGCTAGCCAGTTATCCACAAGTGATTCCTTCCTACATGGTATGGTCAGTAGTCAGGGAAGAACATAGAAAAAGGCACTGGGGGGCAGAAGCTCTATATAAGGATCTCACTAAAAACATAATAGCACGAAATTTGTATACTACTATTAGACAAGTAACCCAACAATGTGATCTTTCTCTCCAGACTAATCCTAAGATTACCAAGGGGCCAAAGCTGGGAAAAATCGGGAGAGGAAATGTTCCTGGGCAACATTGGCAGATCGATTTCTCGGAACTTCCTAGAAAAGGGGGGTATCGATATTTATTGGTACTAACAGATACCTTTTCAGGTTGGCCAGAAGCCTTCCCGTGCAGAACTGCTAAAGCCCGGGAAGTGACCAAAATACTACTCCAAGAGATAATACCTAGGTTTGGAGTCCCAGCGGTAATGTCCTCGGATAGAGGACCACATTTTGTGTCCAGAATAGTGCAACAGATCAGCCACCATCTAGGAATAGATTGGCAATTACATACCCCATACGGACCACAATCGAGTGGCCAGGTGGAAAAAGATGAATCATCTAATCAAACAACAGATTGTCAAGTTAGGCCAAGAAACAAATCTAACTTGGCCCCAGTCTTTGCCATTAGCTCTTACACGAATTCGAACCAGACCAAGAGCAAAAGAGGGGCTTAGCCCATTTGAAATTTTATATGGACGACCCTATGGGGTACAAAAGGGGATGTCTTCACAGATTGGTGAAGAAACAATGACTTCCTATATGGTGGCACTAAACAAACAATTAATAAGAATTGAGAAGCATGTGATGGGAACACGCAGTAGGGGTCTGGATGGACCTGTTCACGATATACAACCAGGAGACTATGTATACGTTAAGTGTTTTGCAGATAAAACCCTGGAACCACAGTGGACCGGACCTTTTCAAGTTCTACTCACCACCTACACTGCAATCAAGGTTGAGGGACAGAAGTCTTGGATTCACCATACCCGGATTAAGAAAGCCCCTGCAACTTCGTGGAAAGTAACCCCAGATAAAAAAGAACTGAAACTCAAATTTACTCGGACAAATGGGAACAATGTGGGTGGCAAGTAAGTGAACCTGAGCGGTTGCGGATCCACCATATGGGAAGGGCACCACAACAAACAATATAGAACAAAAGAGTCTGGGACTGAGCCAGTGGCCGGTCTTGCCCAACTTGTTATCAGTAAGCCCCAACTCAAACAAAGATATTTTTGATCAAAACAGATTTTATGACAATGCTACGGAGGTAGAAAGAAAACTCCAGTCATGGTGGAATATGGTGAACTTCACCTACGACCCCAACACACACACCATCACAGCTTTTGTATTAACCATACATAATGCAGTAATAATTACCATACACCCCATTGTAGCCCTTGGAATTAACCATAATGGGGTGCTCCTATACCCTTTTGAACATAGAACATGGGCCAGAAAGATAGGCGACAAGTGGCAAACAGTAGATTTAGAATCTTGTATTATGCGAGAACAGCAGGGCTTCCTCTGTGAAAGCAATACTATAATGGCTCATATGTCATTTCGAGGCCCAACCAAATGCAAACTTGAAAACAGTAATTATATATGCAGGGAAGGGATGTGCGTGTTTGAGAACTAAGTGTAACACAATAACCATAGATGGGGAGGTAAAGGAGACTGCACAGTATTCAAATTATTGTATTTGTAATTTTACTACTATCACAGGATGCGATTTTAGTTACTCAGCCCCAGTAGTGTCTCATCAATTCTTAAAATCCAATTTTACCCTATCACAGATAATAATTCCTACCCCCATAGGACTAAATATAAGCAGTATAAAAGAACTATTAAAACATGCAGATTTACAACGTATACTGGAAGAAACCAAAGAAAAGGGACATGAAACTCTTCTTATGATCCATCATGATGTAGAGGGGATCAAGAAAGTTTTAAAAAAGGTAGAACAGGATGGAAACCATAACTGGTGGGATACTCTCTTTGGCTGGTCACCTTCTGCAACAGGAATTCTTAACACTATGGTACACCCCATTGTGATCTTGTTGATCAGTTTAGGAATTTCCTTAATACTAACCATTATGTTATATTTGTGGGTTTGGAGAATGTTTACAAGGGTAACACTTATGTATGATGCTTTATATCATTCGGGAAGGCTGCTTAAGTAAAAGAATTTACTTAATTTAATAGAAAAGGGGGGATTGATATGGAGAAATAATGTGAAATGGGGATAATGGACATGGATTGTATGTGTCTGCTTAAGGAATGTGGGTATGGTGACTAGTCATGGGTGCGGTGACAACTACAGTTTTGAGGAGACGCCTGTCCCTCCTCCTCTAACAAAGGGGCTGTTTAAAAGAGAATGAGAAAAGAAGAGAGACATTCAAATGCTATCTAGAGGGAGGGAGTGCTAAGTCTCCTTGCTGGAAAAGATTGGGTGGTCACAAGGACATGAATCACCTGAAGAAGATCGGATGGTCACAAGAACATGAATCACCTACAAACCTGCAAGACCACCACATTCCAGGAAACGGACTGATAAGCTAATTAACATACGAAGCGGGGTTTAGGTAACGAATATGTATAGGCGTTAATTGAATATTCATTTGTTCATTGTATAAATGTGAGATGGTTCGTCACTTCGGGTATGCACGCTTGTGGAGGAGCGATCCCCCGTGCATCTGCGCGCAATAAACATACCTACTTTATAACTTTCGAGTTATAGAGTCTAATTCCGCACGTCACCACCACTCACCCCGCAGGCCATGGCTCCTCAGGCCGCAGCGCCCGTGAGGCAGATGGCGGCCACAGGTGTGATTTTGGTGCTGTTGGCCCTATTCTAGGGCTGGGGAAGCGGTGGATCCCCAGAGAGGGAGCCCACCCCTCACGCCAGCTGCCTCCTGCCAAGCTGCCGTCGCCTCACAGCTCAGCCTCCGTGCGGGTGCCCGGAGGAGGCTGTACTGACAGAAGGCCGACCCCAGCCGCCGCCCCCCGCCGTCAGCAGACGCCAAACGGCCACCGTGTGGCGGCAGTGCCGCACTATTTCACCTCCCGTGAGCGGAAGTATTCTGCGAGAGCGGCACGTCTGCGAGTCGCTTCCCGCCCCGCGCTTCCCGCCCCGCGCTTCCCGCCCCGCGCTTCCCGCCCCGCGCTTCCCGCCCCGCGCTTCCCGCCCGGCCTGTAAAGGGTTCCCGGTGAGCCGCCCCCCCCTCGCAGTATCCGTGCGCCGGCCGAGCTCGCTGAGGAGACGGCGGCCATTTTGTTCAGGGCTGGGTCTTTGCTGAGAGCGGCGTCGAGCGGGGGAGCCGGGGGGGGGGGGAAGAGCGAGAGGGAAGAAGGAGAGCGGGGAGGAGAGGAGTGTGAAATGTGTGCATTTGATTCGTGTCAATATAGAACAACGCTAGGACCGACCGCATGAAGAAATGTAACCTTGTGTAACCACACGCCTAAGAAAAACAAAGTGATCAATGTATATAGTTCCTGTATCTTGCAAAGAACATCTGGCTACATACCTAGTTTCTGTATCTTACAAAGGACATCTGGTTACACACCCTGATATGCAGGCTGAGCTGCTAACCCAATAGTGTTAAGTAAGAGAAGTTTACAGGGCACATGCGTAAAATCTAGGGTCATCCGAAGGGTGAGCTGAGGAAGACTGCTCACTTCATCCATCGACCCCCAGAAAGGGGTTAAGAAGACTCTCAGAGATAGCAAGAGCATGTGCCACAAAGTATGCGCCTATGCCAAGGATCTATTTACATAAACCAACCCTTTCTTAGAAATAGCTATGAATATATATTAGTTTAGGAAATATAAACCAAAAATAAATTCTGTACAGCGCGCGTCTTGGTGGAGCGCAGACTCCCGGCGCACCCGGTGCTGTTTGCTTGGCTCAATTTGCTTAATAAATTGCAAACTTTGATTGTAATCCTATCTTGGGACTAAGTTATTTATCACAGGAGGAAGGGGAGAAACGAGCCAGAACGAGGGGAGATGTGCCGGCCAAGCAGCGAGCGGAGGGAGGGGGAGCCGTGGGGAGGGATCTGCCCGTCCGCTGAGAGGCGATGGCAGATATAGACAAGCTCAACATCGACAGCATCATCCAACGGCTGCTGGAGGCTGAGGGTCGGGGACGGCACGGGGCAGGTGGCCATGGGGGGGGCGGCCGAGCCGGTGCCCGGGAGCCCATCGGTGCGGTGCCTCAGGGTCCCGCCTCAGCCGCCACCGCGGGTCCTGCCTGCCCGGTGAGGTCAGGGGGGCAAAATGGAGAGGCGCCGAGGCGCTTTGTCTCGCTGGGGCTCGCCTCCGCCACCGCCCCAGGCGGCTCTGCCTGTTGTTTCGAAATCTCGTAATGAAGTACTTATCAACACCAATGTGATGCACATAAGCACACACTTCTTTATTGACGGCCGGGTGTGTGAGTGAGTCCTCTCACGATCAACGCACACCAAGCTTCAAAATCATACACCATATATATAACTTATTCATACATATTCATTAAATATTCATGCATAAACATAATATTTCCCGAAAACCATCAACATACTCCCCTCCCTTATCCAATTCTGTGCAGTAAAGATTAGAAAGATCTAGAAATGGGTCTGGGGTACTATTTGGGTAGGTGGCACATGAGTCAGTGGTCGCAATCTCCGCCTGCCGGAATTACCTTTTACTTTCTTGGCAGGTATCTATGGGTTGTTCCAGTCTACTCTCCCCAATTCCCATTAATTCTACATTTTGACGTCTCCATGCATTCTCCTACGTAAATATGTAAATACTGTATCGAACCATCTTTAATCTTAAGTCTGTTATCTAAGTTCTAGTCATTCCTACTAGGTGATTTGGACCTATTCTTTTGGTGTTGGTACAGGGCTGTACGAAGGATTTCATAGTAACTGTCATTTGTTGTACAAATACAAAGCTCCACTAAAAAGCTTCTTATAATTTTATGTTCCTATTAAAATAACTCTATAAGATCAAATATGTTTCTATGTAATCAAATGTGGTAGCTAATTCTAACTAATAGCACATATGTAACACTGTCAGTCCGAACATCTGCCTCAGCCCCTGTGTTTCCGAGCTGTTTGTGGCTTCGGGTCCCCTCTGTGCTCCTGGCGCAGTGTTGGCACCAGCCGCCTACCCTCCTTCACGGTGGTACACTGTGGTCACCATGTCCCCAGTGCACCATTCCCGCGATGCCCGGCTGCGGGAAGCGCGTGGCGTTGAGCAACGGCAACGGCCCCCCCGCCAGAGAGCAGCTGTTCCCACCCCCGGCCATGGCTGCTGTCAGCAGTGGGCCAAGCCGTGCCGAAATATCAGCCGGCAAGCTTTTGAAGCCCGCAGAAGGTGTTGGGAGATGGAAGGATGTCCAGGGCGCAGAAGCAGAGGGGCAGCTGAGGAGCGGAACTGTTTATTTCATCCCTCCGTGCCGGGCTCTCACTCCTTGAGGCTCTTGCTCCCCTTCTTGGCGGCAGCGGCAGCGTGGCCCAGCTCCTTCTCGCAGCTCTGGAGGACCAGCTGGTGCAGCTGCCCGTGGCCCAGCGGCACCTCCCCTGCCCAAGAAAAGGACACCCGTGTCTGCCGGCACAGGCCTTATAGATGTGGTGGGGTGGGACAGGCCGGTGGGGATTGGCTGGGGAGGAGAGGTGGCAGCGGGGGATTGGCCAGGCGGCCATGAGGGGGTTGTGGATTGGCTGTCTGCCTGGCCGTAGCCCCTCCCTCCCACCTCACTCACAGGCGGCGATGTCGGCGGGGGTGCTGTCCAGGGCGGGGGGCGGCGGGCAGAGCCGGGCCCGATCCATCACCCACGGGAGGCTGGTGGTGCCCAGGAGCGGGCTGGCGAAGGGCTGGGCCGGCTGCGAGCCCTCAGCCCGCGTGTAGCGCAGGACGCTCTCCATCAGCAGGAGCTCGTTGGTCTCCTTCTCCACGAGACCTGGGTGGGAGGGAATGCTGTCCCACAGGGCCCCTCCACCGGGCCCTGCCCAAACGCCGCCCCGGCGGTCTGCTGGGCACAGGACCCATGGATTCCCCCCAGGCAGTGCCGTCAGGCTCCCCAGGGGCGAGGGGTCAAGGCTGGGTCCCACACCCAGAGCCAACATGGGGGCCTGGGGGGTCCACCGGGGTGGTTCTACGTCCCGGTTGGCTCCTGAATTTCCTGGGGATTTGGGATCGCTAATTCCCATTAGGGACACCCGTGCATGACGGGGTGGGGGCAGGAAACCAGCTCAATCTAAACACGGGGCAAGCAGGGGGTGGACAGACAAGGTCTGGGCCATGTGGCAAGCGAAGGCGGGCAGCCCTGACCCACCTAAAATCCGCGTCAGATTCCCATCCGTGATCTGCCCATTTTCTCCAAGCTGCTCCGTTGTCTTCGTAGCATCGCCACCGATTACTTCCAAAAGGGCCTCCACGCCACATTTGATCTGGCCCAGGACTCTGCTGCTCTCTTTGCATCTCTCTTCGCACCAGTTGGCTTCCCTCGTGGTTTCCGCTAGTTTTTCCTATCCGCAAAGGTTTTGCCAGGTGTCACAACAGCCCCCTGCTCGCGCCCCCCCACCCCCAAGTCCTGGCCAAGTCCAGTCCGGACACTGGAGGCGGCCCAGGAGGGGCTGTGGGATGCTCCCATCCCTGCAGGGGAAAGGCTCTGTGAAGGGGATCCCAAGCTCCCCATGCCACAGCCCAGGCCCCAGGTGCCAGAGAACCAGGGCTGGCAGAAGCCCTGCAGTCACCCTCTCCTCATGCACTGGGAGACAGGGCTGCCAAAGCCAATGCAGGGCCCTTTTCTGCCCATGCCTCTCCAGCCGTTGCCCAGAGCGGTGTTGACGGGACCACACTCGCTAGGACACATGCCGGGACACACAGGCTTCTGCTGCCCTGGCAGAGGGAAATCCCGGCTGCCATACCTCCAGCTCCTGCAGGACATGGAAGTTGCCCGTCTCTGCGTCCTCCCGGTCCATCATAAGGGTCGTAATTTCGTCCTGTGTAAACACAAGCACATGGAGGGCATACTGGCTGAATGCTCACCAGATGTGCCCAAGAGAGGCTGGGGACCATCCCTCCACCCTGGGAGCAGGGACATCCCACTTGACCCCTCTGGGGACCACTGTCCCCAGGGCAGGAGGACAAGTCATGACCCCCCTTCTCACTCCAGCCAGCCCCACTCAAGGCCGAGGCAGCTCTTGGCCCTCCTGCATACTGCTGGGTACACGGTGGCAGCACTGAGACACTTTCAGCTCTGAGAACACAGCCTTCTGTCTGTGGGAGTTCTATTTTGGGCTACCGCTTTGCATTCCCCTAATCCCACCCGTGTGGCAGGCTGTGAGCTGGGCTCCGCTGTGAGCAGCGAGGCCGGACACATGGGAGAGGAAAAAAACCCACGCCAGCCCCAAAGCACCAGCTGAGAAAGGGCAGACATGAAGAGCTTGGAAGAGACCTGGACATCCTTGATCCTCTGCTTCATCTTCTCCATCTCGTTCTTCAGCTCAGTGATGTAGATGAAGGAGGCAAAGTTCTTCCCCTCCTTTTCGATGAAGTTATCCACCAGGCGGTCAAAGTTCCCGTCCTCTGCCAGCTCCAGCAGGCGCCTGTAAGCCACCTCCTGGCTCTCGAAGCTCTCCATTTGGCTCTGCTTGGCCCACTGGGCTGCCTTCAGGGCTGAGGGAGAGATGGAAAAAGAGGCCTGGCTGTGCGTGTCCCTGCAGGGCTCCCTTTGCAGAGCCTTTCCCTGCAGGTGCCCTGAGGTTTGGCGTGGGGCCTGGGGCCAGAGGGGCAGAGAGTGTCTTTATTTCACCCAAAACTAAGCAGGGAGCTCCCTGTCCTCATGGGAACGGGGCAAACACGGTGGGATCCTTCCCCAAGAGGACAAAAGGAGCCATAGGGGCAGCTCCCTGCCTCCCCACCCCTCCCTCTGCCCCAAGGGCACCCCAAGACACATGATGCTGGGTGCTTTCACTTGGTTATCACTCTTCATCCTTTCCACTTGTAGGCTGAAGGCTGGGTGAAGGAGCCTGCAGGCAGGGGACAGGTCCCGCCTTTGGGGTGCAGAGCTATGGGGAGAGGTCCCGCCTTTGGGGTGCAGAGCCATAAGCTTCTATACGCAACCCCCTTGGGCAACTCTGCCAACTCCTGGCTTGTGCTACCAGTTGCAGGTATTCTCTCTCATCTGGTACCTTTTCTCTTTTTGGCCACTTCCTCCAATTCCGAGCGATCTCTGCACTTGGTCAGCATGAAGTTTTTCAGTTTGTTCTCCTTTTCTAGGGCACGCTTCTGCTCCTGCAGCTCAACATTGCGCTGGACTGTGTCTTCTATGTGTCTTTTGTTCAAGGCTGCAATCCTTGCCAGAGCCCCCATCCTGAGCACAGAGAGCAGCAGGTTACACCACGGGAAGGTATAAGGATTTGTAGTCCTGCCCATTCCCATGCATCTCTGTGCCTGGCCGAGCAAAACCCCCGTGATGCTGTGCACGCTGGCCGGCTCCCATGCAGATGCAGCTGCGTTAGCCCGAGGCCAGCAGCAGCTAACACAGCTCTGGCTGGGGGTTTGTACTCGGACACAGCACCCAGCTGTGGCAGCCAAGCTCACTTTGCCTGGAGCTGGCTGGTCTCTGCTCCAGGTCTGCTGCACCCTCCCATGCAGGCTGAGATGGGACTTGGGGGGAAAGAGGCTGCTCCATAGGGCAGTTCACCACAGCCTGAGAAACATCTGGCATAGGCGGAGTAAACCCCCCTGGGGGTACTGGTCTCCCTGCACTGACCAAGCACCAAAGCCTTAGCACCCAGCTCTAGACAACAGCGGGTGCATCCTCTCTCTGAAGTTGCAGATGGCCTCTCTTTACATCGACACCCGTCGCTGGCATTGCCCACCAGCGCCAAGTTTGCCACAGAGGGTTCACAAGGCCACGTACCGCTGCTTGTAGCCTTGTGTGCACTGCTCAGCGGCACTGTTCATCCTTCTCCTCTGCTGAGCCAGCTTCTTATGGAGCTTCAAGGAGAGCTTGCCCAAAAGAGCTTTCTGGATCTGCAGCTTTTCAATCTCTTCTCGGAGCTCTTTGTTTCTGGACAGGATGGTATGGAAATGGACGGTGACCTGGGGAGAGGCAAGCAAAAGGTTTGAAGCTGGTGCGGGACTTGGGGGCGTCAGGTTTCTGCTGAAAGACCTTGACCACGGCTGGGACAAATCTCTTCTCTGAAGTTGCTCCTGTACTATCCCCCTCCCCAAGACAGGGGAGGTAACAGCAGGCTAGGCTGATCATGGCACAGACCAGGAGCTGGTGGTGTCCAAGGCAAGGTGGCTGCAGGCAGCTCAGGTTTATCACTAAACAGGTGCAGACCTTCAGGCTTCTTGGCATGGCCCAAGTGCTGCATTTGGCTCACCAAGCTTGAAGGAGCCTTTGAGATACTCTGGGAGCAAGCAGGCCAGAGGAACGAGCCAGCTCCTCCTTTATGCAGTTTGTCTCAACCAAATGCATCTGCAGCATTACACTTGGTCCTGGCCAAAAAGGGGGTTGCACACAGGCCCCAGCGTGGCCCCACACATGGTCTCCGGAGGTCTGCAAAATGTTTGCTTACGTTGTTTAGATGCAGCTCCAGTGTCTCAATCTGCTTTTGCAGCTGTTTGCTACTGTTTGCTTGCTTCGCCTTCACTGCCGCCCGGTTTTGCCTCGCCATCTTTTTTTCCAGCTCTAGTATCTGCACGTACAGGTTAGAAAAAAAAAGAGAGGGGAAAAAAAAGTCAGTATAATCTCCACCCCTACGTTCTGGACTCTTGGCAGGACACTTAGCCAAAGAAAATACCCTGTTGACCTGAACTACAGCAACCATGTCATTAAGGAGCTCACAGTTACAGCGGCAGCTTTAATCCCAAGGGATCCCACCCTGCACACTCAAGAAACATACGCTGTAACTAGGAATGGGTTTATTTTCGTGTGGCAAAGGAAACGCAGCTGCCTCTGGAGGGAAATTCAGCAGGTGCTGAAGGCGGCACAGCAGCACTCTGTGCCGAGCAGAAGAGGCAAGGAGGGTGGCTTTTTGGTAGGGGTAGAGTGCTGGCCAGACAGGGGTCTGCGCAGCACTCCCTGGGAATGAGTGGAGGAAAACTTTTGTCAGAAGTGGGCAGCTGCCAGAGGAAATAAATCCATGAGAAGAGCGAAGTAGTTGGAGAACAACGAAGCCGGGGGCAGGTGGGAGAGGTATGACTCAGCCAAGAGATCCCTGATTGAAAGCTAACCCTGTTGCGGAAAACTCTACAGCACATCTAGCACCTGCAAACCACCTGAGCATGTTCCCTGGCTTCCGTCATGGGTGGCTTGTCCAGAGCAGAAAGCTGCAGGGACCTGTCACTTCTGTAGCCCTGGGTTGCCCTGGGCATGCCACCCCACCACTGACCAAACCCAACCAGACTGTCCTCAGGAGAAGTGATGGGACATCCCTTAGATGTTGCTGCTCCTCTATTTCCCATGTCTCAGGCAGCACAACTGACTGTTCCAGTTTTGTCTTTTTTTTTTTTACATGAGGAAAAAAAAACCCCTCAAGGGACAAGCAGAGGGATGTTGTGTGACCCCAGGCAGGCGCGTGCCGTCAAAGAGCAGCTGCAGAGACCCGTGGGACAAGAAGGTGGTTGAGAGTCAGACCTTACGTTTCCAGCCAGTGCTGACTTGAATGGGAGCCTGGCTCTGCCCGCTTGGCATTGTCTTGTGGTTTTTGCCAGGAGGCAGCATTATATTCCAAAGCCTGAACCAAGTGCGTTTTACATAGGGTTGACTCTGTGACTCTGCACTGCTCTACCGTGCTCAGCCAGGGAACGCTCCAGATGCTCTTACCTCCTTGTCCAGCTCCGCTAACAGGGCTTTTCTGTCTTTAATCAGGGAATCACACTGATATTTGGTCTGCAAAAGGCCTTGGAGCCCCGTACAATTCCTCTCATCCCGCATCCTATTTCTTGGGGATGGGATCTGGCTCGGCGTTAATAACACCACTTTGCGTTCTTGAGTCAGCGACGCTATTTCTTTTCTGTAAAAACACAACGACAACAAATGACCTTTAGCACATCCCACCTGCAATACCGGAGCAAGTCCTCACCCCTCCTCACTTCAGCACCGGGGTCCCCAGATCTCGGCATGGAGGAACTTTCCAAACACAAAGCTGCACTCACTCCTGAGCCTGCATTTGCTGCCTCACGTTGGCACTGTAAGATTTCCTCTTCTCCGCTGCTCTCTGAAACTCTCTCTGCAGTCTCCTGAACTCGGCTTCAGACACCTTTTTTTTCTCCATCGCGGGCACGTCCAAAACCTTCTGCTCCAGACAGGGCTCTCCCCACTGCCACAGGGAGGGAGAGCTTGGTCACTTGAGCAAACACGACCAGCAGCGGTAGACAGCAGAGCTGGACACTGGGGAGCGGGTGGATGGCACCACCACCTCCAGCCGTTTGTCACCACCTTCAGCTCTTCGCTGCCACCCAGTATTCATGACGTCACAATATGCCTGACCACCCAAAACACTGACTCATCCAAACCAACTCCATGAGAGCTGCCGAGCCGCCTCACAGCTTCGTGCCCAGCACAGGAGGGCTGCAGAATTAGTCCCCCCACCACCCAACACTGCCGGCCAAAGCAAGCCTGGCTCCCCACCGCCTGCCCGGCTGACCGCACCGCCACGTTTATTTCTGCAGGGGAGGTCCCCGTGGCAGACCTGCACCTGCAGAGAAGTTCACCTTGGGTTTGTGCTTCACTTTATACCTTGGAGTCCATCGTTTCTTCCAGCTAACTCTGCTGGTTGCTCTGCAGACGCCTCGGGAAGGGGATGATGGAGCCTCTGCGGGGACAGACCTGCTTCCCAAGGGGAGAAATGAAACGCTGGTTAAGGGGGTGTTTGTGTCCCCCTGCCCGTCCCTCAGCACCCGCTCGTGTGTTTGGCACATGAGGAAACCATCACAGACGGCTGCGCGATGAATAAAAGGAGAGCATCCGTAGTGATGTCATCGCAAAACACACTCCTCCTGTTGAGTTTATAAGTAGGGGAAGAACAGATGGTTTGAGCTGTTCCACCCTGTCCAGTACCTGGGTTTCCACAGAAATCCCGGCGAGGCCAAGGCCCCCCATGCCGGCGGGCAGAGCCCCCGGGGAGCGTAAGTGGGGGATATCGCCTGGATTCAGCCCCTGTCCCGCCGCAGGCAGGGAAGGCGCTGGGGCTGACCACGCAGCCCTCACCCCCACCGCTGGTCCCCCCCAGCCCTGCTGCAGCCCGCCGGGCTCCCCTCTTGCCCCCAGCGCTGCTCACCCCACCGCAGGGTGCTGCGGTTCCTCTCCAGCCAGGGGATGGGACCACGGTGGCAGTCAGATATTCCCAAAGAGCAGCCCCCTGCCTCCCACGGGAAGTGCAGGAGAGAGGAGAGCCTGGCAGGGAGCCAGCCCTCCCTGCTCCCTGCCCCAGGCTCTGTGGAACAGGCACTGACCCCGTTGCCAGGTCCCACCGCAGCATGGATGGGGTCTCCATTGTGACTGTCACCAAGGGGGCGGCCGGGGCACCCCCACCCACCCCATGGGCAGCGCTGGGAGCCCACGCGAAACAGACCCAAGTGGTTTCCGTGTCCCACAGCCAGCCCTGAAGCATGTGCTCCAGCATCTCCCTGGCTGCATGTCCACAGCAAGCAGAAACCCACATTTTACCCGTTCTTGCTTCCCTTTGGGGTGTTTGAATCAGCCCGTAATTTGGGACTTGGAAGCCTTTTGCTCCAACTGGAAAGCAGCACCCAGGGCTTCACCATCCCCAGCAGCACTTTGGGGCCACAGAGCTGCTTTCCCTTCCTTGCCGGCCCCACAGCCGGCTCCCTGGCCTTCCTACCTGTCTTCCTTGTGGAGAGGCTGCAATCACCACATCACTGCCATTGCCCTCAGCATCCAGACACCCTCAAGATGCCTGCCGTCGGGACAGCACCAATGGTTGGCACTGCCGGCCTGGGGAATGTCCCTGGGGACAGAGACTCTTTGGCAGCCCGGTAGAGGGGACAAACTGAGGATTCCTGCCTGCTTCTCTCCCTTCCGTGCAGGGAAGCACACGGGAGCCACGGGCTGAGTCACAAGAGCTGTGATAATCCCTTCCTCATAAGCTGGAGTGCGTGGCCAGCTCCTTCCCAGGGACTCGGCAAACCCAGAGATCCCTGGAGGGCAGAAGCACGAGACAGCGCTGGAGGCTGCAGCAGGGCTGTGTTTTGTAGACCTGGTGTTGCTTACTCAGCTCTGGGGTGAAGGGGAACAGAGGAGGTGCTGAAGGTGAGCGAAGGGCATCTGTGGCCCAGGTTGCAGGGTGCGGCCAGTTCAAGGCGATGAGCAAAATCCCCAGCCAGCACATTGCTCCTGAGGTTGCTCTTTGCCGTTATCCCGGAGACTCTGATGAGCTAACAAGCCAGCCATCCAGTTCCAGGCTAATTCACAGCCGGACGGACAGGCTCTGAGGATGCATTTACTTGGAAATGATTTTCATGGCAGAAAGCAGAATGTGGCACTAGGTAAGAAAAATCACAACCGAGGGCAGAGCGATGCTGGGAAGGCACTGAAGCCTGAGGCTCCCGGCGGGGCTGGGGGAAGCTCCCAGGGATTTTCATCCCATTCCTGCATGATCAACAGCTCCGTGGGATAATAACCCCCACCTCTCCAGGGATGAAGCTGTCACTGTCTCGGTGGCCCTGACTGTCTCATACTGCAGATCCCTCCTCTCTGGTTCGCTTCTCTTCACCCTCAGCAGAAATAGGGCCAAAGCTCCAGTTTCTAGTGTGTCTGCGCAGTGCGGCTGTGCCCGGCGGGAGCCCCCGCGCCCTCCCAGACCCCCCTGCCCCAGCCTCCCGGCCCCTGCACATCACCCTCGCGTGCCCTCTCCTCCCCTTGCCTCCTCGGTTCCCAGCGTGGCCCAGCTCCCAGACCCAAACAGGCTGTTTCACGCAGGGCTGCTGGCTAGCAGCCACCTGGTCCCACCAGCCCAGGACCAGCGCTGAGCTCAGCTTTCCTTCAGGCAGCAGAGAGCTGCCGGCTTCTCCCAGCTTAGCAGGCAAAGCCCCGCGAGCCCGCTCTGCATCCCCCCGTGGCCTCACCAAGCCCCTCGGGCAGGCATGGTGCAGGACCGGGACTGTGGTCACCATGTCCCCGGTGCACCACTCCCGCGATGCCCAGCTGCGGGAAGCGCGTGGCGTTGAGCAACGGCAACGGCCCCCCCGCCGGAGAGCAGCTGTTCCCACCCCCGGCCATGGCTGCTGTCAGCAGTGGGCCAAGCCGTGCCGAAATATCAGCCGGCAAGCTTTTGAAGCCCGCAGAAGGTGTTGGGAGATGGAAGGATGTCCAGGGCGCAGAAGCAGAGGGGCAGCTGAGGAGCGGAACTGTTTATTTCATCCCTCCGTGCCGGGCTCTCACTCCTTGAGGCTCTTGCTCCCCTTCTTGGCGGCAGCGGCAGCGTGGCCCAGCTCCTTCTCGCAGCTCTGGAGGACCAGCTGGTGCAGCTGCCCGTGGCCCAGCGGCACCTCCCCTGCCCAAGAAAAGGACACCCGTGTCTGCCGGCACAGGCCTTATAGATGTGGTGGGGTGGGACAGGCCGGTGGGGATTGGCTGGGGAGGAGAGGTGGCAGCGGGGGATTGGCCAGGCGGCCATGAGGGGGTTGTGGATTGGCTGTCTGCCTGGCCGTAGCCCCTCCCTCCCACCTCACTCACAGGCGGCGATGTCGGCGGGGGTGCTGTCCAGGGCGGGGGGCGGCGGGCAGAGCCGGGCCCGATCCATCACCCACAGGAGGCTGGTGGTGCCCAGGAGCGGGCTGGCGAAGGGCTGGGCCGGCTGCGAGCCCTCAGCCCGCGTGTAGCGCAGGACGCTCTCCATCAGCAGGAGCTCGTTGGTCTCCTTCTCCACGAGACCTGGGTGGGAGGGAATGCTGTCCCACAGGGCCCCTCCACCGGGCCCTGCCCAAACGCCGCCCCGGCGGTCTGCTGGGCACAGGACCCATGGATTCCCCCCAGGCAGTGCCGTCAGGCTCCCCAGGGGCGAGGGGTCAAGGCTGGGTCCCACACCCAGAGCCAACATGGGGGCCTGGGGGGTCCACCGGGGTGGTTCTACGTCCCGGTTGGCTCCTGAATTTCCTGGGGATTTGGCATCGCAAATTCCCATTAGGGACACCCGTGCATGACGGGGTGGGGGCAGGAAACCAGCTCAATCTAAACACGGGGCAAGCAGGGGGTGGACAGACAAGGTCTGGGCCATGTGGCAAGCGAAGGCGGGCAGCCCTGACCCACCTAAAATCCGCGTCAGATTCCCATCCGTGATCTGCCCATTTTCTCCAAGCTGCTCCGTTGTCTTCGTAGCATCGCCACCGATTACTTCCAAAAGGGCCTCCACGCCACATTTGATCTGGCCCAGGACTCTGCTGCTCTCTTTGCATCTCTCTTCGCACCAGTTGGCTTCCCTCGTGGTTTCCGCTAGTTTTTCCTATCCGCAAAGGTTTTGCCAGGTGTCACAACAGCCCCCTGCTCGCGCCCCCCCACCCCCAAGTCCTGGCCAAGTCCAGTCCGGACACTGGAGGCGGCCCAGGAGGGGCTGTGGGATGCTCCCATCCCTGCAGGGGAAAGGCTCTGTGAAGGGGATCCCAAGCTCCCCATGCCACAGCCCAGGCCCCAGGTGCCAGAGAACCAGGGCTGGCAGAAGCCCTGCAGTCACCCTCTCCTCATGCACTGGGAGACAGGGCTGCCAAAGCCAATGCAGGGCCCTTTTCTGCCCATGCCTCTCCAGCCGTTGCCCAGAGCGGTGTTGACGGGACCACACTCGCTAGGACACATGCCGGGACACACAGGCTTCTGCTGCCCTGGCAGAGGGAAATCCCGGCTGCCATACCTCCAGCTCCTGCAGGACATGGAAGTTGCCCGTCTCTGCGTCCTCCCGGTCCATCATAAGGGTCGTAATTTCGTCCTGTGTAAACACAAGCACATGGAGGGCATACTGGCTGAATGCTCACCAGATGTGCCCAAGAGAGGCTGGGGACCATCCCTCCACCCTGGGAGCAGGGACATCCCACTTGACCCCTCTGGGGACCACTGTCCCCAGGGCAGGAGGACAAGTCATGACCCCCCTTCTCACTCCAGCCAGCCCCACTCAAGGCCGAGGCAGCTCTTGGCCCTCCTGCATACTGCTGGGTACACGGTGGCAGCACTGAGACACTTTTAGCTCTGAGAACACAGCCTTCTGTCTGTGGGAGTTCTATTTTGGGCTACCGCTTTGCATTCCCCTAATCCCACCCGTGTGGCAGGCTGTGAGCTGGGCTCCGCTGTGAGCAGCGAGGCCGGACACATGGGAGAGGAAAAAAACCCACGCCAGCCCCAAAGCACCAGCTGAGAAAGGGCAGACATGAAGAGCTTGGAAGAGACCTGGACATCCTTGATCCTCTGCTTCATCTTCTCCATCTCGTTCTTCAGCTCAGTGATGTAGATGAAGGAGGCAAAGTTCTTCCCCTCCTTTTCGATGAAGTTATCCACCAGGCGGTCAAAGTTCCCGTCCTCTGCCAGCTCCAGCAGGCGCCTGTAAGCCACCTCCTGGCTCTCGAAGCTCTCCATTTGGCTCTGCTTGGCCCACTGGGCTGCCTTCAGGGCTGAGGGAGAGATGGAAAAAGAGGCCTGGCTGTGCGTGTCCCTGCAGGGCTCCCTTTGCAGAGCCTTTCCCTGCAGGTGCCCTGAGGTTTGGCGTGGGGCCTGGGGCCAGAGGGGCAGAGAGTGTCTTTATTTCACCCAAAACTAAGCAGGGAGCTCCCTGTCCTCATGGGAACGGGGCAAACACGGTGGGATCCTTCCCCAAGAGGACAAAAGGAGCCATAGGGGCAGCTCCCTGCCTCCCCACCCCTCCCTCTGCCCCAAGGGCACCCCAAGACACATGATGCTGGGTGCTTTCACTTGGTTATCACTCTTCATCCTTTCCACTTGTAGGCTGAAGGCTGGGTGAAGGAGCCTGCAGGCAGGGGACAGGTCCCGCCTTTGGGGTGCAGAGCTATGGGGAGAGGTCCCGCCTTTGGGGTGCAGAGCTATAAGCTTCTATACGCAACCCCCTTGGGCAACTCTGCCAACTCCTGGCTTGTGCTACCAGTTGCAGGTATTCTCTCTCATCTGGTACCTTTTCTCTTTTTGGCCACTTCCTCCAATTCCGAGCGATCTCTGCACTTGGTCAGCATGAAGTTTTTCAGTTTGTTCTCCTTTTCTAGGGCACGCTTCTGCTCCTGCAGCTCAACATTGCGCTGGACTGTGTCTTCTATGTGTCTTTTGTTCAAGGCTGCAATCCTTGCCAGAGCCCCCATCCTGAGCACAGAGAGCAGCAGGTTACACCACGGGAAGGTATAAGAATTTGTAGTCCTGCCCATTCCCATGCATCTCTGTGCCTGGCCGAGCAAAACCCCCGTGATGCTGTGCACGCTGGCCGGCTCCCATGCAGATGCAGCTGCGTTAGCCCGAGGCCAGCAGCAGCTAACACAGCTCTGGCTGGGGGTTTGTACTCGGACACAGCACCCAGCTGTGGCAGCCAAGCTCACTTTGCCTGGAGCTGGCTGGTCTCTGCTCCAGGTCTGCTGCACCCTCCCATGCAGGCTGAGATGGGACTTGGGGGGAAAGAGGCTGCTCCGTAGGGCAGTTCACCACATCCTGAGAAACATCTGGCGTAGGCGGAGTAAACCCCCCTGGGGGTACCGGTCTCCCTGCACTGACCAAGCACCAAAGCCTTAGCACCCAGCTCTAGACAACAGCGGGTGCATCCTCTCTCTGAAGTTGCAGATGGCCTCTCTTTACATCGACACCCGTCGCTGGCATTGCCCACCAGCGCCAAGTTTGCCACAGAGGGTTCACAAGGCCACGTACCGCTGCTTGTAGCCTTGTGTGCACTGCTCAGCGGCAGTGTTCATCCTTCTCCTCTGCTGAGCCAGCTTCTTATGGAGCTTCAAGGAGAGCTTGCCCAAAAGAGCTTTCTGGATTTGCAGCTTTTCAATCTCTTCTCGGAGCTCTTTGTTTCTGGACAGGATGGTATGGAAATGGACGGTGACCTGGGGAGAGGCAAGCAAAAGGTTTGAAGCTGGTGCGGGACTTGGGGGCGTCAGGTTTCTGCTGAAAGACCTTGACCACGGCTGGGACAAATCTCTTCTCTGAAGTTGCTCCTGTACTATCCCCCTCCCCAAGACAGGGGAGGTAACAGCAGGCTAGGCTGATCATGGCACAGACCAGGAGCTGGTGGTGTCCAAGGCAAGGTGGCTGCAGGCAGCTCAGGTTTATCACTAAACAGGTGCAGACCTTCAGGCTTCTTGGCATGGCCCAAGTGCTGCATTTGGCTCACCAAGCTTGAAGGAGCCTTTGAGATACTCTGGGAGCAAGCAGGCCAGAGGAACGAGCCAGCTCCTCCTTTATGCAGTTTGTCTCAACCAAATGCATCTGCAGCATTACACTTGGTCCTGGCCAAAAAGGGGGTTGCACACAGGCCCCAGTGTGGCCCCACACATGGTCTCCGGAGGTCTGCAAAATGTTTGCTTACGTTGTTTAGATGCAGCTCCAGTGTCTCAATCTGCTTTTGCAGCTGTTTGCTACTGTTTGCTTGCTTCGCCTTCACTGCCGCCCGGTTTTGCCTCGCCATCTTTTTTTCCAGCTCTAGTATCTGCACGTACAGGTTAGAAAAAAGAAAGAGAGGGGAAAAAAAAGTCAGTATAATCTCCACCCCTACGTTCTGGACTCTTGGCAGGACACTTAGCCAAAGAAAATACCCTGTTGACCTGAACTACAGCAACCATGTCATTAAGGAGCTCACAGTTACAGCGGCAGCTTTAATCCCAAGGGATCCCACCCTGCACACTCAAGAAACATACGCTGTAACTAGGAATGGGTTTATTTTTGTGTGGCAAAGGAAACGCAGCTGCCTCTGGAGGGAAATTCAGCAGGTGCTGAAGGCGGCACAGCAGCACTCTGTGCCGAGCAGAAGAGGCAAGGAGGGTGGCTTTTTGGTAGGGGTAGAGTGCTGGCCAGACAGGGGTCTGCGCAGCACTCCCTGGGAATGAGTGGAGGAAAACTTTTGTCAGAAGTGGGCAGCTGCCAGAGGAAATAAATCCATGAGAAGAGCGAAGTAGTTGGAGAACAACGAAGCCGGGGGCAGGTGGGAGAGGTATGACTCAGCCAAGAGATCCCTGATTGAAAGCTAACCCTGTTGCGGAAAACTCTACAGCACATCTAGCACCTGCAAACCACCTGAGCATGTTCCCTGGCTTCCGTCATGGGTGGCTTGTCCAGAGCAGAAAGCTGCAGGGACCTGTCACTTCTGTAGCCCTGGGTTGCCCTGGGCATGCCACCCCACCACTGACCAAACCCAACCAGACTGTCCTCAGGAGAAGTGATGGGACATCCCTTAGATGTTGCTGCTCCTCTATTTCCCATGTCTCAGGCAGCACAACTGACTGTTCCAGTTTTGTCTTTTTTTTTTTTACATGAGGAAAAAAAAACCCCTCAAGGGACAAGCAGAGGGATGTTGTGTGACCCCAGGCAGGCGCGTGCCGTCAAAGAGCAGCTGCAGAGACCCGTGGGACAAGAAGGTGGTTGAGAGTCAGACCTTACGTTTCCAGCCAGTGCTGACTTGAATGGGAGCCTGGCTCTGCCCGCTTGGCATTGTCTTGTGGTTTTTGCCAGGAGGCAGCATTATATTCCAAAGCCTGAACCAAGTGCGTTTTACATAGGGTTGACTCTGTGACTCTGCACTGCTCTACCGTGCTCAGCCAGGGAACGCTCCAGATGCTCTTACCTCCTTGTCCAGCTCCGCTAACAGGGCTTTTCTGTCTTTAATCAGGGAATCACACTGATATTTGGTCTGCAAAAGGCCTTGGAGCCCCGTACAATTCCTCTCATCCCGCATCCTATTTCTTGGGGATGGGATCTGGCTCGGCGTTAATAACACCTCTTTGCGTTCTTGAGTCAGCGACGCTATTTCTTTTCTGTAAAAACACAACGACAACAAATGACCTTTAGCACATCCCACCTGCAATACCGGAGCAAGTCCTCACCCCTCCTCACTTCAGCACTGGGGTCCCCAGATCTCGGCATGGAGGAACTTTCCAAACACAAAGCTGCACTCACTCCTGAGCCTGCATTTGCTGCCTCACGTTGGCACTGTAAGATTTCCTCTTCTCCGCTGCTCTCTGAAACTCTCTCTGCAGTCTCCTGAACTCGGCTTCAGACACCTTTTTTTTCTCCATCACGGGCACGTCCAAAACCTTCTGCTCCAGAGAGGGCTCTCCCCACTGCCACAGGGAGGGAGAGCTTGGTCACTTGAGCAAACACGACCAGCAGCGGTAGACAGCAGAGCTGGACACTGGGGAGCGGGTGGATGGCACCACCACCTCCAGCCGTTTGTCACCACCTTCAGCTCTTCGCTGCCACCCAGTATTCATGACGTCACAATATGCCTGACCACCCAAAACACTGAGTCATCCAAACCAACTCCATGAGAGCTGCCGAGCCGCCTCACAGCTTCGTGCCCAGCACAGGAGGGCTGCAGAATTAGTCCCCCCACCACCCAACACTGCTGGCCAAAGCAAGCCTGGCTCCCCACCGCCTGCCCGGCTGACCGCACCGCCACGTTTATTTCTGCAGGGGAGGTCCCCGTGGCAGACCTGCACCTGCAGAGAAGTTCACCTTGGGTTTGTGCTTCACTTTATACCTTGGAGTCCATCGTTTCTTCCAGCTAACTCTGCTGGTTGCTCTGCAGACGCCTCGGGAAGGGGATGATGGAGCCTCTGCGGGGACAGACCTGCTTCCCAAGGGGAGAAATGAAACGCTGGTTAAGGGGGTGTTTGTGTCCCCCTGCCCGTCCCTCAGCACCCGCTCGTGTGTTTGGCACATGAGGAAACCATCACAGACGGCTGCGCGATGAATAAAAGGAGAGCATCCGTAGTGATGTCATTGCAAAACACACTCCTCCTGTTGAGTTTATAAGTAGGGGAAGAACAGATGGTTTGAGCTGTTCCACCCTGTCCAGTACCTGGGTTTCCACAGAAATCCCGGCGAGGCCAAGGCCCCCCATGCCGGCGGGCAGAGCCCCCGGGGAGCGTAAGTGGGGGATATCGCCTGGATTCAGCCCCTGTCCCACCGCAGGCAGGGAAGGCGCTGGGGCTGACCACGCAGCCCTCACCCCCACCGCTGGTCCCCCCCAGCCCTGCTGCAGCCCCCCGGGCTCCCCTCTTGCCCCCAGCGCTGCTCACCCCACTGCAGGGTGCTGCGGTTCCTCTCCAGCCAGGGGATGGGACCACGGTGGCAGTCAGATATTCCCAAAGAGCAGCCCCCTGCCTCCCACGGGAAGTGCAGGAGAGAGGAGAGCCTGGCAGGGAGCCAGCCCTGCTCCCTGCCCCAGGCTCTGTGGAACAGGCACTGGCCCCGTTGCCAGGTCCCACCGCAGCATGGATGGGGTCTCCATTGTGACTGTCACCAAGGGGGCGGCCGGGGCACCCCCACCCACCCCATGGGCAGCGCTGGGAGCCCATGCGAAACAGACCCAAGTGGTTTCCGTGTCCCACAGCCAGCCCTGAAGCATGTGCTCCAGCATCTCCCTGGCTGCATGTCCACAGCAAGCAGAAACCCACATTTTACCCGTTCTTGCTTCCCTTTGCGGTGTTTGAATCAGCCCGTAATTTGGGACTTGGAAGCCTTTTGCTCCAACTGGAAAGCAGCACCCAGGGCTTCACCATCCCCAGCAGCACTTTGGGGCCACAGAGCTGCTTTCCCTTCCTTGCCGGCCCCACAGCCGGCTCCCTGGCTTTCCTACCTGTCTTCCTTGTGGAGAGGCTGCAATCACCACATCACTGCCATTGCCCTCAGCATCCAGACACCCTCAAGATGCCTGCCGTCGGGACAGCACCAATGGTTGGCACTGCTGGCCTGGGGAATGTCCCTGGGGACAGAGACTCTTCAGGCAGCCCGGCAGAGGGGACAAACTGAGGATTCCTGCCTGCTTCTCTCCCTTCCGTGCAGGGAAGCACACGGGAGCCACGGGCTGAGTCACAAGAGCTGTGATAATCCCTTCCTCATAAGCTGGAGTGCGTGGCCAGCTCCTTCCCAGGGACTCGGCAAACCCAGAGATCCCTGGAGGGCAGAAGCACGAGACAGCGCTGGAGGCTGCAGCAGGGCTGTGTTTTGTAGACCTGGTGTTGCTTACTCAGCTCTGGGGTGAAGGGGAACAGAGGAGGTGCTGAAGGTGAGCGAAGGGCATCTGTGGCCCAGGTTGCAGGGTGCGGCCAGTTCAAGGCGATGAGCAAAATCCCCAGCCAGCACATTGCTCCTGAGGTTGCTCTTTGCCGTTATCCCGGAGACTCTGATGAGCTAACAAGCCAGCCATCCAGTTCCAGGCTAATTCACAGCCAGACGGACAGGCTCTGAGGATGCATTTACTTGGAAATGATTTTCATGGCAGAAAGCAGAATGTGGCACTAGGTAAGAAAAATCACAACCGAGGGCAGAGCGATGCTGGGAAGGCACTGAAGCCTGAGGCTCCCGGCGGGGCTGGGGGAAGCTCCCAGGGATTTTCATCCCATTCCTGCATGATCAACAGCTCCGTGGGATAATAACCCCCACCTCTCCAGGGATGAAGCTGTCACTGTCTCGGTGGCCCTGACTGTCTCATACTGCAGATCCCTCCTCTCTGGTTCGCTTCTCTTCACCCTCAGCAGAAATAGGGCCAAAGCTCCAGTTTCTAGTGTGTCTGCGCAGTGCGGCTGTGCCCGGCGGGAGCCCCCGCGCCCTCCCAGACCCCCCTGCCCCAGCCTCCCGGCCCCTGCACATCACCCTCGCGTGCCCTCTCCTCCCCTTGCCTCCTCGGTTCCCAGCGTGGCCCAGCTCCCAGACCCAAACAGGCTGTTTCACGCAGGGCTGCTGGCTAGCAGCCACCTGGTCCCACCAGCCCAGGACCAGCGCTGAGCTCAGCTTTCCTTCAGGCAGCAGAGAGCTGCCGGCTTCTCCCAGCTTAGCAGGCAAAGCCCCGCGAGCCCGCTCTGCATCCCCCCGTGGCCTCACCAAGCCCCTCGGGCAGGCATGGTGCAGGGCAGGGACTGTGGTCACCATGTCCCCGGTGCACCACTCCCGCGATGCCCAGCTGCGGGAAGCGCGTGGCGTTGAGCAACGGCAACGGCCCCCCCGCCGGAGAGCAGCTGTTCCCACCCCCGGCCATGGCTGCTGTCAGCAGTGGGCCAAGCCGTGCCGAAATATCAGCCGGCAAGCTTTTGAAGCCCGCAGAAGGTGTTGGGAGATGGAAGGATGTCCAGGGCGCAGAAGCAGAGGGGCAGCTGAGGAGCGGAACTGTTTATTTCATCCCTCCGTGCCGGGCTCTCACTCCTTGAGGCTCTTGCTCCCCTTCTTGGCGGCAGCGGCAGCGTGGCCCAGCTCCTTCTCGCAGCTCTGGAGGACCAGCTGGTGCAGCTGCCCATGGCCCAGCGGCACCTCCCCTGCCCAAGAAAAGGACACCCGTGTCTGCCGGCACAGGCCTTATAGATGTGGTGGGGTGGGACAGGCCGGTGGGGATTGGCTGGGGAGGAGAGGTGGCAGCGGGGGATTGGCCAGGCGGCCATGAGGGGGTTGTGGATTGGCTGTCTGCCTGGCCGTAGCCCCTCCCTCCCACCTCACTCACAGGCGGCGATGTCGGCGGGGGTGCTGTCCAGGGCGGGGGGCGGCGGGCAGAGCCGGGCCCGATCCATCACCCACGGGAGGCTGGTGGTGCCCAGGAGCGGGCTGGCGAAGGGCTGGGCCGGCTGCGAGCCCTCAGCCCGCGTGTAGCGCAGGACGCTCTCCATCAGCAGGAGCTCGTTGGTCTCCTTCTCCACGAGACCTGGGTGGGAGGGAATGCTGTCCCACAGGGCCCCTCCACCGGGCCCTGCCCAAACGCCGCCCCGGCGGTCTGCTGGGCACAGGACCCATGGATTCCCCCCAGGCAGTGCCGTCAGGCTCCCCAGGGGCGAGGGGTCAAGGCTGGGTCCCACACCCAGAGCCAACATGGGGGCCTGGGGGGTCCACCGGGGTGGTTCTACGTCCCGGTTGGCTCCTGAATTTCCTGGGGATTTGGCATCGCAAATTCCCATTAGGGACACCCGTGCATGACGGGGTGGGGGCAGGAAACCAGCTCAATCTAAACACGGGGCAAGCAGGGGGTGGACAGACAAGGTCTGGGCCATGTGGCAAGCGAAGGCGGGCAGCCCTGACCCACCTAAAATCCGCGTCAGATTCCCATCCGTGATCTGCCCATTTTCTCCAAGCTGCTCCGTTGTCTTCGTAGCATCGCCACCGATTACTTCCAAAAGGGCCTCCACGCCACATTTGATCTGGCCCAGGACTCTGCTGCTCTCTTTGCATCTCTCTTCGCACCAGTTGGCTTCCCTCGTGGTTTCCGCTAGTTTTTCCTATCCGCAAAGGTTTTGCCAGGTGTCACAACAGCCCCCTGCTCGCGCCCCCCCACCCCCAAGTCCTGGCCAAGTCCAGTCCGGACACTGGAGGCGGCCCAGGAGGGGCTGTGGGATGCTCCCATCCCTGCAGGGGAAAGGCTCTGTGAAGGGGATCCCAAGCTCCCCATGCCACAGCCCAGGCCCCAGGTGCCAGAGAACCAGGGCTGGCAGAAGCCCTGCAGTCACCCTCTCCTCATGCACTGGGAGACAGGGCTGCCAAAGCCAATGCAGGGCCCTTTTCTGCCCATGCCTCTCCAGCCGTTGCCCAGAGCGGTGTTGACGGGACCACACTCGCTAGGACACATGCCGGGACACACAGGCTTCTGCTGCCCTGGCAGAGGGAAATCCCGGCTGCCATACCTCCAGCTCCTGCAGGACATGGAAGTTGCCCGTCTCTGCGTCCTCCCGGTCCATCATAAGGGTCGTAATTTCGTCCTGTGTAAACACAAGCACATGGAGGGCATACTGGCTGAATGCTCACCAGATGTGCCCAAGAGAGGCTGGGGACCATCCCTCCACCCTGGGAGCAGGGACATCCCACTTGACCCCTCTGGGGACCACTGTCCCCAGGGCAGGAGGACAAGTCATGACCCCCCTTCTCACTCCAGCCAGCCCCACTCAAGGCCGAGGCAGCTCTTGGCCCTCCTGCATACTGCTGGGTACACGGTGGCAGCACTGAGACACTTTTAGCTCTGAGAACACAGCCTTCTGTCTGTGGGAGTTCTATTTTGGGCTACCGCTTTGCATTCCCCTAATCCCACCCGTGTGGCAGGCTGTGAGCTGGGCTCCGCTGTGAGCAGCGAGGCCGGACACATGGGAGAGGAAAAAAACCCACGCCAGCCCCAAAGCACCAGCTGAGAAAGGGCAGACATGAAGAGCTTGGAAGAGACCTGGACATCCTTGATCCTCTGCTTCATCTTCTCCATCTCGTTCTTCAGCTCAGTGATGTAGATGAAGGAGGCAAAGTTCTTCCCCTCCTTTTCGATCAAGTTATCCACCAGGCGGTCAAAGTTCCCGTCCTCTGCCAGCTCCAGCAGGCGCCTGTAAGCCACCTCCTGGCTCTCGAAGCTCTCCATTTGGCTCTGCTTGGCCCACTGGGCTGCCTTCAGGGCTGAGGGAGAGATGGAAAAAGAGGCCTGGCTGTGCGTGTCCCTGCAGGGCTCCCTTTGCAGAGCCTTTCCCTGCAGGTGCCCTGAGGTTTGGCGTGGGGCCTGGGGCCAGAGGGGCAGAGAGTGTCTTTATTTCACCCAAAACTAAGCAGGGAGCTCCCTGTCCTCATGGGAACGGGGCAAACACGGTGGGATCCTTCCCCAAGAGGACAAAAGGAGCCATAGGGGCAGCTCCCTGCCTCCCCACCCCTCCCTCTGCCCCAAGGGCACCCCAAGACACATGATGCTGGGTGCTTTCACTTGGTTATCACTCTTCATCCTTTCCACTTGTAGGCTGAAGGCTGGGTGAAGGAGCCTGCAGGCAGGGGACAGGTCCCGCCTTTGGGGTGCAGAGCTATGGGGAGAGGTCCCGCCTTTGGGGTGCAGAGCTATAAGCTTCTATACGCAACCCCCTTGGGCAACTCTGCCAACTCCTGGCTTGTGCTACCAGTTGCAGGTATTCTCTCTCATCTGGTACCTTTTCTCTTTTTGGCCACTTCCTCCAATTCCGAGCGATCTCTGCACTTGGTCAGCATGAAGTTTTTCAGTTTGTTCTCCTTTTCTAGGGCACGCTTCTGCTCCTGCAGCTCAACATTGCGCTGGACTGTGTCTTCTATGTGTCTTTTGTTCAAGGCTGCAATCCTTGCCAGAGCCCCCATCCTGAGCACAGAGAGCAGCAGGTTACACCACGGGAAGGTATAAGAATTTGTAGTCCTGCCCATTCCCATGCATCTCTGTGCCTGGCCGAGCAAAACCCCCGTGATGCTGTGCACGCTGGCCGGCTCCCATGCAGATGCAGCTGCGTTAGCCCGAGGCCAGCAGCAGCTAACACAGCTCTGGCTGGGGGTTTGTACTCGGACACAGCACCCAGCTGTGGCAGCCAAGCTCACTTTGCCTGGAGCTGGCTGGTCTCTGCTCCAGGTCTGCTGCACCCTCCCATGCAGGCTGAGATGGGACTCGGGGGGAAAGAGGCTGCTCCATAGGGCAGTTCACCACAGCCTGAGAAACATCTGGCATAGGCGGAGTAAACCCCCCTGGGGGTACCGGTCTCCCTGCACTGACCAAGCACCAAAGCCTTAGCACCCAGCTCTAGACAACAGCGGGTGCATCCTCTCTCTGAAGTTGCAGATGGCCTCTCTTTACATCGACACCCGTCGCTGGCATTGCCCACCAGCGCCAAGTTTGCCACAGAGGGTTCACAAGGCCACGTACCGCTGCTTGTAGCCTTGTGTGCACTGCTCAGCGGCACTGTTCATCCTTCTCCTCTGCTGAGCCAGCTTCTTATGGAGCTTCAAGGAGAGCTTGCCCAAAAGAGCTTTCTGGATTTGCAGCTTTTCAATCTCTTCTCGGAGCTCTTTGTTTCTGGACAGGATGGTATGGAAATGGACGGTGACCTGGGGAGAGGCAAGCAAAAGGTTTGAAGCTGGTGCGGGACTTGGGGGCGTCAGGTTTCTGCTGAAAGACCTTGACCACGGCTGGGACAAATCTCTTCTCTGAAGTTGCTCCTGTACTATCCCCCTCCCCAAGACAGGGGAGGTAACAGCAGGCTAGGCTGATCATGGCACAGACCAGGAGCTGGTGGTGTCCAAGGCAAGGTGGCTGCAGGCAGCTCAGGTTTATCACTAAACAGGTGCAGACCTTCAGGCTTCTTGGCATGGCCCAAGTGCTGCATTTGGCTCACCAAGCTTGAAGGAGCCTTTGAGATACTCTGGGAGCAAGCAGGCCAGAGGAACGAGCCAGCTCCTCCTTTATGCAGTTTGTCTCAACCAAATGCATCTGCAGCATTACACTTGGTCCTGGCCAAAAAGGGGGTTGCACACAGGCCCCAGTGTGGCCCCACACATGGTCTCCGGAGGTCTGCAAAATGTTTGCTTACGTTGTTTAGATGCAGCTCCAGTGTCTCAATCTGCTTTTGCAGCTGGTTGCTACTGTTTGCTTGCTTCGCCTTCACTGCCGCCCGGTTTTGCCTCGCCATCTTTTTTTCCAGCTCTAGTATCTGCACGTACAGGTTAGAAAAAAGAAAGAGAGGGGAAAAAAAAGTCAGTATAATCTCCACCCCTACGTTCTGGACTCTTGGCAGGACACTTAGCCAAAGAAAATACCCTGTTGACCTGAACTACAGCAACCATGTCATTAAGGAGCTCACAGTTACAGCGGCAGCTTTAATCCCAAGGGATCCCACCCTGCACACTCAAGAAACATACGCTGTAACCAGGAATGGGTTTATTTTTGTGTGGCAAAGGAAACGCAGCTGCCTCTGGAGGGAAATTCAGCAGGTGCTGAAGGCGGCACAGCAGCACTCTGTGCCGAGCAGAAGAGGCAAGGAGGGTGGCTTTTTGGTAGGGGTAGAGTGCTGGCCAGACAGGGGTCTGCGCAGCACTCCCTGGGAATGAGTGGAGGAAAACTTTTGTCAGAAGTGGGCAGCTGCCAGAGGAAATAAATCCATGAGAAGAGCGAAGTAGTTGGAGAACAACGAAGCCGGGGGCAGGTGGGAGAGGTATGACTCAGCCAAGAGATCCCTGATTGAAAGCTAACCCTGTTGCGGAAAACTCTACAGCACATCTAGCACCTGCAAACCACCTGAGCATGTTCCCTGGCTTCCGTCATGGGTGGCTTGTCCAGAGCAGAAAGCTGCAGGGACCTGTCACTTCTGTAGCCCTGGGTTGCCCTGGGCATGCCACCCCACCACTGACCAAACCCAACCAGACTGTCCTCAGGAGAAGTGATGGGACATCCCTTAGATGTTGCTGCTCCTCTATTTCCCATGTCTCAGGCAGCACAACTGACTGTTCCAGTTTTGTCTTTTTTTTTTTTACATGAGGAAAAAAAAACCCCTCAAGGGACAAGCAGAGGGATGTTGTGTGACCCCAGGCAGGCGCGTGCCGTCAAAGAGCAGCTGCAGAGACCCGTGGGACAAGAAGGTGGTTGAGAGTCAGACCTTACGTTTCCAGCCAGTGCTGACTTGAATGGGAGCCTGGCTCTGCCCGCTTGGCATTGTCTTGTGGTTTTTGCCAGGAGGCAGCATTATATTCCAAAGCCTGAACCAAGTGCGTTTTACATAGGGTTGACTCTGTGACTCTGCACTGCTCTACCGTGCTCAGCCAGGGAACGCTCCAGATGCTCTTACCTCCTTGTCCAGCTCCGCTAACAGGGCTTTTCTGTCTTTAATCAGGGAATCACACTGATATTTGGTCTGCAAAAGGCCTTGGAGCCCCGTACAATTCCTCTCATCCCGCATCCTATTTCTTGGGGATGGGATCTGGCTCGGCGTTAATAACACCTCTTTGCGTTCTTGAGTCAGCGACGCTATTTCTTTTCTGTAAAAACACAACGACAAATGACCTTTAGCACATCCCACCTGCAATACCGGAGCAAGTCCTCACCCCTCCTCACTTCAGCACCGGGGTCCCCAGATCTCGGCATGGAGGAACTTTCCAAACACAAAGCTGCACTCACTCCTGAGCCTGCATTTGCTGCCTCACGTTGGCACTGTAAGATTTCCTCTTCTCCGCTGCTCTCTGAAACTCTCTCTGCAGTCTCCTGAACTCGGCTTCAGACACCTTTTTTTTCTCCATCGCGGGCACGTCCAAAACCTTCTGCTCCAGAGAGGGCTCTCCCCACTGCCACAGGGAGGGAGAGCTTGGTCACTTGAGCAAACACGACCAGCAGCGGTAGACAGCAGAGCTGGACACTGGGGAGCGGGTGGATGGCACCACCACCTCCAGCCGTTTGTCACCACCTTCAGCTCTTCGCTGCCACCCAGTATTCATGACGTCACAATATGCCTGACCACCCAAAACACTGAGTCATCCAAACCAACTCCATGAGAGCTGCCGAGCCGCCTCACAGCTTCGTGCCCAGCACAGGAGGGCTGCAGAATTAGTCCCCCCACCACCCAACACTGCTGGCCAAAGCAAGCCTGGCTCCCCACCGCCTGCCCGGCTGACCGCACCGCCACGTTTATTTCTGCAGGGGAGGTCCCCGTGGCAGACCTGCACCTGCAGAGAAGTTCACCTTGGGTTTGTGCTTCACTTTATACCTTGGAGTCCATCGTTTCTTCCAGCTAACTCTGCTGGTTGCTCTGCAGACGCCTCGGGAAGGGGATGATGGAGCCTCTGCGGGGACAGACCTGCTTCCCAAGGGGAGAAATGAAACGCTGGTTAAGGGGGTGTTTGTGTCCCCCTGCCCGTCCCTCAGCACCCGCTCGTGTGTTTGGCACATGAGGAAACCATCACAGACGGCTGCGCGATGAATAAAAGGAGAGCATCCGTAGTGATGTCATCGCAAAACACACTCCTCCTGTTGAGTTTATAAGTAGGGGAAGAACAGATGGTTTGAGCTGTTCCACCCTGTCCAGTACCTGGGTTTCCACAGAAATCCCGGCGAGGCCAAGGCCCCCCATGCCGGCGGGCAGAGCCCCCGGGGAGCGTAAGTGGGGGATATCGCCTGGATTCAGCCCCTGTCCCGCCGCAGGCAGGGAAGGCGCTGGGGCTGACCACGCAGCCCTCACCCCCACCGCTGGTCCCCCCCAGCCCTGCTGCAGCCCCCCGGGCTCCCCTCTTGCCCCCAGCGCTGCTCACCCCACCGCAGGGTGCTGCGGTTCCTCTCCAGCCAGGGGATGGGACCACGGTGGCAGTCAGATATTCCCAAAGAGCAGCCCCCTGCCTCCCACGGGAAGTGCAGGAGAGAGGAGAGCCTGGCAGGGAGCCAGCCCTGCTCCCTGCCCCAGGCTCTGTGGAACAGGCACTGGCCCCGTTGCCAGGTCCCACCGCAGCATGGATGGGGTCTCCATTGTGACTGTCACCAAGGGGGCGGCCGGGGCACCCCCACCCACCCCATGGGCAGCTCTGGGAGCCCATGCGAAACAGACCCAAGTGGTTTCCGTGTCCCACAGCCAGCCCTGAAGCATGTGCTCCAGCATCTCCCTGGCTGCATGTCCACAGCAAGCAGAAACCCACATTTTACCCGTTCTTGCTTCCCTTTGGGGTGTTTGAATCAGCCCATAATTTGGGACTTGGAAGCCTTTTGCTCCAACTGGAAAGCAGCACCCAGGGCTTCACCATCCCCAGCAGCACTTTGGGGCCACAGAGCTGCTTTCTCTTCCTTGCCGGCCCCACAGCCGGCTCCCTGGCCTTCCTACCTGTCTTCCTTGTGGAGAGGCTGCAATCACCACATCACTGCCATTGCCCTCAGCATCCAGACACCCTCAAGATGCCTGCCGTCGGGACAGCACCAATGGTTGGCACTGCCGGCCTGGGGAATGTCCCTGGGGACAGAGACTCTTTGGCAGCCCGGTAGAGGGGACAAACTGAGGATTCCTGCCTGCTTCTCTCCCTTCTGTGCAGGGAAGCACACGGGAGCCACGGGCTGAGTCACAAGAGCTGTGATAATCCCTTCCTCATAAGCTGGAGTGCGTGGCCAGCTCCTTCCCAGGGACTCGGCAAACCCAGAGATCCCTGGAGGGCAGAAGCACGAGACAGCGCTGGAGGCTGCAGCAGGGCTGTGTTTTGTAGACCTGGTGTTGCTTACTCAGCTCTGGGGTGAAGGGGAACAGAGGAGGTGCTGAAGGTGAGCGAAGGGCATCTGTGGCCCAGGTTGCAGGGTGCGGCCAGTTCAAGGCGATGAGCAAAATCCCCAGCCAGCACATTGCTCCTGAGGTTGCTCTTTGCCGTTATCCCGGAGACTCTGATGAGCTAACAAGCCAGCCATCCAGTTCCAGGCTAATTCACAGCCAGACGGACAGGCTCTGAGGATGCATTTACTTGGAAATGATTTTCATGGCAGAAAGCAGAATGTGGCACTAGGTAAGAAAAATCACAACCGAGGGCAGAGCGATGCTGGGAAGGCACTGAAGCCTGAGGCTCCCGGCGGGGCTGGGGGAAGCTCCCAGGGATTTTCATCCCATTCCTGCATGATCAACAGCTCCGTGGGATAATAACCCCCACCTCTCCAGGGATGAAGCTGTCACTGTCTCGGTGGCCCTGGCTGTCTCATACTGCAGATCCCTCCTCTCTGGTTCGCTTCTCTTCACCCTCAGCAGAAATAGGGCCAAAGCTCCAGTTTCTAGTGTGTCTGCGCAGTGCGGCTGTGCCCGGCGGGAGCCCCCGCGCCCTCCCAGACCCCCCTGCCCCAGCCTCCCGGCCCCTGCACATCACCCTCGCGTGCCCTCTCCTCCCCTTGCCTCCTCGGTTCCCAGCGTGGCCCAGCTCCCAGACCCAAACAGGCTGTTTCACGCAGGGCTGCTGGCTAGCAGCCACCTGGTCCCACCAGCCCAGGACCAGCGCTGAGCTCAGCTTTCCTTCAGGCAGCAGAGAGCTGCCGGCTTCTCCCAGCTTAGCAGGCAAAGCCCCGCGAGCCCGCTCTGCATCCCCCCGTGGCCTCACCAAGCCCCTGGGGCAGGCATGGTGCAGGACCGGGACTGTGGTCACCATGTCCCCGGTGCACCACTCCCGCGATGCCCAGCTGCGGGAAGCGCGTGGCGTTGAGCAACGGCAACAGCCCCCCCGCCAGAGAGCAGCTGTTCCCACCCCCGGCCATGGCTGCTGTCAGCAGTGGGCCAAGCCGTGCCGAAATATCAGCCGGCAAGCTTTTGAAGCCCGCAGAAGGTGTTGGGAGATGGAAGGATGTCCAGGGCGCAGAAGCAGAGGGGCAGCTGAGGAGCGGAACTGTTTATTTCATCCCTCCGTGCCGGGCTCTCACTCCTTGAGGCTCTTGCTCCCCTTCTTGGCGGCAGCGGCAGCGTGGCCCAGCTCCTTCTCGCAGCTCTGGAGGACCAGCTGGTGCAGCTGCCCGTGGCCCAGCGGCACCTCCCCTGCCCAAGAAAAGGACACCCGTGTCTGCCGGCACAGGCCTTATAGATGTGGTGGGGTGGGACAGGCCGGTGGGGATTGGCTGGGGAGGAGAGGTGGCAGCGGGGGATTGGCCAGGCGGCCATGAGGGGGTTGTGGATTGGCTGTCTGCCTGGCCGTAGCCCCTCCCTCCCACCTCACTCACAGGCGGCGATGTCGGCGGGGGTGCTGTCCAGGGCGGGGGGCGGCGGGCAGAGCCGGGCCCGATCCATCACCCACGGGAGGCTGGTGGTGCCCAGGAGCGGGCTGGCGAAGGGCTGGGCCGGCTGCGAGCCCTCAGCCCGCGTGTAGCGCAGGACGCTCTCCATCAGCAGGAGCTCGTTGGTCTCCTTCTCCACGAGACCTGGGTGGGAGGGAATGCTGTCCCACAGGGCCCCTCCACCGGGCCCTGCCCAAACGCCGCCCCGGCGGTCTGCTGGGCACAGGACCCATGGATTCCCCCCAGGCAGTGCCGTCAGGCTCCCCAGGGGCGAGGGGTCAAGGCTGGGTCCCACACCCAGAGCCAACATGGGGGCCTGGGGGGTCCACCGGGGTGGTTCTACGTCCCGGTTGGCTCCTGAATTTCCTGGGGATTTGGCATCGCAAATTCCCATTAGGGACACCCGTGCATGACGGGGTGGGGGCAGGAAACCAGCTCAATCTAAACACGGGGCAAGCAGGGGGTGGACAGACAAGGTCTGGGCCATGTGGCAAGCGAAGGCGGGCAGCCCTGACCCACCTAAAATCCTTGTCAGATTCCCATCCGTGATCTGCCCATTTTCTCCAAGCTGCTCCGTTGTCTTCGTAGCATCGCCACTGATTACTTCCAAAAGGGCCTCCACGCCACATTTGATCTGGCCCAGGACTCTGCTGCTCTCTTTGCATCTCTCTTCGCACCAGTTGGCTTCCCTCGTGGTTTCCGCTAGTTTTTCCTATCCGCAAAGGTTTTGCCAGGTGTCACAACAGCCCCCTGCTCGCGCCCCCCCACCCCCAAGTCCTGGCCAAGTCCAGTCCGGACACTGGAGGCGGCCCAGGAGGGGCTGTGGGATGCTCCCATCCCTGCAGGGGAAAGGCTCTGTGAAGGGGATCCCAAGCTCCCCATGCCACAGCCCAGGCCCCAGGTGCCAGAGAACCAGGGCTGGCAGAAGCCCTGCAGTCACCCTCTCCTCATGCACTGGGAGACAGGGCTGCCAAAGCCAATGCAGGGCCCTTTTCTGCCCATGCCTCTCCAGCCATTGCCCAGAGCGGTGTTGACGGGACCACACTCGCTAGGACACATGCCGGGACACACAGGCTTCTGCTGCCCTGGCAGAGGGAAATCCCGGCTGCCATACCTCCAGCTCCTGCAGGACATGGAAGTTGCCCGTCTCTGCATCCTCCCGGTCCATCATAAGGGTCGTAATTTCGTCCTGTGTAAACACAAGCACATGGAGGGCATACTGGCTGAATGCTCACCAGATGTGCCCAAGAGAGGCTGGGGACCATCCCTCCACCCTGGGAGCAGGGACATCCCACTTGACCCCTCTGGGGACCACTGTCCCCAGGGCAGGAGGACAAGTCATGACCCCCCTTCTCACTCCAGCCAGCCCCACTCAAGGCCGAGGCAGCTCTTGGCCCTCCTGCATACTGCTGGGTACACGGTGGCAGCACTGAGACACTTTTAGCTCTGAGAACACAGCCTTCTGTCTGTGGGAGTTCTATTTTGGGCTACCGCTTTGCATTCCCCTAATCCCACCCGTGTGGCAGGCTGTGAGCTGGGCTCCGCTGTGAGCAGCGAGGCCGGACACATGGGAGAGGAAAAAACCCACGCCAGCCCCAAAGCACCAGCTGAGAAAGGGCAGACATGAAGAGCTTGGAAGAGACCTGGACATCCTTGATCCTCTGCTTCATCTTCTCCATCTCGTTCTTCAGCTCAGTGATGTAGATGAAGGAGGCAAAGTTCTTCCCCTCCTTTTCGATGAAGTTATCCACCAGGCGGTCAAAGTTCCCGTCCTCTGCCAGCTCCAGCAGGCGCCTGTAAGCCACCTCCTGGCTCTCGAAGCTCTCCATTTGGCTCTGCTTGGCCCACTGGGCTGCCTTCAGGGCTGAGGGAGATATGGAAAAAGAGGCCTGGCTGTGCGTGTCCCTGCAGGGCTCCCTTTGCAGAGCCTTTCCCTGCAGGTGCCCTGAGGTTTGGCGTGGGGCCTGGGGCCAGAGGGGCAGAGAGTGTCTTTATTTCACCCAAAACTAAGCAGGGAGCTCCCTGTCCTCATGGGAACGGGGCAAACACGGTGGGATCCTTCCCCAAGAGGACAAAAGGAGCCATAGGGGCAGCTCCCTGCCTCCCCACCCCTCCCTCTGCCCCAAGGGCACCCCAAGACACATGATGCTGGGTGCTTTCACTTGGTTATCACTCTTCATCCTTTCCACTTGTAGGCTGAAGGCTGGGTGAAGGAGCCTGCAGGCAGGGGACAGGTCTCGCCTTTGGGGTGCAGAGCTATGGGGAGAGGTCCCGCCTTTGGGGTGCAGAGCTATAAGCTTCTATACGCAACCCCCTTGGGCAACTCTGCCAACTCCTGGCTTGTGCTACCAGTTGCAGGTATTCTCTCTCATCTGGTACCTTTTCTCTTTTTGGCCACTTCCTCCAATTCCGAGCGATCTCTGCACTTGGTCAGCATGAAGTTTTTCAGTTTGTTCTCCTTTTCTAGGGCACGCTTCTGCTCCTGCAGCTCAACATTGCGCTGGACTGTGTCTTCTATGTGTCTTTTGTTCAAGGCTGCAATCCTTGCCAGAGCCCCCATCCTGAGCACAGAGAGCAGCAGGTTACACCACGGGAAGGTATAAGGATTTGTAGTCCTGCCCATTCCCATGCATCTCTGTGCCTGGCCGAGCAAAACCCCCGTGATGCTGTGCACGCTGGCCGGCTCCCATGCAGATGCAGCTGCGTTAGCCCGAGGCCAGCAGCAGCTAACACAGCTCTGGCTGGGGGTTTGTACTCGGACACAGCACCCAGCTGTGGCAGCCAAGCTCACTTTGCCTGGAGCTGGCTGGTCTCTGCTCCAGGTCTGCTGCACCCTCCCATGCAGGCTGAGATGGGACTCGGGGGGAAAGAGGCTGCTCCATAGGGCAGTTCACCACAGCCTGAGAAACATCTGGCATAGGCGGAGTAAACCCCCCTGGGGGTACCGGTCTCCCTGCACTGACCAAGCACCAAAGCCTTAGCACCCAGCTCTAGACAACAGCGGGTGCATCCTCTCTCTGAAGTTGCAGATGGCCTCTCTTTACATCGACACCCGTCGCTGGCATTGCCCACCAGCGCCAAGTTTGCCACAGAGGGTTCACAAGGCCACGTACCGCTGCTTGTAGCCTTGTGTGCACTGCTCAGCGGCAGTGTTCATCCTTCTCCTCTGCTGAGCCAGCTTCTTATGGAGCTTCAAGGAGAGCTTGCCCAAAAGAGCTTTCTGGATTTGCAGCTTTTCAATCTCTTCTCGGAGCTCTTTGTTTCTGGACAGGATGGTATGGAAATGGACGGTGACCTGGGGAGAGGCAAGCAAAAGGTTTGAAGCTGGTGCGGGACTTGGGGGCGTCAGGTTTCTGCTGAAAGACCTTGACCACAGCTGGGACAAATCTCTTCTCTGAAGTTGCTCCTGTACTATCCCCCTCCCCAAGACAGGGGAGGTAACAGCAGGCTAGGCTGATCATGGCACAGACCAGGAGCTGGTGGTGTCCAAGGCAAGGTGGCTGCAGGCAGCTCAGGTTTATCACTAAACAGGTGCAGACCTTCAGGCTTCTTGGCATGGCCCAAGTGCTGCATTTGGCTCACCAAGCTTGAAGGAGCCTTTGAGATACTCTGGGAGCAAGCAGGCCAGAGGAACGAGCCAGCTCCTCCTTTATGCAGTTTGTCTCAACCAAATGCATCTGCAGCATTACACTTGGTCCTGGCCAAAAAGGGGGTTGCACACAGGCCCCAGTGTGGCCCCACACATGGTCTCCGGAGGTCTGCAAAATGTTTGCTTACGTTGTTTAGATGCAGCTCCAGTGTCTCAATCTGCTTTTGCAGCTGGTTGCTACTGTTTGCTTGCTTCGCCTTCACTGCCGCCCGGTTTTGCCTCACCATCTTTTTTTCCAGCTCTAGTATCTGCACGTACAGGTTAGAAAAAAGAAAGAGAGGGGAAAAAAAAGTCAGTATAATCTCCACCCCTACGTTCTGGACTCTTGGCAGGACACTTAGCCAAAGAAAATACCCTGTTGACCTGAACTACAGCAACCATGTCATTAAGGAGCTCACAGTTACAGCGGCAGCTTTAATCCCAAGGGATCCCACCCTGCACACTCAAGAAACATACGCTGTAACTAGGAATGGGTTTATTTTCGTGTGGCAAAGGAAACGCAGCTGCCTCTGGAGGGAAATTCAGCAGGTGCTGAAGGCGGCACAGCAGCACTCTGTGCCGAGCAGAAGAGGCAAGGAGGGTGGCTTTTTGGTAGGGGTAGAGTGCTGGCCAGACAGGGGTCTGCGCAGCACTCCCTGGGAATGAGTGGAGGAAAACTTTTGTCAGAAGTGGGCAGCTGCCAGAGGAAATAAATCCATGAGAAGAGCGAAGTAGTTGGAGAACAACGAAGCCGGGGGCAGGTGGGAGAGGTATGACTCAGCCAAGAGATCCCTGATTGAAAGCTAACCCTGTTGCGGAAAACTCTACAGCACATCTAGCACCTGCAAACCACCTGAGCATGTTCCCTGGCTTCCGTCATGGGTGGCTTGTCCAGAGCAGAAAGCTGCAGGGACCTGTCACTTCTGTAGCCCTGGGTTGCCCTGGGCATGCCACCCCACCACTGACCAAACCCAACCAGACTGTCCTCAGGAGAAGTGATGGGACATCCCTTAGATGTTGCTGCTCCTCTATTTCCCATGTCTCAGGCAGCACAACTGACTGTTCCAGTTTTGTCTTTTTTTTTTTTTACATGAGGAAAAAAAAAACCCTCAAGGGACAAGCAGAGGGATGTTGTGTGACCCCAGGCAGGCGCGTGCCGTCAAAGAGCAGCTGCAGAGACCCGTGGGACAAGAAGGTGGTTGAGAGTCAGACCTGACGTTTCCAGCCAGTGCTGACTTGAATGGGAGCCTGGCTCTGCCCGCTTGGCATTGTCTTGTGGTTTTTGCCAGGAGGCAGCATTATATTCCAAAGCCTGAACCAAGTGCGTTTTACATAGGGTTGACTCTGTGACTCTGCACTGCTCTACCGTGCTCAGCCAGGGAACGCTCCAGATGCTCTTACCTCCTTGTCCAGCTCCGCTAACAGGGCTTTTCTGTCTTTAATCAGGGAATCACACTGATATTTGGTCTGCAAAAGGCCTTGGAGCCCCGTACAATTCCTCTCATCCCGCATCCTATTTCTTGGGGATGGGATCTGGCTCGGCGTTAATAACACCACTTTGCGTTCTTGAGTCAGCGACGCTATTTCTTTTCTGTAAAAACACAACGACAACAAATGACCTTTAGCACATCCCACCTGCAATACCGGAGCAAGTCCTCACCCCTCCTCACTTCAGCACCGGGGTCCCCAGATCTCGGCATGGAGGAACTTTCCAAACACAAAGCTGCACTCACTCCTGAGCCTGCATTTGCTGCCTCACGTTGGCACCGTAAGATTTCCTCTTCTCCGCTGCTCTCTGAAACTCTCTCTGCAGTCTCCTGAACTCGGCTTCAGACACCTTTTTTTTCTCCATCGCGGGCACGTCCAAAACCTTCTGCTCCAGAGAGGGCTCTCCCCACTGCCACAGGGAGGGAGAGCTTGGTCACTTGAGCAAACACGACCAGCAGCGGTAGACAGCAGAGCTGGACACTGGGGAGCGGGTGGATGGCACCACCACCTCCAGCCGTTTGTCACCACCTTCAGCTCTTCGCTGCCACCCAGTATTCATGACGTCACAATATGCCTGACCACCCAAAACACTGAGTCATCCAAACCAACTCCATGAGAGCTGCCGAGCCGCCTCACAGCTTCGTGCCCAGCACAGGAGGGCTGCAGAATTAGTCCCCCCACCACCCAACACTGCCGGCCAAAGCAAGCCTGGCTCCCCACCGCCTGCCCGGCTGACCGCACCGCCACGTTTATTTCTGCAGGGGAGGTCCCCGTGGCAGACCTGCACCTGCAGAGAAGTTCACCTTGGGTTTGTGCTTCACTTTATACCTTGGAGTCCATCGTTTCTTCCAGCTAACTCTGCTGGTTGCTCTGCAGACGCCTCGGGAAGGGGATGATGGAGCCTCTGCGGGGACAGACCTGCTTCCCAAGGGGAGAAATGAAACGCTGGTTAAGGGGGTGTTTGTGTCCCCCTGCCCGTCCCTCAGCACCCGCTCGTGTGTTTGGCACATGAGGAAACCATCACAGATGGCTGCGCGATGAATAAAAGGAGAGCATCCGTAGTGATGTCATCGCAAAACACACTCCTCCTGTTGAGTTTATAAGTAGGGGAAGAACAGATGGTTTGAGCTGTTCCACCCTGTCCAGTACCTGGGTTTCCACAGAAATCCCGGCGAGGCCAAGGCCCCCCATGCCGGCGGGCAGAGCCCCCGGGGAGCGTAAGTGGGGGATATCGCCTGGATTCAGCCCCTGTCCCGCCGCAGGCAGGGAAGGCGCTGGGGCTGACCACGCAGCCCTCACCCCCACCGCTGGTCCCCCCCAGCCCTGCTGCAGCCCCCCGGGCTCCCCTCTTGCCCCCAGCGCTGCTCACCCCACCGCAGGGTGCTGCGGTTCCTCTCCAGCCAGGGGATGGGACCACGGTGGCAGTCAGATATTCCCAAAGAGCAGCCCCCTGCCTCCCACGGGAAGTGCAGGAGAGAGGAGAGCCTGGCAGGGAGCCAGCCCTCCCTGCTCCCTGCCCCAGGCTCTGTGGAACAGGCACTGACCCCGTTGCCAGGTCCCACCGCAGCATGGATGGGGTCTCCATTGTGACTGTCACCAAGGGGGCGGCCGGGGCACCCCCACCCACCCCATGGGCAGCGCTGGGAGCCCACGCGAAACAGACCCAAGTGGTTTCCGTGTCCCACAGCCAGCCCTGAAGCATGTGCTCCAGCATCTCCCTGGCTGCATGTCCACAGCAAGCAGAAACCCACATTTTACCCGTTCTTGCTTCCCTTTGGGGTGTTTGAATCAGCCCGTAATTTGGGACTTGGAAGCCTTTTGCTCCAACTGGAAAGCAGCACCCAGGGCTTCACCATCCCCAGCAGCACTTTGGGGCCACAGAGCTGCTTTCCCTTCCTTGCCGGCCCCACAGCCGGCTCCCTGGCCTTCCTACCTGTCTTCCTTGTGGAGAGGCTGCAATCACCACATCACTGCCATTGCCCTCAGCATCCAGACACCCTCAAGATGCCTGCCGTCGGGACAGCACCAATGGTTGGCACTGCCGGCCTGGGGAATGTCCCTGGGGACAGAGACTCTTTGGCAGCCCGGTAGAGGGGACAAACTGAGGATTCCTGCCTGCTTCTCTCCCTTCCGTGCAGGGAAGCACACGGGAGCCACGGGCTGAGTCACAAGAGCTGTGATAATCCCTTCCTCATAAGCTGGAGTGCGTGGCCAGCTCCTTCCCAGGGACTCGGCAAACCCAGAGATCCCTGGAGGGCAGAAGCACGAGACAGCGCTGGAGGCTGCAGCAGGGCTGTGTTTTGTAGACCTGGTGTTGCTTACTCAGCTCTGGGGTGAAGGGGAACAGAGGAGGTGCTGAAGGTGAGCGAAGGGCATCTGTGGCCCAGGTTGCAGGGTGCGGCCAGTTCAAGGCGATGAGCAAAATCCCCAGCCAGCACATTGCTCCTGAGGTTGCTCTTTGCCGTTATCCCGGAGACTCTGATGAGCTAACAAGCCAGCCATCCAGTTCCAGGCTAATTCACAGCCAGACGGACAGGCTCTGAGGATGCATTTACTTGGAAATGATTTTCATGGCAGAAAGCAGAATGTGGCACTAGGTAAGAAAAATCACAACCGAGGGCAGAGCGATGCTGGGAAGGCACTGAAGCCTGAGGCTCCCGGCGGGGCTGGGGGAAGCTCCCAGGGATTTTCATCCCATTCCTGCATGATCAACAGCTCCGTGGGATAATAACCCCCACCTCTCCAGGGATGAAGCTGTCACTGTCTCGGTGGCCCTGGCTGTCTCATACTGCAGATCCCTCCTCTCTGGTTCGCTTCTCTTCACCCTCAGCAGAAATAGGGCCAAAGCTCCAGTTTCTAGTGTGTCTGCGCAGTGCGGCTGTGCCCGGCGGGAGCCCCCGCGCCCTCCCAGACCCCCCTGCCCCAGCCTCCCGGCCCCTGCACATCACCCTCGCGTGCCCTCTCCTCCCCTTGCCTCCTCGGTTCCCAGCGTGGCCCAGCTCCCAGACCCAAACAGGCTGTTTCACGCAGGGCTGCTGGCTAGCAGCCACCTGGTCCCACCAGCCCAGGACCAGCGCTGAGCTCAGCTTTCCTTCAGGCAGCAGAGAGCTGCCGGCTTCTCCCAGCTTAGCAGGCAAAGCCCCGCGAGCCCGCTCTGCATCCCCCCGTGGCCTCACCAAGCCCCTCGGGCAGGCATGGTGCAGGACCGGGACTGTGGTCACCATGTCCCCGGTGCACCACTCCCGCGATGCCCAGCTGCGGGAAGCGCGTGGCGTTGAGCAACGGCAACGGCCCCCCCGCCGGAGAGCAGCTGTTCCCACCCCCGGCCATGGCTGCTGTCAGCAGTGGGCCAAGCCGTGCCGAAATATCAGCCGGCAAGCTTTTGAAGCCCGCAGAAGGTGTTGGGAGATGGAAGGATGTCCAGGGCGCAGAAGCAGAGGGGCAGCTGAGGAGCGGAACTGTTTATTTCATCCCTCCGTGCCGGGCTCTCACTCCTTGAGGCTCTTGCTCCCCTTCTTGGCGGCAGCGGCAGCGTGGCCCAGCTCCTTCTCGCAGCTCTGGAGGACCAGCTGGTGCAGCTGCCCGTGGCCCAGCGGCACCTCCCCTGCCCAAGAAAAGGACACCCGTGTCTGCCGGCACAGGCCTTATAGATGTGGTGGGGTGGGACAGGCCGGTGGGGATTGGCTGGGGAGGAGAGGTGGCAGCGGGGGATTGGCCAGGCGGCCATGAGGGGGTTGTGGATTGGCTGTCTGCCTGGCCGTAGCCCCTCCCTCCCACCTCACTCACAGGCGGCGATGTCGGCGGGGGTGCTGTCCAGGGCGGGGGGCGGCGGGCAGAGCCGGGCCCGATCCATCACCCACGGGAGGCTGGTGGTGCCCAGGAGCGGGCTGGCGAAGGGCTGGGCCGGCTGCGAGCCCTCAGCCCGCGTGTAGCGCAGGACGCTCTCCATCAGCAGGAGCTCGTTGGTCTCCTTCTCCACGAGACCTGGGTGGGAGGGAATGCTGTCCCACAGGGCCCCTCCACCGGGCCCTGCCCAAACGCCGCCCCGGCGGTCTGCTGGGCACAGGACCCATGGATTCCCCCCAGGCAGTGCCGTCAGGCTCCCCAGGGGCGAGGGGTCAAGGCTGGGTCCCACACCCAGAGCCAACATGGGGGCCTGGGGGGTCCACCGGGGTGGTTCTACGTCCCGGTTGGCTCCTGAATTTCCTGGGGATTTGGCATCGCAAATTCCCATTAGGGACACCCGTGCATGACGGGGTGGGGGCAGGAAACCAGCTCAATCTAAACACGGGGCAAGCAGGGGGTGGACAGACAAGGTCTGGGCCATGTGGCAAGCGAAGGCGGGCAGCCCTGACCCACCTAAAATCCGCGTCAGATTCCCATCCGTGATCTGCCCATTTTCTCCAAGCTGCTCCGTTGTCTTCGTAGCATCGCCACCGATTACTTCCAAAAGGGCCTCCACGCCACATTTGATCTGGCCCAGGACTCTGCTGCTCTCTTTGCATCTCTCTTCGCACCAGTTGGCTTCCCTCGTGGTTTCCGCTAGTTTTTCCTATCCGCAAAGGTTTTGCCAGGTGTCACAACAGCCCCCTGCTCGCGCCCCCCCACCCCCAAGTCCTGGCCAAGTCCAGTCCGGACACTGGAGGCGGCCCAGGAGGGGCTGTGGGATGCTCCCATCCCTGCAGGGGAAAGGCTCTGTGAAGGGGATCCCAAGCTCCCCATGCCACAGCCCAGGCCCCAGGTGCCAGAGAACCAGGGCTGGCAGAAGCCCTGCAGTCACCCTCTCCTCATGCACTGGGAGACAGGGCTGCCAAAGCCAATGCAGGGCCCTTTTCTGCCCATGCCTCTCCAGCCGTTGCCCAGAGCGGTGTTGACGGGACCACACTCGCTAGGACACATGCCGGGACACACAGGCTTCTGCTGCCCTGGCAGAGGGAAATCCCGGCTGCCATACCTCCAGCTCCTGCAGGACATGGAAGTTGCCCGTCTCTGCGTCCTCCCGGTCCATCATAAGGGTCGTAATTTCGTCCTGTGTAAACACAAGCACATGGAGGGCATACTGGCTGAATGCTCACCAGATGTGCCCAAGAGAGGCTGGGGACCATCCCTCCACCCTGGGAGCAGGGACATCCCACTTGACCCCTCTGGGGACCACTGTCCCCAGGGCAGGAGGACAAGTCATGACCCCCCTTCTCACTCCAGCCAGCCCCACTCAAGGCCGAGGCAGCTCTTGGCCCTCCTGCATACTGCTGGGTACACGGTGGCAGCACTGAGACACTTTTAGCTCTGAGAACACAGCCTTCTGTCTGTGGGAGTTCTATTTTGGGCTACCGCTTTGCATTCCCCTAATCCCACCCGTGTGGCAGGCTGTGAGCTGGGCTCCGCTGTGAGCAGCGAGGCCGGACACATGGGAGAGGAAAAAAACCCACGCCAGCCCCAAAGCACCAGCTGAGAAAGGGCAGACATGAAGAGCTTGGAAGAGACCTGGACATCCTTGATCCTCTGCTTCATCTTCTCCATCTCGTTCTTCAGCTCAGTGATGTAGATGAAGGAGGCAAAGTTCTTCCCCTCCTTTTCGATGAAGTTATCCACCAGGCGGTCAAAGTTCCCGTCCTCTGCCAGCTCCAGCAGGCGCCTGTAAGCCACCTCCTGGCTCTCGAAGCTCTCCATTTGGCTCTGCTTGGCCCACTGGGCTGCCTTCAGGGCTGAGGGAGAGATGGAAAAAGAGGCCTGGCTGTGCGTGTCCCTGCAGGGCTCCCTTTGCAGAGCCTTTCCCTGCAGGTGCCCTGAGGTTTGGCGTGGGGCCTGGGGCCAGAGGGGCAGAGAGTGTCTTTATTTCACCCAAAACTAAGCAGGGAGCTCCCTGTCCTCATGGGAACGGGGCAAACACGGTGGGATCCTTCCCCAAGAGGACAAAAGGAGCCATAGGGGCAGCTCCCTGCCTCCCCACCCCTCCCTCTGCCCCAAGGGCACCCCAAGACACATGATGCTGGGTGCTTTCACTTGGTTATCACTCTTCATCCTTTCCACTTGTAGGCTGAAGGCTGGGTGAAGGAGCCTGCAGGCAGGGGACAGGTCCCGCCTTTGGGGTGCAGAGCTATGGGGAGAGGTCCCGCCTTTGGGGTGCAGAGCTATAAGCTTCTATACGCAACCCCCTTGGGCAACTCTGCCAACTCCTGGCTTGTGCTACCAGTTGCAGGTATTCTCTCTCATCTGGTACCTTTTCTCTTTTTGGCCACTTCCTCCAATTCCGAGCGATCTCTGCACTTGGTCAGCATGAAGTTTTTCAGTTTGTTCTCCTTTTCTAGGGCACGCTTCTGCTCCTGCAGCTCAACATTGCGCTGGACTGTGTCTTCTATGTGTCTTTTGTTCAAGGCTGCAATCCTTGCCAGAGCCCCCATCCTGAGCACAGAGAGCAGCAGGTTACACCACGGGAAGGTATAAGGATTTGTAGTCCTGCCCATTCCCATGCATCTCTGTGCCTGGCCGAGCAAAACCCCCGTGATGCTGTGCACGCTGGCCAGCTCCCATGCAGATGCAGCTGCGTTAGCCCGAGGCCAGCAGCAGCTAACACAGCTCTGGCTGGGGGTTTGTACTCGGACACAGCACCCAGCTGTGGCAGCCAAGCTCACTTTGCCTGGAGCTGGCTGGTCTCTGCTCCAGGTCTGCTGCACCCTCCCATGCAGGCTGAGATGGGACTCGGGGGGAAAGAGGCTGCTCCATAGGGCAGTTCACCACATCCTGAGAAACATCTGGCATAGGCGGAGTAAACCCCCCTGGGGGTACCGGTCTCCCTGCACTGACCAAGCACCAAAGCCTTAGCACCCAGCTCTAGACAACAGCGGGTGCATCCTCTCTCTGAAGTTGCAGATGGCCTCTCTTTACATCGACACCCGTCGCTGGCATTGCCCACCAGCGCCAAGTTTGCCACAGAGTGTTCACAAGGCCACGTACCGCTGCTTGTAGCCTTGTGTGCACTGCTCAGCGGCAGTGTTCATCCTTCTCCTCTGCTGAGCCAGCTTCTTATGGAGCTTCAAGGAGAGCTTGCCCAAAAGAGCTTTCTGGATTTGCAGCTTTTCAATCTCTTCTCGGAGCTCTTTGTTTCTGGACAGGATGGTATGGAAATGGACGGTGACCTGGGGAGAGGCAAGCAAAAGGTTTGAAGCTGGTGCGGGACTTGGGGGCGTCAGGTTTCTGCTGAAAGACCTTGACCACGGCTGGGACAAATCTCTTCTCTGAAGTTGCTCCTGTACTATCCCCCTCCCCAAGACAGGGGAGGTAACAGCAGGCTAGGCTGATCATGGCACAGACCAGGAGCTGGTGGTGTCCAAGGCAAGGTGGCTGCAGGCAGCTCAGGTTTATCACTAAACAGGTGCAGACCTTCAGGCTTCTTGGCATGGCCCAAGTGCTGCATTTGGCTCACCAAGCTTGAAGGAGCCTTTGAGATACTCTGGGAGCAAGCAGGCCAGAGGAACGAGCCAGCTCCTCCTTTATGCAGTTTGTCTCAACCAAATGCATCTGCAGCATTACACTTGGTCCTGGCCAAAAAGGGGGTTGCACACAGGCCCCAGTGTGGCCCCACACATGGTCTCCGGAGGTCTGCAAAATGTTTGCTTACGTTGTTTAGATGCAGCTCCAGTGTCTCAATCTGCTTTTGCAGCTGGTTGCTACTGTTTGCTTGCTTCGCCTTCACTGCCGCCCGGTTTTGCCTCGCCATCTTTTTTTCCAGCTCTAGTATCTGCACGTACAGGTTAGAAAAAAGAAAGAGAGGGGAAAAAAAAGTCAGTATAATCTCCACCCCTACGTTCTGGACTCTTGGCAGGACACTTAGCCAAAGAAAATACCCTGTTGACCTGAACTACAGCAACCATGTCATTAAGGAGCTCACAGTTACAGCGGCAGCTTTAATCCCAAGGGATCCCACCCTGCACACTCAAGAAACATACGCTGTAACCAGGAATGGGTTTATTTTTGTGTGGCAAAGGAAACGCAGCTGCCTCTGGAGGGAAATTCAGCAGGTGCTGAAGGCGGCACAGCAGCACTCTGTGCCGAGCAGAAGAGGCAAGGAGGGTGGCTTTTTGGTAGGGGTAGAGTGCTGGCCAGACAGGGGTCTGCGCAGCACTCCCTGGGAATGAGTGGAGGAAAACTTTTGTCAGAAGTGGGCAGCTGCCAGAGGAAATAAATCCATGAGAAGAGCGAAGTAGTTGGAGAACAACGAAGCCGGGGGCAGGTGGGAGAGGTATGACTCAGCCAAGAGATCCCTGATTGAAAGCTAACCCTGTTGCGGAAAACTCTACAGCACATCTAGCACCTGCAAACCACCTGAGCATGTTCCCTGGCTTCCGTCATGGGTGGCTTGTCCAGAGCAGAAAGCTGCAGGGACCTGTCACTTCTGTAGCCCTGGGTTGCCCTGGGCATGCCACCCCACCACTGACCAAACCCAACCAGACTGTCCTCAGGAGAAGTGATGGGACATCCCTTAGATGTTGCTGCTCCTCTATTTCCCATGTCTCAGGCAGCACAACTGACTGTTCCAGTTTTGTCTTTTTTTTTTTTACATGAGGAAAAAAAAAACCCTCAAGGGACAAGCAGAGGGATGTTGTGTGACCCCAGGCAGGCGCGTGCCGTCAAAGAGCAGCTGCAGAGACCCGTGGGACAAGAAGGTGGTTGAGAGTCAGACCTGACGTTTCCAGCCAGTGCTGACTTGAATGGGAGCCTGGCTCTGCCCGCTTGGCATTGTCTTGTGGTTTTTGCCAGGAGGCAGCATTATATTCCAAAGCCTGAACCAAGTGCGTTTTACATAGGGTTGACTCTGTGACTCTGCACTGCTCTACCGTGCTCAGCCAGGGAACGCTCCAGATGCTCTTACCTCCTTGTCCAGCTCCGCTAACAGGGCTTTTCTGTCTTTAATCAGGGAATCACACTGATATTTGGTCTGCAAAAGGCCTTGGAGCCCCGTACAATTCCTCTCATCCCGCATCCTATTTCTTGGGGATGGGATCTGGCTCGGCGTTAATAACACCACTTTGCGTTCTTGAGTCAGCGACGCTATTTCTTTTCTGTAAAAACACAACGACAACAAATGACCTTTAGCACATCCCACCTGCAATACCGGAGCAAGTCCTCACCCCTCCTCACTTCAGCACCGGGGTCCCCAGATCTCGGCATGGAGGAACTTTCCAAACACAAAGCTGCACTCACTCCTGAGCCTGCATTTGCTGCCTCACGTTGGCACTGTAAGATTTCCTCTTCTCCGCTGCTCTCTGAAACTCTCTCTGCAGTCTCCTGAACTCGGCTTCAGACACCTTTTTTTTCTCCATCGCGGGCACGTCCAAAACCTTCTGCTCCAGAGAGGGCTCTCCCCACTGCCACAGGGAGGGAGAGCTTGGTCACTTGAGCAAACACGACCAGCAGCGGTAGACAGCAGAGCTGGACACTGGGGAGCGGGTGGATGGCACCACCACCTCCAGCCGTTTGTCACCACCTTCAGCTCTTCGCTGCCACCCAGTATTCATGACGTCACAATATGCCTGACCACCCAAAACACTGAGTCATCCAAACCAACTCCATGAGAGCTGCCGAGCCGCCTCACAGCTTCGTGCCCAGCACAGGAGGGCTGCAGAATTAGTCCCCCCACCACCCAACACTGCCGGCCAAAGCAAGCCTGGCTCCCCACCGCCTGCCCGGCTGACCGCACCGCCACGTTTATTTCTGCAGGGGAGGTCCCCGTGGCAGACCTGCACCTGCAGAGAAGTTCACCTTGGGTTTGTGCTTCACTTTATACCTTGGAGTCCATCGTTTCTTCCAGCTAACTCTGCTGGTTGCTCTGCAGACGCCTCGGGAAGGGGATGATGGAGCCTCTGCGGGGACAGACCTGCTTCCCAAGGGGAGAAATGAAACGCTGGTTAAGGGGGTGTTTGTGTCCCCCTGCCCGTCCCTCAGCACCCGCTCGCGTGTTTGGCACATGAGGAAACCATCACAGACGGCTGCGCGATGAATAAAAGGAGAGCATCCGTAGTGATGTCATCGCAAAACACACTCCTCCTGTTGAGTTTATAAGTAGGGGAAGAACAGATGGTTTGAGCTGTTCCACCCTGTCCAGTACCTGGGTTTCCACAGAAATCCCGGCGAGGCCAAGGCCCCCCATGCCGGCGGGCAGAGCCCCCGGGGAGCGTAAGTGGGGGATATCGCCTGGATTCAGCCCCTGTCCCGCCGCAGGCAGGGAAGGCGCTGGGGCTGACCACGCAGCCCTCACCCCCACCGCTGGTCCCCCCCAGCCCTGCTGCAGCCCCCCGGGCTCCCCTCTTGCCCCCAGCGCTGCTCACCCCCACCGCAGGGTGCTGCGGTTCCTCTCCAGCCAGGGGATGGGACCACGGTGGCAGTCAGATATTCCCAAAGAGCAGCCCCCTGCCTCCCACGGGAAGTGCAGGAGAGAGGAGAGCCTGGCAGGGAGCCAGCCCTGCTCCCTGCCCCAGGCTCTGTGGAACAGGCACTGGCCCCGTTGCCAGGTCCCACCGCAGCATGGATGGGGTCTCCATTGTGACTGTCACCAAGGGGGCGGCCGGGGCACCCCCACCCACCCCATGGGCAGCGCTGGGAGCCCACGCGAAACAGACCCAAGTGGTTTCCGTGTCCCACAGCCAGCCCTGAAGCATGTGCTCCAGCATCTCCCTGGCTGCATGTCCACAGCAAGCAGAAACCCACATTTTACCCGTTCTTGCTTCCCTTTGGGGTGTTTGAATCAGCCCGTAATTTGGGACTTGGAAGCCTTTTGCTCCAACTGGAAAGCAGCACCCAGGGCTTCACCATCCCCAGCAGCACTTTGGGGCCACAGAGCTGCTTTCCCTTCCTTGCCGGCCCCACAGCCGGCTCCCTGGCCTTCCTACCTGTCTTCCTTGTGGAGAGGCTGCAATCACCACTTCACTGCCATTGCCCTCAGCATCCAGACACCCTCAAGATGCCTGCCGTCGGGACAGCACCAATGGTTGGCACTGCCGGCCTGGGGAATGTCCCTGGGGACAGAGACTCTTCAGGCAGCCCGGCAGAGGGGACAAACTGAGGATTCCTGCCTGCTTCTCTCCCTTCTGTGCAGGGAAGCACACGGGAGCCACGGGCTGAGTCACAAGAGCTGTGATAATCCCTTCCTCATAAGCTGGAGTGCGTGGCCAGCTCCTTCCCAGGGACTCGGCAAACCCAGAGATCCCTGGAGGGCAGAAGCACGAGACAGCGCTGGAGGCTGCAGCAGGGCTGTGTTTTGTAGACCTGGTGTTGCTTACTCAGCTCTGGGATGAAGGGGAACAGAGGAGGTGCTGAAGGTGAGCGAAGGGCATCTGTGGCCCAGGTTGCAGGGTGCGGCCAGTTCAAGGCGATGAGCAAAATCCCCAGCCAGCACATCGCTCCCGAGGTTGCGCTTTGCCGTTATCCCGGGGACTCTGATGAGCTAACAAGCCAGCCATCCAGTTCCAGGCTAATTCACAGCCAGACAGACAGGCTCTGAGGATGCATTTACTTGGAAATGATTTTCATGGCAGAAAGCAGAATGTGGCACTAGGTAAGAAAAATCACAACCGAGGGCAGAGCGATGCTGGGAAGGCACTGAAGCCTGAGGCTCCCGGCGGGGCTGGGGGAAGCTCCCAGGGATTTTCATCCCATTCCTGCATGATCAACAGCTCCGTGGGATAATAACCCCCACCTCTCCAGGGATGAGGTTGTCACTCTGTCTCGGTGGCCCTGACTGCCTCATACTGCAGATCCCTCCTCTCTGGTTCGCTTCTCTTCACCCTCAGCAGAAATAGGGCCCAAGCTCCAGTTCAGAATAAAGGTAGAGATGCAGGGGCGGACATTATTTTTCCAGAAACAATGCCACTGGGTGACTCAAAAGCCTGCTCTCCCTTCGCTTGGACTAGTCCAGCCTCAAAAGACAGTCCACAGCGCCTGTCCTTTTTGTGTTCCTTCTCCATGGACCAATTCTCAATTGTTTAGCAAAGAAGAAGTCAGTAAATTAAACTGTTGAGGAAGGATCTGATTTGGTAGTCAGTGGCCATCACACTTGTTGCACAAGCATTTATTATATTAAAGGGGGCCATTTTCACCCAAACAATACTCAACTGTCAGTCTTGCTCCAAATGAGGGTGACTTCGTTGTCTGTGATGGTAAGCGGAGCAGGATGAGATCGTCTGTAACGTCTGAATCCAACAAATCTCCATCTTCGGGGAGAAACAAAAGAAAAGTGACTTTCTATGCAATTTTCACCTTAACCCGTCTTCCCCGATTTAACAGGTACATTTAAGCGCCGATTGACACGGAGAAATTATTCCTTCAGCTGCAGATTTGGGGTCTAATTAAACTGCTTGTACTGTTTTAAGGGCCAGATTTTAATCTGTCTGTGCAAGCAGCGCATATCCTTCCTAATTTCAGCAACAACGTCGCTTTTTCACTGGGTCCAGTTTAATAGAGGCTGCAGGGAACGGCCAGAGCTGGGCTGGCTCCAATCTCCGCTCACCAACCTGGAGCGTCCCATCGATGTCACAGAACATCTCTGGGGTAAGCTAGAGGATCAGGCCCATATTTTCATGCAAATGTAATACACTCATGTTACTTAATGCCTATTTATAACAAATCCAGAACTTAGTTCTACTTAACCCGTCTTCAGCGTTTGACACGTGAAATCTGTGAGTCAGAGGACTATATACGGAACTGTCAAAACTTTATTTTTTCCCTCCTCTAAAATCCTGGATTAAATCAGAATCAAACTCCCGCCAGCACCAGCAGCAGCGCTGGGAGGAGCAGGAAGGTGCTGACAAGCACTAAGGCAGCTGGTGATGGAGTAAGGTCTTCTCAAGCAGCAGCATGATGGCAAAACCTCGCAGAAGAGGTCCTGAATTCAGTCACACGCTAGGTCCATCTCTGCTAAGCATCGTCCCATGGACCTGGAGTGATACCTTGGCCTCGTGGTGCCACCTTACCAAGGCTTGGCTTGTGAATGGCCTCCCAGGAGCACATTTTCTACTCAGGTTTTTCCTTCTTTCCTCTGGTGAATGGCTGTCTTAATATCTACATGAACCACACCAGCCTGCAATGGGCAAGACCAATTTTGGTCCTAAAAGAATTGCAAACACATTGAGAGCTGCAGACCTGCAGCTTTTGGAGCTGGCATGTTTTGCTCCACGTGTTTCTTAGAGAAAATGTTTCTTTCAAAATACACGCCATCTAGTCGTCACACGCTGAGTCGTTCTCTCCCTGCACAGTATCACTTCTTCTCGCCTGCCCTTCCTCGGCACACACCCTTCCAGGAGAGAAGGCTTTCACACCCGGCATCTGAAACAACACTGCAAACATCTGATGCTATTTACCTGATTTAACACTTTAAACCTCAACAAAATCAGAGCCAAATATGCCGGACACTCTACAACCATGCAGCAGAACAGCCTTCTCACACTGAAAGTTTACAGTGTGAAAATAACAAGTGCCTATCCATCGTTAGAGATGACAAAATAGCACAAAAGTAGCTGGTTTTCACCTCCGGGGTGTTTTTCCCGACAGCCTGCAAGTGCAGCAGCGACGGCCTCTGGGCAGCAGGATGGGGTAGAGGTGGCTCTGTATGGGTACCTGGCTTCAAGTTTTAAGAGTAATTGGCATTAAGTGAGGGGAGAGGAGGATGTTGGTTGCCTCCTCCATTACAGTGAAAAGGAGTTACAGCTGTAATTCCAAAGAGGAAATTGTCATGGTAATTTCCTGCAGATGGGCTTCTTCTGAATTGCTAACACCAAGCAAAATGTGATTGCCAGCAGTGAACTGACTCCTTTGTGGCATTACTCGCTATTTTTTAAAGGGTCATTTTAGGAGCAAGTTTCCCAGCCCTTGACTTTGGGAAAGCAAAACTTCTTCCCACTGCAGGTTCAGCCCCTCCAGTGGAGCCTAATAACATGGATTTCCTTCCCCTCTCTGTGCTAACTTAGAGACGCCTCCGACTGCGGCAGGTACACCGTGCTGAGTTACTGCTCCAAAGCTGCCGCCACGGGTGGGAAAACACAGAAGCAAAATAGCTGAGGATGCGCCACTGCCTGAAAGCAAGAAAAGAACTCTGAAAATTTCACTGGCCTCAGGTCAAACCTGGCACACAGCAAGCACTCCTGTCTGTGGGAAGATTTTAGCTAAAGCAAGAGAAGAGAACGGACTCAAGGACAAAGCCGCGGCAGAAGCTGCTGTCACGCGGGGTCTTGCCTGGCCAGGAACGGGGCTCTCTGTGTGGACGTGGGGGGTTTTTGCCTGTGATGTAAGCAAAACTGCACAAAGTAACGCTCTTAGCAGGGCTGGCGTTCCCTCAGCAGATTTGGAGGGACACGGCCATTTTACAGCATCAAACCCAAGCAGGAGGCAGGGGTTTTGCTCAGGCGTGGGGATGTAAGCAAAACTGCACAAAGTAACGCTCTTAGCAGGGCTGGCGTTCCCTCAGCAGATTTGGAGGGACACGGCCATTTTACAGCATCAAACCCAAGCAGGAGGCAGGGGTTTTGCTCAGGCGTGGGATGTGCCATGCAACAGGCCTGAAAGTCCGGCAGGGCACTTGGCTATGGCTAAGCCAAGCTAATAAATCCCCGCTGTGCCCTCCCAGATCCCATTCTTCCCCAGGGAAGTCTGTTGGCAAATCTAGATGCTGTGCTGGAAGCCCCCCGTGCCGGATCAAGCTGGAGAGCGCTGGGAGAAGGGGTGGGAGACTGATTTGTCATGGAGACAGCAGCACATCACAGGGGGAGTCGGGAAGGAAAGCCCCTTCCCCACAGACCCCAACGGCTCCGTGTCAGCTCTGGGCAGAGCTGGGCAGCATGGGAGAGCACAGCAGGTACAGCCTGTTTTAGAAGAGCTGTTTCCAATTAATCATTCCTGATGACCATCCCGTGCAATGCTCTTGATCGGGGCTAAGAACACCTGATTAGTGGAACACGCTCCACAAGTGGCTTAAAGCAACTGAGGATTTGCCTATGTATCACTCAGGGAAACTATTTTGAATTAACATTTAAAGGCAATTAATTCAACTGCTGTATGGGTGTTCTGTACCATCTCTATTCACTTTATCTCCTTTTACTCTTCTTTTCCAAATCAAATGAAGGCCACTTGATCTCTGGGTTGGGCGCAGGAGGCAAGCATCCTGGGGGAGCCCACAAGCCCCAAGGAAAGCAGGACAAGCGAAAGAAATCTGCCTGGAGGAAGCGCACCCCAGGTCCAGCCCAGCACGATGCTGATATAGACAGTCCCAGACCTTTCTGTCGCCCCGGTTTTGCCTTGATGGGAGAGGTTTGGGCACTCTGGGGCATCCCCTTCCAACAGCAATTGCAGCACTGGGCAAGAAACTGGGTGCACCAACTGCTCTCCTTCTGTGACGTTAATGCCCGATTAAGTAGGTGATGGAACGAGACAGTAAAGTGCACAGTCAAAGGCCGGCGGATGACCTGAGGTGGATCAGCAGGGTTTCCCTGCCCCAGCATCAGCCTGGCAGCTGTGCTGCTGGAGCAGAAAGCTTTGGACACAGCAGCGAGCGGGTCTGTGGGACGAGGCAGAGCAGGGCTCCTTCAGCACAAACCTCCCTGGTGAAGAGTCAGCCTGGCAAAGCCACTTGCAGCCTTTTTATTTGATTTAGGACATGTCTCCTGGTAATTAGCCTGTCTCGGCCCTGCCGTTTTTCTGAAGCAGAATTTCAGAGCAGCTCACACTGAGAATAGCCCCTTGCCCAGCCCATCGCCAGCACCACAGCCCTTCTCTAGAGAAGGAACAGATTGTTCTCAGCAGTCTGGCCCATTTGCCATTTCTACAAGCTGGCTGGATTTGCTCTTTATTGCCACTCACTCAGCAACTGATCTTTTGCAAGATCGCAGCTATCAGTTGCCTCCCCTCCTGCCAGCCGTTGCTTCATGGCCCTGGCTGCAGGTCCAAGGCCTTACAAGGGACATCAGCTGAGTTTTGTAACCGGCAGTTTATTGCCCAAGAGTTGATTTAAATTAAAGCTTTAGAAAAGAAGATCCCAAGGGTTCGGGCTGCCAACTTCTCTTAGGGTAAATGCGAAGCAACTCCCAAAGAAATGCAGAGGTGGCACTAATCAAAGTCGGGTTATAATGAGTCCTCCTGAGCGTTTTGCTCGGTGTGTCAGCACACATTCCTGGGACTAGTTCAAAGGGAAGCTGCACAGCTCAGAGAAGGGCTGGAAGAGAGAGCCTGTTTCTAACCCTGCTGCTGATGGAGATTTGTCATGGGTTGGGCGTGCAGGAGCGGTCACCCCCACCGGCCAGCAGCACCCCGGCGCACCAGCCACAAGTGGTCCTTGCCTTCCCCAGTGGTACCTCCCCAGGCAGGCAGAGGCAGGCTGCCCTGGCCAGGCAGGGCAGAGGGATGCAGGGATGCAGCCATCCCCTGCCTGCTCACACTTCAGGAGGAGGAGAGGAGCAGGAGGCAGCAGAGCTGAGCCAGTTGCTTGGCAACACCCCTGCAAATCTCCATCCTGTCAGAAAACATTTTTTTCCAGCAATTCGGATGGGTTTCACAGGTGCAGGATCAGGCCTGGCTGATCAGGTGGTTTTAAGAAACCACACATCGTACCCGGAGGGGCCGCGCATCCACTTTGGCCAGGTCCCAGCCATGCAGCCAGACACGGGCTGTGAAATGCGGCTCCCAATGGGCACTGCACAGCGGGGAGGGCTGCAAGGGGGGTGACAAGGCTTCCTGGGGCTCCTACACCCCCATTTCAGCCTCCGCTCAGGGACCACGATGCTCTGCATCATCCCTGTCCCAGCAAAAGACAAGGGATGGAGCAGTCTCTCGCTCTCCCGTCTGCAGGTAACCCATGAATGGGATGTCAGCCACCTCCGGGGGGAAATGAGCAGCGCTGTGAGCTCAGGTGAGCTGCTCCCCGGTCCTGCGGGCTGGGGCAGGCCCTCTGTTAGCTGCCCCTTGGTGTCTCTGCGCTGGCAGAGAAGCTGAACGAGGCTGATCCTAGTTCCATCTCTGCATCCCTCCATCACTGCAGGAACTAGGCTGTGGCAGCACCATCCCCTGCTCACCCTCACCTTTCCTCTGACATCCCGTGCTTTAGCTCTCCTTCAGTCTGCGCCTGGCTTCCTTGAGCCCCCAAATCCAACAGTCACACCTGACCTGAAAACCAGTCTATCTCCCCTGTGACCGTCCAGCATCTGCGGTCTTCTCTCTGCATGCAGAGAGGAAGAAGGAAGGTAGGCCAGGCTGTTCCCAGCATTTCATGGAGAACAGGGACAGGAGGGAGCATCCTCCGAGCAAAGCAGGATGCTGGGGGCCACGCTGGGCTCAGTGGTGGAAATACAGTGGAAGAGGGCAGGAGCTGAGGGAGTGTGAAACAGCCCCAGATCACTGCCAAGCAGGCTGGATCCTGGCACTTAGGGCATTTTGCTCTGCTCCTGCTTGCATTTCCCATGGGAGATGCTCCCAGCCTTGTCACCTGGGAGCAGCAGGAGCCAGCGAGGCAGCAGCAGGTCCTGCGGGAGCTCAGCATCACCATCAGCATCCTGGAGAGGCAGGACGAGCCACCCCTCTGCACTTCGGCATGAGCCGATTTGTGTGGGAGCTGATCCTTCTGTTCAGAGCTAACCAAGAGGGGAATTTCCTCAAAGAAAACAAAATGGTCTCAGCTGGAATTTTCCCCTCACCTACGCTGGCACAACCCCTTCTCCTCCAGTGTGGGAGGGGAACTTGGCCCGCTGATATTATATGCCAAGATTAGATCGGGATAATGATGTACTGTTGGGCTTTCTATAGATTCTCAGGTCACTTTGCAAACATGAATTAATCTTGACAATGCAGCTGCAAGGAAATGGAGGTTTTACTGTTCCTGATTTAAAGGGAGGGAAACTGAGACCCAGGGAGTAAATGCTTTTCGCAAGGTTGCAGAGAAAACAAGCTATGGAAGCTGGGAGTGAAACCAGGGTCTCGAAAGCCTTTCCGCTTCTCGCAGCGCTGCAGAGCGCTCCTTCCCACACAACCCCATTCTGGAGCATCGCTTTACACCAGCCCCAAACATAAGTCTCTTTTATATTTAGCTCCCAGGTTCTGTAAAGGGACATTATATAACAGACCTCAAGTGTGGCATTTCATAATTTACCAGCTCAACCTGTGCTGCTTCTCGAAACACGCCTGTGCAGCGTATTCCCCGGCGCAGCGCAGAGCCTTCTCCCACCTCCTTCTGAGCTGGCAAAATATCCCACTGGGCACTTACCTGCAGTTTTAAAATGCTGCGCTGTGCCATCCCCTGGCCCCAGGCCGCCGTGCCGTCTCTCAAGCAATCAGCTCCATTTTCATTGTCCAATTTCTTGCTCCTGCAGGAGGAGGAAAGGACGTAGCTGGACACACTGCTCTCAGAGGGCAGGCGTAGCCCTCGCCAGCGGGAAATCCTCTGCTGGGTTGCAAAATGGCCCAACGGGCTCTGAAGTCCCCAGGAGGAGGTGGGAAGGGACAGCACCCAGGCACCTTTGCCCAGCTGGGCTCTGCAGGGAGTCCCACCCATTTCTCTGGCAAAAACTGGTGTCCCCAAAGCTGGGGCTGAGTGAGACGATGCAACCAGCAGTCAGCACCGTGCAGGGATGGCCCTGCTGCCAGACAGTCCCTGTATCCCTGCTGCTCTCACCCCGGGCACGCCAGGAGGACTGTGGACACCCATGCTTCAGGAATGGGGGCTTTACGTCCTGGGATGCACCCCCCAGGGAGAAGCAACCCAGCCCTGAAGCTCCAGAGGCCACACGGTGTCTGATGCTCAGTGCTCCCGACAGCCCGTCTGGCCCTCTCCAGATCTGCCGCTCCAGTCCAGCGCAAGAGCCGACGCTTTGGGAAGGCCCCGCATTGCCACACACACTCGTCCCCACGTGTGTTGTCTTTCTCTGACCGATGGCAAGTTAAGCACGGACGCACCGCAGCGGGAAGAGCGTGTTGCTTAATGGTGAGGGCTCAGCCTGCTCTCCTCTGCCTGCAGTAAACTGGTACTGCTGGGCTTCCAAGAGAGATTTTCCAGCAGCTCCTCTGCTCCGGCAGCGAGCATCCTCCCCGGACACAGGTGGTCCTGCCAGGGGACACAAGTCTGCCCCGGCACAGAGTAGAGAAGGCAAATAGGAAACCACAACAGCATTGCTCCCTTTTGGCACTGTGGCACAAGCCCGGTGTGCCGGCAGCCCACAGACCCCTGCTCCATCCCTGTGTTGAAGCTCCTCGGTGCTCTGAATGTCTGTTGACTGGTGCAGAGTTTGGAAATCTGTGTAAAGTGTAAAGGCAAGGAGGGAAACCCCAGGGTACCAGCTTTTAGGATGCAGCCCTGACGGGTGCCAGCATCCAGCTGGGGAGGCGCATCGTGAGTTAAGCACCGTTGCAGGGCTGACACCTCCAAGGTGAGTTGATGCTGGCAGGGCAAACTCGATTGACGGTGTTTCTGGCTTAAATCCTTGCCTGCAGGCTGAGGCAAGAAACCACGTTAAGGAATATTAGCTTCTTCCTCCAAAAAACAAGCACTTAACTCCCGGATGATTGTAGCATTCAACATCTGCAATAAACAACAGAAAGGACTTGGGGTGTGACTCAGAGAGGGATGAGGAAATCGCCACAAAATTCAAATCCTGAGCTGAAAGTACTACTTTACTAAAAATACACGTCCAGCCTGTTTCAGTGCCTGAGACTGTCTCCACCCTGGGAGGCGAGTTTCAGTCACACCACTGAATATCATCAGCAAACAAGTCGTTTCAATCAAAGTGCTGCCGAGTAGCACATTATCTACATGTTTCATATATGCCTACCAATTCATCAGGGTTGCTCAAACTCTGCCTTTCCCAGCCAGCCCCAGGCCAGCAGAGCTGCTTAGACACATGCATTAATAAGGAAGGAGAAAAAAAAAAAAAAAGGAGGAAAGAAAAATAAGGAAAAACTCCTTGGAAAATATGAATGGATTGTTTCCTCTTTTTTAATTCGGTTCCCCCCCCCCCCCATTTTTTTTATTTATTTTTTTTTAAGTAGAGGGCATTAGGCCAAGCTGGCACAAGGTCACCTTTCCCACCATCATCCCGGCGAGGCGACGAAGCCTGCCCAGAAGTCAATCCCCACCGCTCCCTCTCCCGCTCTGCACCCAGCCACAGCCACCTGGTCCAGCAGAACGGCAGGGACGGAGCCTGCCCACCGACCCCCACCCCCCCCACCGGGATGGAGGGCTGCCCACCGCCCGGCCCCGCCGGCAAAGTTCCCCCTGCCACAGACCCACGGAAAAGTAGCCGCCAGCGTTTTGCCTTTCCATAACGGTCTGCGCGCACCCGCAGGTCCCCAGCGTGCCGTAGCGGGGAACGCTGCCCAGCCCCGGCGCCGAGCGCCCTAATCCTGCCCAGCCACAATGCCCGAGCTGAGCAGTCGTGGCCAGCCGGCCGGCCGCGCTACCTGCGGTACTTTTCGGGTCGCCTAGCACAGATGCGGCACGGGATCCGCTTCAAAGCCAAAATGTATGAAAGGCTGGAACTGTTGCTGCAGCACCGGAGCCCCAGAAATCGCACTCCCATTTGTTTACTCCCCTACGAAGCGTGCTACGTCTTAAACTCCGTAATATCCTACAGGGATGAACCCATTTCATGTCCGTGTCAACCAGCCTTTCGGCTTCTGTAGTAGAGCCAGGCTGGGTTTCATCCCATGACGCTGGGCGAGCTATTGTGTTAATTAGCCGCCTCCCCGCGACCGCGGTGCCTATTTAAGGTCACGGGCTGCCAGCACCCCCCGACCAGCCTCCCCCCGCCCGCGTTAACAAAGGACTTACCGTTACCGCCGAGGGCACCACGGCGGGGCACGGCGGCCGGGACCTGCCCAGCGCCACAAAGGCGCCCCCCGCCCCCGCGCCGCAGCCCGCCCCGGTCCCGCACGCCGCCGGCCGGCCCCGGCCCGCGGTAACAATGGCAGCGCGGCGGGGGCTCCGGCCGGCGCCGCTCCGCCCGCCCCGGGCTACCGCGCCCCCGCCGGCCCCGGGCAGCGGGGAGCGGGCCGGCCCCGCCGCGGCGGGGGGGCGACAGGCGGCGGGGACACTTGGCGGCCCGCGGGCACCTGCGGCTGCGCTCCGCGGGCGGGCACCGCCACAAACTTGGCGGAGCGGCGCGGGGGGCCGCGCTCCCCGCAACTTCATCCCGCGCAACTTCCCTCCCTCCCGCCGGGGCGGAGCGGCGGCCGCCCCCCCGGCCCCGCTGTCACCTCGGGGGCGGCGGGGCGGGGGCCGGGCGGCTCCATCGCCGCTAGCGCTGCTCCATGCTCCCGGGCGGCGCCGAACAAAGAGCGGCGGCGGCGGGGATCAATTTCTGATACCTATCGATGGGGAAGGGCGGGCGGAGGGAGGGCGGGAGCGGGCGGGGGGGGGCGGCCGCCCGGATCCCCCCCCCGCCGCCAGCCCCGCGGCCGCCGCCGCCGCCACCAACCTGGAGCCGGCGGACATCAAACCGCGTCCGGTACCGAAACATCGATCCCACGTCGGCGGCCATCTTGGGGGAGCCCGGCGGCGCGGAGGGGCGCGGAGCGGCGCGGAGGGGAGCGCAGCACAGCGCAGCGCAGCGCAGCGCCCGCCGCCGCGCCCCGCGGGGAGGGACGGGCCGCCCCCCTCCCCGGCACCGGAACACTCCCCCCCCCGGCTCCGGGATCCCGCCGGACCTCGCCGGGGAAGGGGCGCAGCACCTCGGCGCAACGATCCCCCCCCCCCCCCCCCCCCCCCCCAATAAATCAGTATTTTCTTAAAGCAGCGCTTTAAGAACCCGGCTCAGCGGTTGGGCTTGAGGGTCTCCAAGGTCTTTCCCAGCCGCAATTGGCTCCGTGACACCCAGTGCCGCAGGAAGGTGGGAAACGGCCACCCAGCAGCCACCCGTCAAACTTTTTCAGCGGGGGCTGGGTTTTTCTCTTGCCCTCCCTTAACCTGACACATCCAGCACCTTTGACCCTGGTGGGAGTTGCTCCAGCAAACGCGCTCCAGGAAAAATCCCAACGTCCAGGCCACGTTCGGGCTCTGTTTTTAAATTAACGTGCCTGGGCACGGAAGAATTTGACCAACTTCATCGGAGAGCAGCCAGCAGCGCCTGGGCACTACCAAAACCTGGCCAAGAAATACCCCCGTGGCTTTCCTACCCCAAAACAACCCGAATAACTTCCCACCTCTGCCCCACAGCCTGTCAAACCAACTATGCAATGTTAATTGAGCTTTGAGTGTTAATTCCCTTTGCCCAGGGGCAAGCAGCCACCCCACCCCACCCACCTCCCGCCGTGCTTGCACCAGAGGGACCCCAGCATCACCGGCCGTGACTCGCTTTTCAGCGGAGAAGGGCTGAGCTGTCCCTTCGGGTACATTTTGCAGCAGGTATTTGCAGACCAAGCAAGTGCAGCGTTTTAATATTCCTGCTAAGGAGCAGGTAACACCCCAAGCTGTTGTGCAGACACGTGCACGCCTCTGCGCATGGAAGAGCCCAGGGCTCCTGCCAGGTGGTGACACAAACCCACAGCCCTTCTCTGGTCCCCAAGGCCCAGCGTGGGGCAAGCTGCCCACCCCCCACCCCCCCCATGGAGGGGGATGCAGCCTTGCAGCGTTGGCCCAGGCTCACCAGCCCCGGGCACTGCTTTGCCTCTGAAGCTGCGGGGAGGCTGAGGGCAGCACGCAGTAGCCCCCTGGCTCACCAGCGTGCTGCTCCTCCCATCTTACCCGTCACCGCTTGCCACGGCGGAGATCCCAGTGGAGGAGTTGGAGGGGCTGGAGGAAGATGGTCAGCCATCCCGGCAGCCTCCACTACCCGTGCACATGGATGCCAGCAAAGCCAGGACAAGCACTCCTGCAGCTGTCACTCGGGGTCTTCCACCATCCCAGCCCCAAAGCTCTTGGCTCCTCTCACTGCCGTGGCTCTTGTGGCACTGGAGCCTCTCCCTGCACATGGCTGGGGAGAGAACAGCATCCCCCCCATCCCGGGGCTTGGCCCCACCTGGCAGCTCAGGTATCATCCTGCTGACGTTACTTGCATTTTGCAGAACCCTTGGAATTCCAATAAAAAGTATAGCTGGAGTTCAGAAGATACTGAAGAAGAGGAGTAGCCTTCAAACCGCACCCGGCTCTGCGGGTGCTTCTGACAGGTCTGCTCCTTCCCTTCTTGCCATCTGAAGCTCACCGGCACCAGGAAAACTGTCCAAAAGGGTAAGGCAGACACCCAAAGTGACCTTGGTACCACGCTGTAGCACAAGCGGCTAGGAAATGATCTCTTCTTTCTCATCTCTTCCAGTCAGAGAAACTCAGAGCTGCTCACAATCCCACAATTGCAAACGCCTCAGGCAGAAGAACGAGTGAACAGAAAATCAAAGTTCAAAGAAAGGATTTGCAAGAGCCAAGACGGCTTGTGTTAGAGAGAGCCTGGACGCTCCCAAGACCCCCGCTCCAGCTCCTTCCCCACCTCCAGAGCTGGCTGGAGAAGTGGGCTCCCGCGGCAGGTCCTGCTCACAGTGCAGCAACAAAAGCACCCGGCCCGCCTGGAACTGGTGAAGCCCAATGCAGTTGCAAACACTCAGCTGAAACCTCAGCACCACTGGCATCAACAGCAAACTCCATGGATGCACCAAGACCCCAACCATCACCAGCCTCTGCACTGTCCCTGCTGGAGTGCACCCAAGTCAAGCACCCAGCTTTGCTCTGGAAATAAATAGATCCTCTCTCAGCCCCCACAACCACAAAAACCAGAAAACCTGAGCCCCCTGGAAGGCACTGAGATTTGTAATGAGGTTGGGTCTGCTGGTGGTGCCAGGCAAGTGTCTCACCTTTGGCTTAATGAGGCTGCAATTAGCCAGCAGTGAGAGCACCAGCTGTGCAAGGCGGGGATCCCTCCAGGGGAATTCATTTCCATCCCTCCATCCCTCTCTCAGGGCCCTGCACAGGGCGGGGTGGGGGGGTGGGGGGGTGGGGCTTGGTCTTGGTCTTGGGCTTGGGCTTGGTCTTGGGCTTGGGGTTGGGGTTGGGGTTGGGGGGTGGTGCTGGTGGTGCTGGTGGTGCTGGTGGTGGTGGTGGTGGGTGGTTACAGGTGGGTCAATAAACCCAGGTGGGATGGATGCTCTTAGCTGAGGTGAGAGTTGGTTTCTGCTGTTTGATGCCAAGGTGTCAAGGTGTCCTCCCCTTGGGGATGGCTCAATCTGTTCATGACCAAGATGTTCCAGGTATCTGCTGTTGGGCACCATCAGAGACAGGTCGCACCAAGGGGACCTTCTCCCCGCACCCACAAAGCTGATCTTATGCCCATACATCACTGCCCCACTCTGCTGCTGAGGGAACAGGGGAGCCGGCTCGTAAATCAGAAATAGAACTAACGGCATCTTTGGTGAGCAAATTAAATTGTGGGCTTTGGAGGAATGTTTCTGTTTGGCCAAATCACTATTAAATCGATGGGAGCCGTAAGGAAGAGGAGAGGGGCTGTGCCCTGTGCCACACAGAGGGATGGAGAGGTGCAGGGCAGCACCCTCCATCCCTGCTCCCCCTGTGTCCCCGTGTCCCCTTGGGCAGCGTCCCTCTGGACCCCGGGGAACCCCGGGGGAGCAGGGGGAGCCCGGCCCCACCGCCCACCGCCCCTAAGGGCTCGCCCGCCCGGGGGAGGGCTGCGAGGTGCGGGTTAATAAATCAGTTTGTCTCCAGAAGGGTTTGCTTTGTGCGCCTGACAATAGCCCGTTGTAAATGGCAGCCTCTTGCCTCCTCTTCTGAAAGGCTTTTCATTAAAATATGGAAGGGGCTTTTCTGTGTACTTTAAACAAAAAAAAAGAAAAGGATTTCAGCATACTCCCATTTCAGGCATTTATTCTCTCCTTCCTGACATCTGCGATCCACATGGTAGGTCCTTTGTGCGGTGATCTGGCCCCGGTAGGTGGCCGAGGGGTGATGCTGGCGCAGGCCAGCGGTGACGGGCCAGCGGTGACGGTGACGGTGAGCCTTATCCCAAGGATGGGCAGGGGGATGGCAGGCGCCACACCAAGGGACAGCAGCGCCATCAGGTCCTGGGGCTGGCCAGGAGCTGGGGCCCAGCTTCAGCCCGGGGCACAGAGCAGAAAGACCCTCATGGGGACCCAGAGGGCCACTGCCGGAGCCCTGCTCCCATCCCATGAAGCAGCATGGCCCTGTCAGCTGTCACCAAGCGGAGCTGGGTCCTGGGGTCTGGAAGACCCTGGCAGGGGCTCCCCTGCCTACCCCGTGCCCCCTGCAGCAGGGTCTCTGCCTCCTGCAGCCGAGAGGCCAGGGTCAGCCCAGCGATGCCAGCGATGCCCGGCTCTGCCTGGCCCAGGGAGGCAGGAGCCATGCTCCGTAGCGGGGCACCAGCTGTTCCAGCCTCTGTGCCGTGCTCTCCCAAATGGTTTGAAGTGTTGCACAGCACGGCAGCCCATCACCGCGGTTGCTGTAACTTCATGGCAGCCTGCCCTCTCCCTCCTACCCTTCTCCCTGTCTCGCTCCTCCCTGCACCTCCCCCTTCTGCTCCTTTCCCTTCTGTCCCTCCCATTCCCTGCCCTCTCCCCTCATCCCTCTTCCCCTGCCCCTCTCCCTGCCCTCGCCCCCCACACTGCCCTCTCCCCCTGCCCCTTTCTCCCTGCCCCTCTCCATGCCTTCTCCCCTCTCCCCAAATTTCTTCCTGCCCTCACCCCTCTCCCTGCCTTCTTCCGTCGACGCCTTCTCCTCTCCCCTCTCCCTGCCTTCTCATTTCCCCTCTCCCTGCCCTCCCTCTCCCCCTGCCCCATCACATCTCCCTGCCCTGCCCTCTCTCCCCCTGCCCCCTCCCCTCTCCCTGCTCCCCCATCACCCCCTGCCCCCTCCCTCTCCCTGCCCTTCCCTCTTTCGCCCTGCCCCCTCCCTTCTCCCTGCCCTCCCATCTCCCTCTGCCCTCCCATCTCCCCTTTGCCCCCTCCCCTCTCCCTGCCCTCCCATCTCCGCCTGCCCCCTCCCCTCTCCCTGACCCGCCAGCGCCCAGGGACCAGGCAGCGCCCGCACCGCGCCCGCTACAATGGCGCCACCTGGCGGCGGCCGCCGCGCTGCAGCGCGTCCCAGCGGGCCGGGGCGGGGGCGCACGGGGGGCACTGCGGGGGCTGGGGCGGCACCCGAGCGGGACACTAAGGGACAGGGGGGCGCAGGGGGGCACAGGAGCGCAGGCTGAGCCGCCTCGGGGGGCACAGCGCCCCTCCGCCTCCCCTCGGTGCCCACCGCAGCTCCCGCAGCGCGTGCACTGAGCTGTGCCTGGCCTCAGCCCTCGGTGCCCCCGGGTGCCTGGGTCCCCCCACCGGCCACGCTTCTGCCGCGGCTACTTATTTTCAGGCACATGCCCCCTACAATTAGCACATGCGCTTTAATTAATTTGCCTTTTTGACTGCTTTGCCCAAATTATCTCGACTGCGGTGCGGCTGGGCGTGCGCATGGCAGATAACGCTGCTATTTCTGGCTCGGGAGGCCAGCACAGCTGCATCGTCCTGGGGCCACATCCCGCGCCCAGCACGGGGCACATCCCTGGGACAGGCCACAGCCCAGGGATGGGGGTATTCTCCATCCTCGTCCCCGTGACCTGCCTTGTCCCCGGCCCAGCCAGCCCCTGGTTTTGTGGGTGGCAGCTCTTCCCCAGACCCCTGAGCTGGGCAGATCCTCCTGGTTATTGCCGCAGTCCGAGTGAAAATGGAGCTCAATCAGGCAAAGATGCTAAATTAAGTCTGTTTGGAACAAGCTGTTAAACATGCAAACCTTCTGAACACGAAGGAGAGATGGATAAAACCCTCCCAGAGCTCTCAAAGATGCTGCCAGCAGAAGGGGGATGCAGGGAGGGAGTGCAAGGAAAGGGAAGGATGCCCCCAAGCCCCCCTGCAATGGCAGCCTGAGGTGCAGGGACGTGGCTGAGGGCACAGAAGCCGTCTGTGGCAGAGGAGATGGCCTCCGGCCACCAGCCAGCACTGGGACACATGGGCCAACCCCACAAGCCCCCTTGGCGTGAACTCCAGGGACAGGGTGGCCACCGGCACCAGCTTTAAAACATCATGGATCAGAACCGGGATGGCTTCGTCAACAAGGCAGATCTGAGAGACACGTTTGCTGCACTCGGTGAGCCCCCTTTTAGGACCTTCCCCAGGAGCTTCAACAACGTTAGACTTACTAAGTGAGAAACCAGCTGTGAGCCCCCCTTTAGCCAAGCCCCGGCAGTTAACTGGATCTCCTGTTTTGCTGGAAACTGCCTGATCCAAACCCAGTTCTGTTAGGGAGTGAGATCCCACGCCGGGTGACTCGGAGCAGCTCCTGCAGCAGCGGGTGGTTTATCCCGTAGGTACCAGAGAGAGCCAGCTCCTGGGTCACACAGCCAAATGCTCCCTGCCTGGCTGTGCCCGTCCCACAGCACCCCTGGGTGTACGGGCGTTACAGGGATTGACGGGGTTTGTAGGAAGCTCTGAAGTTGCAACCTTGGCTCTCCCGTCGTGGAGGTCAGCACGAAGCAGCGATGGGGCTGGGGAGTCCCAAAGACACCCCAAGCTCAGGGAAGAGGACGCAGGCATTCAGTCCTGTTCGTTTCTGGCACTGGGGGCCAGGGGGAACCACAGTGCTGGTGGGTTTGACCCAAAACAGCTTCTGAGGAGGGCTGAAGGAGGCTGATCCATGGGGCCGTGCAGGAGGGAAGCAGCACAGCTCAGTCCTTTGCAGCCTTCTTTGCTGTGATCCTGCAGCCCGAGAAACCAGAGCTGGACATGTCCAGCCCACCCACCCTCAGCCAGCACGTGATTCTCCCATCATCGCTTCTGCTACTGCCATTCCTTATCAAAGGTGGCTCCCCAGGGCTGTGCCGCTTCCCTCGGCTGGGGGCAAAATCCTCCAGGGGAAGGCTCCTGTGCTGTGTCTTCTAGCCCCCAGTATGTAGAGCGGAGCGCAGAGGTCTGCATGAATTTGCAGCAGGACGTGGACACACAAGTCGCCCAACGCTGCTCTCCCCTAGGACGCCTGAATGTGAAAAACGAGGAGATCGATGAGATGATCAAGGAGGCACCCGGCCCCATCAACTTCACTGTGTTCCTCACCATGTTTGGAGAGAAACTGAAAGGTGAGGGGGCACCCGGGAAGCTGGCGGGGTTGGTGGGCACCCACACCATCACTAATATCCCGTCCCACATGGGGAGGCCACCCAGCTCCCAGGATCTCCATCACCATTCCAGGCGAGACCCATCAGAGACTCCTTGGAGGCCTCAGATGGGAGCTGCTCAAGGAAAGGCAGGTGGCACCGACTGCCATGCTGCGGTGTGCAGAGCTTGGGGAGTGGGTCAGAGCAAAGATGCCTCCCACGCCACGGCCAAGAGGTGACACCTAGGGACAACCCGGGGATACCTGTGAAATGATCTCCCTCACCCACCCCTCCCACACCCTTTAGTGCCACCTTCTCCCAGTTGCAACACAGGGACCCCCCCCAGAGACAGAGGCTTTGTTGGGACCATAACCAGCAAGAACCCCTCTCCCCAAGAGCTCCAGTCTTTGTCCTCCAAATCGTGGCCTTGGGCACTACCCCCGCCTCCCCATCCCAAGGCACCACAGCTAGGACAAACTCAGCGCCATGTACCCTGAGCAGCTGTCCCCAGGCAGGTCCCTGCACCCCAAAACTCGTGCCAACCTGCCATACCAACAGTCCCAAAGGCAGGGCTGGGGCTGCCCATGCAGAGAGCTGGATCTCATCCCATGTCTCCCCAGCCGCTTGCGGGGGAGGAGCAGGTCCCCATGCCTCAGTTTCCACAGCCGTTTAAAAAAACCAACAGGCTGTGCTGCTGCTGTCCCTCCAGAAAAAAGGGGCCAGGAGATCTTGCAGTGCCTCTGAGCCTGCTGACAGCAACGGTGCCACCAAGTGCCACCCTGGCAAGGGCCCTACCTACAGCATGGGTTTGACCCAAGGGGCCCATCCAGCTGCACCCTGTATCACTTACACAAGCCAAGGCACGCAGCCCCCCGGCAGATCTGCAGAAGGCTACGAGGCCCCACGAGTCTGTGCCTGGAGCTCTATAAATACACCCAAAAGATTAGATAGCTGCCGGACGCCAGGGCGGTGGTGACACCGCCTGCTCTGTGGGCACACCATGGCCCTATGTCTGCTCCTCTACATGCCACCACCCACGGTCGAGGTCCCAGCTGCAGGGTCAGCATTCCTGTGGGCCCCCCACTTCCCAGCCTGGCCCTCACCTTCTCCCCAAAGGCTGGGAGAAGCAGGAGGCTGCAGCTGGCTTCCTCCACCGCCACCTCCAACGGCTGTGGCCATGTCACCCGCAGGTGCTGACCCGGAGGAGACAATCCTGAATGCATTCAAGGTGTTCGATCCAGAGGGGAAAGGCCTGAAATCTGCCTAGTGAGTAAGGGGTGCCTCGACGGGGGGCAGGGGGGTGTCCTCACCGAGGCCTCCCTGGTGCTCACCGTGCTCTTGTTTGCAGCATCAAAGAAATGCTGATGACGCAGGGCGAGAGGTTTTCCCAGGAAGAGGTACGAGCTCCTTCCCACCCTCCGCCAGCCTCCTGTGCCCTCCACCCCGACAGACCCCCAGCCACAAAGCCCTTCTGCGCTGCCTTTTCAACCCGTTTGTTTCCCGGCAGGTCGATCAGATGTTCGCAGCCTTCCCTCCGGACATTTCTGGCAACCTGGACTACAAAAACCTTGTCCACATCATTACGCACGGTGAAGAGGACTAGCCCACGCTCGGCACTGGGGCTGGCAGGATCACCTCTGTCTGGGGTGCACGGGGGGCGGGGGGACACTTTACCTCTCCCCTTGGGGAACGCGTCAATGGCATCCACATTAAACTGCCCTTGGCAAGAGGAAACCCAGCCGCTGGTGTGAGCGGTGCTTGGGCTGGCGTGGTGTGTCTGCGCAGTGTGGCTGTGCCCGGCGGGAGCCCCTGCGCCCTCCCAGACCCCCCTGCCCCAGGAATGTCCCTGGGGACAGAGACTCTTCAGGCAGCCCGGTAGAGGGGACAAACTGAGGATTCCTGCCTGCTTCTCTCCCTTCCGTGCAGGGAAGCACACGGGAGCCACGGGCTGAGTCACAAGAGCTGTGATAATCCCTTCCTCATGAGCTGGAGTGCGTGGCCAGCTCCTTCCCAGGGACTCGGCAAACCCAGAGATCCCTGGAGGGCAGAAGCACGAGACAGCGCTGGAGGCTGCAGCAGGGCTGTGTTTTGTAGACCTGGTGTTGCTTACTCAGCTCTGGGATGAAGGGGAACAGAGGAGGTGCTGAAGGTGAGCAAAGGGCATCTGTGGCCCAGGTTGCAGGGTGCGGCCAGTTCAAGGCGATGAGCAAAATCCCCAGCCAGCACATCGCTCCTGAGGTTGCGCTTTGCCGTTATCCCAGAGACTCTGATGAGCTAACAAGCCAGCCATCCAGTTCCAGGCTAATTCACAGCCAGACGGACAGGCTCTGAGGATGCATTTACTTGGAAATGATTTTCATGGCAGAAAGCAGAATGTGGCACTAGGTAAGAAAAATCACAACCGAGGGCAGAGCGATGCTGGGAAGGCACTGAAGCCTGAGGCTCCCGGCGGGGCTGGGGGAAGCTCCCAGGGATTTTCATCCCATTCCTGCATGATCAACAGCTCCGTGGGATAATAACCCCCACCTCTCCAGGGATGAAGCTGTCACTGTCTCGGTGGCCCTGGCTGTCTCATACTGCAGATCCCTCCTCTCTGGTTCGCTTCTCTTCACCCTCAGCAGAAATAGGGCCAAAGCTCCAGTTTCTAGTGTGTCTGCGCAGTGCGGCTGTGCCCGGCGGGAGCCCCCGCGCCCTCCCAGACCCCCCTGCCCCAGCCTCCCGGCCCCTGCACATCACCCTCGCGTGCCCTCTCCTCCCCTTGCCTCCTCGGTTCCCAGCGTGGCCCAGCTCCACAGCTCAGTGCACGCCAAACAGGCTGTTTCGCCCACCAGCCCAGGACCAGCGCTGAGCTCAGCTTTCCTTCAGGCAGCAGAGAGCTGCCGGCTTCTCCCAGCTTAGCAGGCAAAGCCCCGCGAGCCCGCTCTGCATCCCCCCGTGGCCTCACCAAGCCCCTCGGGCAGGCATGGTGCAGGGCAGGGACTGTGGTCACCATGTCCCCGGTGCACCACTCCCGCGATGCCCAGCTGCGGGAAGCGCGTGGCGTTGAGCAACGGCAACGGCCCCCCCGCCGGAGAGCAGCTGTTCCCACCCCCGGCCATGGCTGCTGTCAGCAGTGGGCCAAGCCGTGCCGAAATATCAGCCGGCAAGCTTTTGAAGCCCGCAGAAGGTGTTGGGAGATGGAAGGATGTCCAGGGCGCAGAAGCAGAGGGGCAGCTGAGGAGCGGAACTGTTTATTTCATCCCTCCGTGCCGGGCTCTCACTCCTTGAGGCTCTTGCTCCCCTTCTTGGCGGCAGCGGCAGCGTGGCCCAGCTCCTTCTCGCAGCTCTGGAGGACCAGCTGGTGCAGCTGCCCGTGGCCCAGCGGCACCTCCCCTGCCCAAGAAAAGGACACCCGTGTCTGCCGGCACAGGCCTTATAGATGTGGTGGGGTGGGACAGGCCGGTGGGGATTGGCTGGGGAGGAGAGGTGGCAGCGGGGGATTGGCCAGGCGGCCATGAGGGGGTTGTGGATTGGCTGTCTGCCTGGCCGTAGCCCCTCCCTCCCACCTCACTCACAGGCGGCGATGTCGGCGGGGGTGCTGTCCAGGGCGGGGGGCGGCGGGCAGAGCCGGGCCCGATCCATCACCCACGGGAGGCTGGTGGTGCCCAGGAGCGGGCTGGCGAAGGGCTGGGCCGGCTGCGAGCCCTCAGCCCGCGTGTAGCGCAGGACGCTCTCCATCAGCAGGAGCTCGTTGGTCTCCTTCTCCACGAGACCTGGGTGGGAGGGAATGCTGTCCCACAGGGCCCCTCCACCGGGCCCTGCCCAAACGCCGCCCCGGCGGTCTGCTGGGCACAGGACCCATGGATTCCCCCCAGGCAGTGCCGTCAGGCTCCCCAGGGGCGAGGGGTCAAGGCTGGGTCCCACACCCAGAGCCAACATGGGGGCCTGGGGGGTCCACCGGGGTGGTTCTACGTCCCGGTTGGCTCCTGAATTTCCTGGGGATTTGGCATCGCAAATTCCCATTAGGGACACCCGTGCATGACGGGGTGGGGGCAGGAAACCAGCTCAATCTAAACACGGGGCAAGCAGGGGGTGGACAGACAAGGTCTGGGCCATGTGGCAAGCGAAGGCGGGCAGCCCTGACCCACCTAAAATCCGCGTCAGATTCCCATCCGTGATCTGCCCATTTTCTCCAAGCTGCTCCGTTGTCTTCGTAGCATCGCCACCGATTACTTCCAAAAGGGCCTCCACGCCACATTTGATCTGGCCCAGGACTCTGCTGCTCTCTTTGCATCTCTCTTCGCACCAGTTGGCTTCCCTCGTGGTTTCCGCTAGTTTTTCCTATCCGCAAAGGTTTTGCCAGGTGTCACAACAGCCCCCTGCTCGCGCCCCCCCACCCCCAAGTCCTGGCCAAGTCCAGTCCGGACACTGGAGGCGGCCCAGGAGGGGCTGTGGGATGCTCCCATCCCTGCAGGGGAAAGGCTCTGTGAAGGGGATCCCAAGCTCCCCATGCCACAGCCCAGGCCCCAGGTGCCAGAGAACCAGGGCTGGCAGAAGCCCTGCAGTCACCCTCTCCTCATGCACTGGGAGACAGGGCTGCCAAAGCCAATGCAGGGCCCTTTTCTGCCCATGCCTCTCCAGCCGTTGCCCAGAGCGGTGTTGACGGGACCACACTCGCTAGGACACATGCCGGGACACACAGGCTTCTGCTGCCCTGGCAGAGGGAAATCCCGGCTGCCATACCTCCAGCTCCTGCAGGACATGGAAGTTGCCCGTCTCTGCGTCCTCCCGGTCCATCATAAGGGTTGTAATTTCGTCCTGTGTAAACACAAGCACATGGAGGGCATACTGGCTGAATGCTCACCAGATGTGCCCAAGAGAGGCTGGGGACCATCCCTCCACCCTGGGAGCAGGGACATCCCACTTGACCCCTCTGGGGACCACTGTCCCCAGGGCAGGAGGACAAGTCATGACCCCCCTTCTCACTCCAGCCAGCCCCACTCAAGGCCGAGGCAGCTCTTGGCCCTCCTGCATACTGCTGGGTACACGGTGGCAGCACTGAGACACTTTTAGCTCTGAGAACACAGCCTTCTGTCTGTGGGAGTTCTATTTTGGGCTACCGCTTTGCATTCCCCTAATCCCACCCGTGTGGCAGGCTGTGAGCTGGGCTCCGCTGTGAGCAGCGAGGCCGGACACATGGGAGAGGAAAAAACCCACGCCAGCCCCAAAGCACCAGCTGAGAAAGGGCAGACATGAAGAGCTTGGAAGAGACCTGGACATCCTTGATCCTCTGCTTCATCTTCTCCATCTCGTTCTTCAGCTCAGTGATGTAGATGAAGGAGGCAAAGTTCTTCCCCTCCTTTTCGATCAAGTTATCCACCAGGCGGTCAAAGTTCCCGTCCTCTGCCAGCTCCAGCAGGCGCCTGTAAGCCACCTCCTGGCTCTCGAAGCTCTCCATTTGGCTCTGCTTGGCCCACTGGGCTGTCTTCAGGGCTGAGGGAGAGATGGAAAAAGAGGCCTGGCTGTGCGTGTCCCTGCAGGGCTCCCTTTGCAGAGCCTTTCCCTGCAGGTGCCCTGAGGTTTGGCGTGGGGCCTGGGGCCAGAGGGGCAGAGAGTGTCTTTATTTCACCCAAAACTAAGCAGGGAGCTCCCTGTCCTCATGGGAACAGGGCAAACACGGTGGGATCCTTCCCCAAGAGGACAAAAGGAGCCATAGGGGCAGCTCCCTGCCTCCCCACCCCTCCCTCTGCCCCAAGGGCACCCCAAGACACATGATGCTGGGTGCTTTCACTTGGTTATCACTCTTCATCCTTTCCACTTGTAGGCTGAAGGCTGGGTGAAGGAGCCTGCAGGCAGGGGACAGGTCCCGCCTTTGGGGTGCAGAGCTATGGGGAGAGGTCCCGCCTTTGGGGTGCAGAGCCATAAGCTTCTATACGCAACCCCCTTGGGCAACTCTGCCAACTCCTGGCTTGTGCTACCAGTTGCAGGTATTCTCTCTCATCTGGTACCTTTTCTCTTTTTGGCCACTTCCTCCAATTCCGAGCGATCTCTGCACTTGGTCAGCATGAAGTTTTTCAGTTTGTTCTCCTTTTCAAGGGCACGCTTCTGCTCCTGCAGCTCAACATTGCGCTGGACTGTGTCTTCTATGTGTCTTTTGTTCAAGGCTGCAATCCTTGCCAGAGCACCCATCCTGAGCACAGAGAGCAGCAGGTTACACCACGGGAAGGTATAAGGATTTGTAGTCCTGCCCATTCCCATGCATCTCTGTGCCTGGCCGAGCAAAACCCCCGTGATGCTGTGCACGCTGGCCGGCTCCCATGCAGATGCAGCTGCGTTAGCCCGAGGCCAGCAGCAGCTAACACAGCTCTGGCTGGGGGTTTGTACTCGGACACAGCACCCAGCTGTGGCAGCCAAGCTCACTTTGCCTGGAGCTGGCTGGTCTCTGCTCCAGGTCTGCTGCACCCTCCCATGCAGGCTGAGATGGGACTCGGGGGGAAAGAGGCTGCTCCATAGGGCAGTTCACCACATCCTGAGAAACATCTGGCATAGGCGGAGTAAACCCCCCTGGAGGTACCGGTCTCCCTGCACTGACCAAGCACCAAAGCCTTAGCACCCAGCTCTAGACAACAGCGGGTGCATCCTCTCTCTGAAGTTGCAGATGGCCTCTCTTTACATCGACACCCGTCGCTGGCATTGCCCACCAGCGCCAAGTTTGCCACAGAGGGTTCACAAGGCCACGTACCGCTGCTTGTAGCCTTGTGTGCACTGCTCAGCGGCAGTGTTCATCCTTCTCCTCTGCTGAGCCAGCTTCTTATGGAGCTTCAAGGAGAGCTTGCCCAAAAGAGCTTTCTGGATTTGCAGCTTTTCAATCTCTTCTCGGAGCTCTTTGTTTCTGGACAGGATGGTATGGAAATGGACGGTGACCTGGGGAGAGGCAAGCAAAAGGTTTGAAGCTGGTGCGGGACTTGGGGGCGTCAGGTTTCTGCTGAAAGACCTTGACCACAGCTGGGACAAATCTCTTCTCTGAAGTTGCTCCTGTACTATCCCCCTCCCCAAGACAGGGGAGGTAACAGCAGGCTAGGCTGATCATGGCACAGACCAGGAGCTGGTGGTGTCCAAGGCAAGGTGGCTGCAGGCAGCTCAGGTTTATCACTAAACAGGTGCAGACCTTCAGGCTTCTTGGCATGGCCCAAGTGCTGCATTTGGCTCACCAAGCTTGAAGGAGCCTTTGAGATACTCTGGGAGCAAGCAGGCCAGAGGAACGAGCCAGCTCCTCCTTTATGCAGTTTGTCTCAACCAAATGCATCTGCAGCATTACACTTGGTCCTGGCCAAAAAGGGGGTTGCACACAGGCCCCAGTGTGGCCCCACACATGGTCTCCGGAGGTCTGCAAAATGTTTGCTTACGTTGTTTAGATGCAGCTCCAGTGTCTCAATCTGCTTTTGCAGCTGGTTGCTACTGTTTGCTTGCTTCGCCTTCACTGCCGCCCGGTTTTGCCTCGCCATCTTTTTTTCCAGCTCTAGTATCTGCACGTACAGGTTAGAAAAAAGAAAGACAGGGGAAAAAAAAGTCAGTATAATCTCCACCCCTATGTTCTGGACTCTTGGCAGGACACTTAGCCAAAGAAAATACCCTGTTGACCTGAACTACAGCAACCATGTCATTAAGGAGCTCACAGTTACAGCGGCAGCTTTAATCCCAAGGGATCCCACCCTGCACACTCAAGAAACATACGCTGTAACTAGGAATGGGTTTATTTTCGTGTGGCAAAGGAAACGCAGCTGCCTCTGGAGGGAAATTCAGCAGGTGCTGAAGGCGGCACAACAGCACTCTGTGCCGAGCAGAAGAGGCAAGGAGGGTGGCTTTTTGGTAGGGGTAGAGTGCTGGCCAGACAGGGGTCTGCGCAGCACTCCCTGGGAATGAGTGGAGGAAAACTTTTGTCAGAAGTGGGCAGCTGCCAGAGGAAATAAATCCATGAGAAGAGCGAAGTAGTTGGAGAACAACGAAGCCGGGGGCAGGTGGGAGAGGTATGACTCAGCCAAGAGATCCCTGATTGAAAGCTAACCCTGTTGCGGAAAACTCTACAGCACATCTAGCACCTGCAAACCACCTGAGCATGTTCCCTGGCTTCCGTCATGGGTGGCTTGTCCAGAGCAGAAAGCTGCAGGGACCTGTCACTTCTGTAGCCCTGGGTTGCCCTGGGCATGCCACCCCACCACTGACCAAACCCAACCAGACTGTCCTCAGGAGAAGTGATGGGACATCCCTTAGATGTTGCTGCTCCTCTATTTCCCATGTCTCAGGCAGCACAACTGACTGTTCCAGTTTTGTCTTTTTTTTTTTTACATGAGGAAAAAAAAAACCCTCAAGGGACAAGCAGAGGGATGTTGTGTGACCCCAGGCAGGCGCGTGCCGTCAAAGAGCAGCTGCAGAGACCCGTGGGACAAGAAGGTGGTTGAGAGTCAGACCTTACGTTTCCAGCCAGTGCTGACTTGAATGGGAGCCTGGCTCTGCCCGCTTGGCATTGTCTTGTGGTTTTTGCCAGGAGGCAGCATTATATTCCAAAGCCTGAACCAAGTGCGTTTTACATAGGGTTGACTCTGTGACTCTGCACTGCTCTACCGTGCTCAGCCAGGGAACGCTCCAGATGCTCTTACCTCCTTGTCCAGCTCCGCTAACAGGGCTTTTCTGTCTTTAATCAGGGAATCACACTGATATTTGGTCTGCAAAAGGCCTTGGAGCCCCGTACAATTCCTCTCATCCCGCATCCTATTTCTTGGGGATGGGATCTGGCTCGGCGTTAATAACACCTCTTTGCGTTCTTGAGTCAGCGACGCTATTTCTTTTCTGTAAAAACACAACGACAAATGACCTTTAGCACATCCCACCTGCAATACCGGAGCAAGTCCTCACCCCTCCTCACTTCAGCACCGGGGTCCCCAGATCTCGGCATGGAGGAACTTTCCAAACACAAAGCTGCACTCACTCCTGAGCCTGCATTTGCTGCCTCACGTTGGCACCGTAAGATTTCCTCTTCTCCGCTGCTCTCTGAAACTCTCTCTGCAGTCTCCTGAACTCGGCTTCAGACACCTTTTTTTTCTCCATCGCGGGCACGTCCAAAACCTTCTGCTCCAGAGAGGGCTCTCCCCACTGCCACAGGGAGGGAGAGCTTGGTCACTTGAGCAAACACGACCAGCAGCGGTAGACAGCAGAGCTGGACACTGGGGAGCGGGTGGATGGCACCACCACCTCCAGCCGTTTGTCACCACCTTCAGCTCTTCGCTGCCACCCAGTATTCATGACGTCACAATATGCCTGACCACCCAAAACACTGAGTCATCCAAACCAACTCCATGAGAGCTGCCGAGCCGCCTCACAGCTTCGTGCCCAGCACAGGAGGGCTGCAGAATTAGTCCCCCCACCACCCAACACTGCTGGCCAAAGCAAGCCTGGCTCCCCACCGCCTGCCCGGCTGACCGCACCGCCACGTTTATTTCTGCAGGGGAGGTCCCCGTGGCAGACCTGCACCTGCAGAGAAGTTCACCTTGGGTTTGTGCTTCACTTTATACCTTGGAGTCCATCGTTTCTTCCAGCTAACTCTGCTGGTTGCTCTGCAGACGCCTCGGGAAGGGGATGATGGAGCCTCTGCGGGGACAGACCTGCTTCCCAAGGGGAGAAATGAAACGCTGGTTAAGGGGGTGTTTGTGTCCCCCTGCCCATCCCTCAGCACCCGCTCGCGTGTTTGGCACATGAGGAAACCATCACAGACGGCTGCGCGATGAATAAAAGGAGAGCATCCGTAGTGATGTCATCGCAAAACACACTCCTCCTGTTGAGTTTATAAGTAGGGGAAGAACAGATGGTTTGAGCTGTTCCACCCTGTCCAGTACCTGGGTTTCCACAGAAATCCCGGCGAGGCCAAGGCCCCCCATGCCGGCGGGCAGAGCCCCCGGGGAGCGTAAGTGGGGGATATCGCCTGGATTCAGCCCCTGTCCCGCCGCAGGCAGGGAAGGCGCTGGGGCTGACCATGCAGCCCTCACCCCCACCGCTGGTCCCCCCCAGCCCTGCTGCAGCCCCCCGGGCTCCCCTCTTGCCCCCAGCGCTGCTCACCCCACCGCAGGGTGCTGCGGTTCCTCTCCAGCCAGGGGATGGGCCACGGTGGCAGTCAGATATTCCCAAAGAGCAGCCCCCTGCCTCCCACGGGAAGTGCAGGAGAGAGGAGAGCCTGGCAGGGAGCCAGCCCTGCTCCCTGCCCCAGGCTCTGTGGAACAGGCACTGGCCCCGTTGCCAGGTCCCACCGCAGCATGGATGGGGTCTCCATTGTGACTGTCACCAAGGGGGCGGCGGGGGCACCCCCCCCCACCCCATGGGCAGTGCTGGGAGCCCACGCGAAACAGACCCAAGTGGTTTCCGTGTCCCACAGCCAGCCCTGAAGCATGTGCTCCAGCATCTCCCTGGCTGCATGTCCACAGCAAGCAGAAACCCACATTTTACCCGTTCTTGCTTCCCTTTGCGGTGTTTGAATCAGCCCGTAATTTGGGACTTGGAAGCCTTTTGCTCCAACTGGAAAGCAGCACCCAGGGCTTCACCATCCCCAGCAGCACTTTGGGGCCACAGAGCTGCTTTCCCTTCCTTGCCGGCCCCACAGCCGGCTCCCTGGCCTTCCTACCTGTCTTCCTTGTGGAGAGGCTGCAATCACCACATCACTGCCATTGCCCTCAGCATCCAGACACCCTCAAGATGCCTGCCGTCGGGACAGCACCAATGGTTGGCACTGCCGGCCTGGGGAATGTCCCTGGGGACAGAGACTCTTCAGGCAGCCCGGTAGAGGGGACAAACTGAGGATTCCTGCCTGCTTCTCTCCCTTCCGTGCAGGGAAGCACACGGGAGCCACGGGCTGAGTCACAAGAGCTGTGATAATCCCTTCCTCATGAGCTGGAGTGCGTGGCCAGCTCCTTCCCAGGGACTCGGCAAACCCAGAGATCCCTGGAGGGCAGAAGCACGAGACAGCGCTGGAGGCTGCAGCAGGGCTGTGTTTTGTAGACCTGGTGTTGCTTACTCAGCTCTGGGATGAAGGGGAACAGAGGAGGTGCTGAAGGTGAGCAAAGGGCATCTGCGGCCCAGGTTGCAGGGTGCGGCCAGTTCAAGGCGATGAGCAAAATCCCCAGCCAGCACATCGCTCCTGAGGTTGCGCTTTGCCGTTATCCCGGAGACTCTGATGAGCTAACAAGCCAGCCATCCAGTTCCAGGCTAATTCACAGCCAGACGGACAGGCTCTGAGGATGCATTTACTTGGAAATGATTTTCATGGCAGAAAGCAGAATGTGGCACTAGGTAAGAAAAATCACAACCGAGGGCAGAGCGATGCTGGGAAGGCACTGAAGCCTGAGGCTCCCGGCGGGGCTGGGGGAAGCTCCCAGGGATTTTCATCCCATTCCTGCATGATCAACAGCTCCGTGGGATAATAACCCCCACCTCTCCAGGGATGAAGCTGTCACTGTCTCGGTGGCCCTGACTGTCTCATACTGCAGATCCCTCCTCTCTGGTTCACTTCTCTTCACCCTCAGCAGAAATAGGGCCCAAGCTCCAGTTCAGAATAAAGGTAGAGATGCAGGGGCGGACATTATTTTTCCAGAAACAATGCCACTGGGTGACTCAAAAGCCTGCTCTCCCTTCGCTTGGACTAGTCCAGCCTCAAAAGACAGTCCACAGCGCCTGTCCTTTTTGTGTTCCTTCTCCATGGACCAATTCTCAATTGTTTAGCAAAGAAGAAGTCAGTAAATTAAACTGTTGAGGAAGGATCTGATTTGGTAGTCAGTGGCCATCACACTTGTTGCACAAGCATTTATTATATTAAAGGGGGCCATTTTCACCCAAACAATACTCAACTGTCAGTCTTGCTCCAAATGAGGGTGACTTCGTTGTCTGGGTGGACCTTTAAGCTGTGGCTGAGCAGAATGGTAAGTGGAGCAGGATGAGATCGTCTGTAACGTCTGAATCCAACAAATCTCCATCTTCGGGGAGAAACAAAAGAAAAGTGACTTTCTATGCAATTTTCACCTTAACCCGTCTTCCCCGATTTAACAGGTACATTTAAGCGCCGATTGACACGGAGAAATTATTCCTTCAGCTGCAGATTTGGGGTCTAATTAAACTGCTTGTACTGTTTTAAGGGCCAGATTTTAATCTGTCTGTGCAAGCAGCGCATATCCTTCCTAATTTCAGCAACAACGTCGCTTTTTCACTGGGTCCAGTTTAATAGAGGCTGCAGGGAACGGCCAGAGCTGGGCTGGCTCCAATCTCCGCTCACCAACCTGGAGCGTCCCATCGATGTCACAGAACATCTCTGGGGTAAGCTAGAGGATCAGGCCCATATTTTCATGCAAATGTAATACACTCATGTTACTTAATGCCTATTTATAACAAATCCAGAACTTAGTTCTACTTAACCCGTCTTCAGCGTTTGACACGTGAAATCTGTGAGTCAGAGGACTATATACGGAACTGTCAAAACTTTATTTTTTCCCTCCTCTAAAATCCTGGATTAAATCAGAATCAAACTCCCGCCAGCACCAGCAGCAGCGCTGGGAGGAGCAGGAAGGTGCTGACAAGCACTAAGGCAGCTGGTGATGGAGTAAGGTCTTCTCAAGCAGCAGCATGATGGCAAAACCTCGCAGAAGAGGTCCTGAATTCAGTCACACGCTAGGTCCATCTCTGCTAAGCATCGTCCCATGGACCTGGAGTGATACCTTGGCCTCGTGGTGCCACCTTACCAAGGCTTGGCTTGTGAATGGCCTCCCAGGAGCACATTTTCTACTCAGGTTTTTCCTTCTTTCCTCTGGTGAATGGCTGTCTTAATATCTACATGAACCACACCAGCCTGCAATGGGCAAGACCAATTTTGGTCCTAAAAGAATTGCAAACACATTGAGAGCTGCAGACCTGCAGCTTTTGGAGCTGGCATGTTTTGCTCCACGTGTTTCTTAGAGAAAATGTTTCTTTCAAAATACACGCCATCTAGTCGTCACACGCTGAGTCGTTCTCTCCCTGCACAGTATCACTTCTTCTCGCCTGCCCTTCCTCGGCACACACCCTTCCAGGAGAGAAGGCTTTCACACCCGGCATCTGAAACAACACTGCAAACATCTGATGCTATTTACCTGATTTAACACTTTAAACCTCAACAAAATCAGAGCCAAATATGCCGGACACTCTACAACCATGCAGCAGAACAGCCTTCTCACACTGAAAGTTTACAGTGTGAAAATAACAAGTGCCTATCCATCGTTAGAGATGACAAAATAGCACAAAAGTAGCTGGTTTTCACCTCCGGGGTGTTTTTCCCGACAGCCTGCAAGTGCAGCAGCGACGGCCTCTGGGCAGCAGGATGGGGTAGAGGTGGCTCTGTATGGGTACCTGGCTTCAAGTTTTAAGAGTAATTGGCATTAAGTGAGGGGAGAGGAGGATGTTGGTTGCCTCCTCCATTACAGTGAAAAGGAGTTACAGCTGTAATTCCAAAGAGGAAATTGTCATGGTAATTTCCTGCAGATGGGCTTCTTCTGAATTGCTAACACCAAGCAAAATGTGATTGCCAGCAGTGAACTGACTCCTTTGTGGCATTACTCGCTATTTTTTAAAGGGTCATTTTAGGAGCAAGTTTCCCAGCCCTTGACTTTGGGAAAGCAAAACTTCTTCCCACTGCAGGTTCAGCCCCTCCAGTGGAGCCTAATAACATGGATTTCCTTCCCCTCTCTGTGCTAACTTAGAGACGCCTCCGACTGCGGCAGGTACACCGTGCTGAGTTACTGCTCCAAAGCTGCCGCCACGGGTGGGAAAACACAGAAGCAAAATAGCTGAGGATGCGCCACTGCCTGAAAGCAAGAAAAGAACTCTGAAAATTTCACTGGCCTCAGGTCAAACCTGGCACACAGCAAGCACTCCTGTCTGTGGGAAGATTTTAGCTAAAGCAAGAGAAGAGAACGGACTCAAGGACAAAGCCGCGGCAGAAGCTGCTGTCACGCGGGGTCTTGCCTGGCCAGGAACGGGGCTCTCTGTGTGGACGTGGGGGGTTTTTGCCTGTGATGTAAGCAAAACTGCACAAAGTAACGCTCTTAGCAGGGCTGGCGTTCCCTCAGCAGATTTGGAGGGACACGGCCATTTTACAGCATCAAACCCAAGCAGGAGGCAGGGGTTTTGCTCAGGCGTGGGGATGTAAGCAAAACTGCACAAAGTAACGCTCTTAGCAGGGCTGGCGTTCCCTCAGCAGATTTGGAGGGACACGGCCATTTTACAGCATCAAACCCAAGCAGGAGGCAGGGGTTTTGCTCAGGCGTGGGATGTGCCATGCAACAGGCCTGAAAGTCCGGCAGGGCACTTGGCTATGGCTAAGCCAAGCTAATAAATCCCCGCTGTGCCCTCCCAGATCCCATTCTTCCCCAGGGAAGTCTGTTGGCAAATCTAGATGCTGTGCTGGAAGCCCCCCGTGCCGGATCAAGCTGGAGAGCGCTGGGAGAAGGGGTGGGAGACTGATTTGTCATGGAGACAGCAGCACATCACAGGGGGAGTCGGGAAGGAAAGCCCCTTCCCCACAGACCCCAACGGCTCCGTGTCAGCTCTGGGCAGAGCTGGGCAGCATGGGAGAGCACAGCAGGTACAGCCTGTTTTAGAAGAGCTGTTTCCAATTAATCATTCCTGATGACCATCCCGTGCAATGCTCTTGATCGGGGCTAAGAACACCTGATTAGTGGAACACGCTCCACAAGTGGCTTAAAGCAACTGAGGATTTGCCTATGTATCACTCAGGGAAACTATTTTGAATTAACATTTAAAGGCAATTAATTCAACTGCTGTATGGGTGTTCTGTACCATCTCTATTCACTTTATCTCCTTTTACTCTTCTTTTCCAAATCAAATGAAGGCCACTTGATCTCTGGGTTGGGCGCAGGAGGCAAGCATCCTGGGGGAGCCCACAAGCCCCAAGGAAAGCAGGACAAGCGAAAGAAATCTGCCTGGAGGAAGCGCACCCCAGGTCCAGCCCAGCACGATGCTGATATAGACAGTCCCAGACCTTTCTGTCGCCCCGGTTTTGCCTTGATGGGAGAGGTTTGGGCACTCTGGGGCATCCCCTTCCAACAGCAATTGCAGCACTGGGCAAGAAACTGGGTGCACCAACTGCTCTCCTTCTGTGACGTTAATGCCCGATTAAGTAGGTGATGGAACGAGACAGTAAAGTGCACAGTCAAAGGCCGGCGGATGACCTGAGGTGGATCAGCAGGGTTTCCCTGCCCCAGCATCAGCCTGGCAGCTGTGCTGCTGGAGCAGAAAGCTTTGGACACAGCAGCGAGCGGGTCTGTGGGACGAGGCAGAGCAGGGCTCCTTCAGCACAAACCTCCCTGGTGAAGAGTCAGCCTGGCAAAGCCACTTGCAGCCTTTTTATTTGATTTAGGACATGTCTCCTGGTAATTAGCCTGTCTCGGCCCTGCCGTTTTTCTGAAGCAGAATTTCAGAGCAGCTCACACTGAGAATAGCCCCTTGCCCAGCCCATCGCCAGCACCACAGCCCTTCTCTAGAGAAGGAACAGATTGTTCTCAGCAGTCTGGCCCATTTGCCATTTCTACAAGCTGGCTGGATTTGCTCTTTATTGCCACTCACTCAGCAACTGATCTTTTGCAAGATCGCAGCTATCAGTTGCCTCCCCTCCTGCCAGCCGTTGCTTCATGGCCCTGGCTGCAGGTCCAAGGCCTTACAAGGGACATCAGCTGAGTTTTGTAACCGGCAGTTTATTGCCCAAGAGTTGATTTAAATTAAAGCTTTAGAAAAGAAAATCCCAAGGGTTCGGGCTGCCAACTTCTCTTAGGGTAAATGCGAAGCAACTCCCAAAGAAATGCAGAGGTGGCACTAATCAAAGTCGGGTTATAATGAGTCCTCCTGAGCGTTTTGCTCGGTGTGTCAGCACACATTCCTGGGACTAGTTCAAAGGGAAGCTGCACAGCTCAGAGAAGGGCTGGAAGAGAGAGCCTGTTTCTAACCCTGCTGCTGATGGAGATTTGCCATGGGTTGGGCGTGCAGGAGCGGTCACCCCCACCGGCCAGCAGCACCCCGGCACACCAGTGGTCCTTGCCTTCCCCAGTGGTACCTCCCCAGGCAGGCAGAGGCAGGCTGCCCTGGCCAGGCAGGGCAGAGGGATGCAGAGCAGGCAGGGGATGGCTGCATCCCACTCTTCAGGAGGAGGAGAGGAGCAGGAGGCAGCAGAGCTGAGCCAGTTGCTTGGCAACACCCCTGCAAATCTCCATCCTGTCAGAAAACATTTTTTTCCAGCAATTCGGATGGGTTTCACAGGTGCAGGATCAGGCCTGGCTGATCAGGTGGTTTTAAGAAACCACACATCGTACCCGGAGGGGCCGCGCATCCACTTTGGCCAGGTCCCAGCCATGCAGCCAGACACGGGCTGTGAAATGCGGCTCCCAATGGGCACTGCACAGCGGGGAGGGCTGCAAGGGGGGTGACAAGGCTTCCTGGGGCTCCTACACCCCCATTTCAGCCTCCGCTCAGGGACCACGATGCTCTGCATCATCCCTGTCCCAGCAAAAGACAAGGGATGGAGCAGTCTCTCGCTCTCCCGTCTGCAGGTAACCCATGAATGGGATGTCAGCCACCTCCGGGGGGAAATGAGCAGCGCTGTGAGCTCAGGTGAGCTGCTCCCCGGTCCTGCGGGCTGGGGCAGGCCCTCTGTTAGCTGCCCCTTGGTGTCTCTGCGCTGGCAGAGAAGCTGAACGAGGCTGATCCTAGTTCCATCTCTGCATCCCTCCATCACTGCAGGAACTAGGCTGTGGCAGCACCATCCCCTGCTCACCCTCACCTTTCCTCTGACATCCCGTGCTTTAGCTCTCCTTCAGTCTGCGCCTGGCTTCCTTGAGCCCCCAAATCCAACAGTCACACCTGACCTGAAAACCAGTCTATCTCCTCCGTGACTGTCCAGCATCTGCGGTCTTCTCTCTGCGTGCAGAGAGGAAGAAGGAAGATAGGCCAGGCTGTTCCCAGCATTTCATGGAGAACAGGGACAGGAGGGAGCATCCTCCGAGCAAAGCAGGATGCTGGGGGCCACGCTGGGCTCAGTGGTGGAAATACAGCGGAAGAGGGCAGGAGCTGAGGGAGTGTGAAACAGCCCCAGATCACTGCCAAGCAGGCTGGATCCTGGCACTTAGGGCATTTTGCTCTGCTCCTGCTTGCATTTCCCATGGGAGATGCTCCCAGCCTTGTCACCTGGGAGCAGCAGGAGCCAGCGAGGCAGCAGCAGGTCCTGCGGGAGCTCAGCATCACCATCAGCATCCTGGAGAGGCAGGACAAGCCACCCCTCTGCACTTCGGCATGAGCCGATTTGTGTGGGAGCTGATCCTTCTGTTCAGAGCTAACCAAGAGGGGAATTTCCTCAAAGAAAACAAAATGGTCTCAGCTGGAATTTTCCCCTCACCTACGCTGGCACAACCCCTTCTCCTCCAGTGTGGGAGGGGAACTTGGCCCGCTGATATTATATGCCAAGATTAGATCGGGATAATGATGTACTGTTGGGCTTTATAGATTCTCAGGTCACTTTGCAAACATGAATTAATCTTGACAATGCAGCTGCAAGGAAATGGAGGTTTTACTGTTCCTGATTTAAAGGGAGGGAAACTGAGACCCAGGGAGTAAATGCTTTTCGCAAGGTTGCAGAGAAAACAAGCTATGGAAGCTGGGAGTGAAACCAGGGTCTCGAAAGCCTTTCCGCTTCTCGCAGCGCTGCAGAGCGCTCCTTCCCACACAACCCCATTCTGGAGCATCGCTTTACACCAGCCCCAAACATAAGTCTCTTTTATATTTAGCTCCCAGGTTCTGTAAAGGGACATTATATAACAGACCTCAAGTGTGGCATTTCATAATTTACCAGCTCAACCTGTGCTGCTTCTCGAAACCCGCCTGTGCAGCGTATTCCCCGGCGCAGCGCAGAGCCTTCTCCCACCTCCTTCTGAGCTGGCAAGATATCCCACTGGGCACTTACCTGCAGTTTTAAAATGCTGCGCTGTGCCATCCCCTGGCCCCAGGCCGCCGTGCCGTCTCTCAAGCAATCAGCTCCATTTTCATTGTCCAATTTCTTGCTCCTGCAGGAGGAGGAAAGGACGTAGCTGGACACACTGCTCTCAGAGGGCAGGCGTAGCCCTCGCCAGCGGGAAATCCTCTGCTGGGTTGCAAAATGGCCCAACGGGCTCTGAAGTCCCCAGGAGGAGGTGGGAAGGGACAGCACCCAGGCACCTTTGCCCAGCTGGGCTCTGCAGGGAGTCCCACCCATTTCTCTGGCAAAAACTGGTGTCCCCAAAGCTGGGGCTGAGTGAGACGATGCAACCAGCAGTCAGCACCGTGCAGGGATGGCCCTGCTGCCAGACAGTCCCTGTATCCCTGCTGCTCTCACCCCGGGCACGCCAGGAGGACTGTGGACACCCATGCTTCAGGAATGGGGGCTTTACGTCCTGGGATGCACCCCCCAGGGAGAAGCAACCCAGCCCTGAAGCTCCAGAGGCCACACGGTGTCTGATGCTCAGTGCTCCCGACAGCCCGTCTGGCCCTCTCCAGATCTGCCGCTCCAGTCCAGCGCAAGAGCCGACGCTTTGGGAAGGCCCCGCATTGCCACACACACTCGTCCCCACGTGTGTTGTCTTTCTCTGACCGATGGCAAGTTAAGCACGGACGCACCGCAGCGGGAAGAGAGCGTTGCTTAATGGTGAGGGCTCAGCCTGCTCTCCTCTGCCTGCAGTAAACTGGTACTGCTGGGCTTCCAAGAGAGATTTTCCAGCAGCTCCTCTGCTCCGGCAGCGAGCATCCTCCCCGGACACAGGTGGTCCTGCCAGGGGACACAAGTCTGCCCCGGCACAGAGTAGAGAAGGCAAATAGGAAACCACAACAGCATTGCTCCCTTTTGGCACTGTGGCACAAGCCCGGTGTGCCGGCAGCCCACAGACCCCTGCTCCATCCCTGTGTTGAAGCTTCTCGGTGCTCTGAATGTCTGTTGACTGGTGCAGAGTTTGGAAATCTGTGTAAAGTGTAAAGGCAAGGAGGGAAACCCCAGGGTACCAGCTTTTAGGATGCAGCCCTGACGGGTGCCAGCATCCAGCTGGGGAGGCGCATCGTGAGTTAAGCACCGTTGCAGGGCTGACACCTCCAAGGTGAGTTGATGCTGGCAGGGCAAACTGATTGACGGTGTTTCTGGCTTAAATCCTTGCCTGCAGGCTGAGGCAAGAAACCACGTTAAGGAATATTAGCTGAAGTGGCAGTAGAGGAGGGCACCCTGGCTCACTACCCAGTGCTGCAGCCCCCGGTACATGAGCCTGCTGCTTCTGGGGTCTGGGATAAGCCCGCAGGACCCTGGCTGGACAGACGGACGGACAGCCAGCCCTGCTGTGCTCATCTCCAGGTCAGGGCACCGGGGCTGATCCCTCACCGCTTCCAGCTGAGCCAAGCAGTAACGTGGAATGGCCTTAAAGCCTGCTATGTGCCTTTTCCAATACATTACCTCTATAATAATATATATAAACTGGAGCTCGCTGGAAGTTTTGCCATAATGTTGGATGCCAGGTGCCGATGAGCAGTGAGCGCTCATCCTGCTGCTCGCTTCCTTCTTCCTCCAAAAAATGAGCACTTAACTCCCGGATGATTGTAACATTCAACATCTGCAATAAACAACAGAAAGGACTTGGGGTGTGACTCAGAGAGGGATGAGGAAATCACCAGAAAATTCAAATCCTGAGCTGAAAATACTACTTTACTAAAAATACATGTCCAGCCTGTTTCAGTGCCTGAGACTGTCTCCAGCCTGGGAGGTGAGTTTCAGTCACATCACTGAATATCATCAGCAAACAAGTGAAACAGAAGAGCGCTAATTAATCACACAGTTGATGGCACAACCTTTAAAGGCCATGCTTGGGAGAACTTTGGAGCAGCAAGCAGAGGATTTAAAGTATCACTTCATGCTCCCACTGCAACCCAGGGGAGCCAGGGACACCCTGCAGCCCAAAAGGCATTTCCAGAGCAGCATCAGCAAATGCATGAGGATGTGTTGTCACCCAGCCTGAGCATATATGACAATTTCCATATTAATCAGAGCACAATAAAAAAACACCAAACAGAAATGAGCTCATTGGCATGGCCAAGCTCCTGGCACACAAGGATTGTGTTCTCATCATCCTGGCTGCTCACACCCCTGGGATTTCCAATCCCTCCTTCTGCCCCAGTTTTAAGTCACTGGGGAATTCACAGCGGTACTGGTACTGCAGTTTCACCAAGTGACTCACACCTTTGGGCTTCATCTCCTTGCTCATGCCAATGTCAAACTGAGCCAAGGTGCTGTGGCTCCTGCATTTCTGGCATCACCTGCTGCTGCTGGAAGGAGCGCATCTAGGTGAGACAGGGCAGGTCACTTCACCAGCTGGGGCTGAGACTGCTATATGCACACTTGGTAATAGGTAAATGCATAATAAAAATAAGTGCAATACTGATAAAAAAATAATTAAGTAAATTAATTTAAATGCATCTGTGGTCAAGCAATGTAACACTGTAGTGAAGAGCTGCTGACTTGTACCGCCTCATCCTCTGCAGACGGCAGTGGGTATCAAAGCACCCAGATACAATGCAAGGTTCACCAGGCAGCATGGCTTGCAAGGGAGGGGGAAACCCAGGTTTGGAAACAGTCATTTGAGCAACCAAAGTTTAAAATGGTGCAGCAAGAAAGAAAGAGACAATGGTGGCTGCTTGCCTTGTTTTAACCAGTTGCCCACACACTGTTGCTAGAGAGAGAGCTGTTTTTAACCTCGGTTGAAAGAGCAGCGAAGACAAAGCAAATAAAGGCTGGAAGAAGAAGCACGTGCTCTGCCATGACCATCCCCATGGGTCCTCTCCAGAGGTCACAGCTGTGAAGGCATCTCATCAGCAAGGCAGTCCCCGCAGCAGCTAGGACACGTGTCTCCCGGTGTCTTCGAGCCACTCCAGGGCTCCTGCACAAACTCCAACAGTGAACAGGTCTTGCGGGTCAGCCCACAGCTCACGTCTCCCCCAGACTTGTCCTCAGCAGCTGCCCCTGTATCACTGGCCCGGGCACGTGCCATGGCTTTCCTTCCTCGGCTGGGGAAGGGCAGTGACCTTGCCGCTGTTTATGCCTCACATGTGCCAAATCACGGCTATAAAAGGGAGAAAAGTTCAGCTGAAAAATACAGCTCACCTTTCTATAGAAGAAGATGGGATCCGTTACATTCCAGCTGAAACCCTTCCAAAAAAACAGGTGGGACTTTATACATATATATATATATATATAAATAAAACTGTTTCTTTCAACAACAACAAAAAAAAGAGCCCTGGCAACTATCCCATGCCAAGAAAGACATTTAATTGAAGCCACACAAAAGGCAGTCGGTCTCACCAGCAACTGCACTTCTATTGCCTCCAGAAAGCTTGACACATGGATTCAAAACCAAGGATGAATGTCAGCTGTCAGGTCCCTAAGGCTCTGCAGTGACCTACATGCTACCAAGAAAAAAAAATACTCAGTGCTTGTTTGAGGTTGTGTTGGGAGAAGCGGCACAGGTAGCATGTCTCAGCAGAGTGGGATCACCGAGCCAGGAGCTGGGGTGAAGCATCCCCCATGTAGGCACTGCCCAGAGCAAAGCCCCTCTCCTGGGGAGCTTGTGGTGTGAATCCAGCGGTGCATGGAGTTACCCAGGAGTACCCAGCTCTCACTGGTCCCTTCCTCACCCCATGTCAGGGAAGTTAAATTCACAGCAAGATCAGGAGGGAGGGAACTCTTTGCAGGGAAGTCAAACGGTATCGGAAAAGGAGTGCAAGTTGAGCCCAAGGCCACCAAGGCTTTTGCCTTCAGTGGAGGCTGTAGAGAAGCAGGCAGTGTGGGTGCACGGGGTTTCTCTGACCCCCAGCAGGGTTTCTCCATCTCTGGAGATGTTCCTGCTTCATCTCCAGACACTTGTGTTTCAGGCTGAACTACCTGGGAAGAAGCTGTTGTGTTGAGAAGTGTCCCACGAGGAGGTATACAGGAGAAGCTATGGTGGTGCAAGTTATCATCAGATAAACCTTCAGGCATGCACACTTACACGAACTACTTTCCTTCTAAAACACTGCCTCTTGGCCTCAAAATACACTTTTCCTGTTTGTGTGCAACAGGAGGGGGCCTGTCCCCATAGCTGGTTTGGCCAAGTTGCATGTGCTGAATCAAGGAGAGTGTCAGGGGGTACCATGAGAAGGTTCGGTCTGATCCTCACTGGGAACACAGAGCCCCGCATGAGGTGTCTCTTCCCTGCTCCAGCTTTGATGTAATGGCTGCTGTCACTGGGTGCATCCTGGCTTGCACCAGCTCAGCGGCGATGGGCCGAGCGGGGGTGTCTCTCAGCAGCTGGCTGTGAGTCCTGCATGATGTGTGTCTGAATGGAAGTGTGAGGCCAGTCCCTCTGCCACAGCCGGATCGGACACAACAGCGCTGAGCGCTTGAGCTGACCGGTAGAGCCCTCTCTGCTTTACAACATGTGTCCCCTTTTCCTATATGCCATGATTGTCCAAGGCAACACACGCTCAGGTTTCAGCCTCTGCCCATAGTTTGCCTTCGTACTCCTCTCCCTTTCCCACAAAGCACATTAATTTCTGCAGCCCCCCTTTATAATAAACCCAAACCCACCAAACTCGGTGACGAGCATCCTCTGGAAGGGAACGGGAGGGCCAGATAGGAATTCAGTAACAATATGTAATGAAACATCTGAACCTTAAATTCACCCTTGAATAACCAAAGCTGTTCCGGCTTCAGAGTGAATGTCTCCTCTAACCTTTTTTTTTTTCTTCTTCTTTTTATATGGAAGAAACAGACTGCCCGTGCCCACAGCCATTCACTCTGAGGCAGAAGTTTCACGTCAGCCCCCATGTCCAGCTGGCTGACCCCAAGCTGATGCAATGCTGAAGCCTCACCCGATCCCAGTCTTGCACTGGGCTGAATCTCATTCGCCGCACAAACACACACAGGGTGTTCTTACTGCAAACGAGGCATCTATTTTTAAAAGGCAAAAAATCACGTGAAGTAAAACATGGAGGGAAAGAAGGGAAAAATTGAGTTCCCAGAGAACAGAGACTGGAACAAAAGTGGCAAGTTTCCAAGGCTCTCTTTTCTCCACAGATTAATGTTTCTGACTCTCCTGTCTCACCTGCCGCCTGACAGCGTACATATGTATGGAAGCATTTACATAAATGCCCAATTTATTGGCTAAAAAACACTATTGCGTACACTGTCATTTGCAGCCCTTAAATTTATCACCACATCCAATCTGAAACACTGATGATTTATCACCAAAGGCAGCTGGCAGGAGACTGGCGTGGGAGAGAACTTTGGGTCTGTCTGTGCTGTGACCCAGAGCAGGATAGAATCTACACAGGTCACATTTGCTTTAAATCAGGGCTCACAGCAGCACCCAAAGCACACGGGTGCTATGGCGAGCACCTTTCCACTGGGTGTACCCCAGAGCACTCCACAAGCCCTCCAGCGTGCTGGTGATCTACAAGGTCTCCCTCTCTGCTGCTGGGCTGAGCCCCTGTGTCATCTCCAAGGGGTGCTGTGGGCTTTGCCCAGCTGAAGCTGCCCGTGACATGGAGGAGAGACTGTCCCAGGAGAAAGAGGCTTTCATCAAGTCACTTAAGGCATCTTCTGGATGCAGGTGCAGGTCTGTTGACCGAAGAGCACAGCTCAGTGTGACTCAGAGGATTTCAGATGAGTTAAATCCATTTCGTACCCACTCTCTCAACTGGATAATTACCATTAATTATACAGGCTTGAACTCTGGCTACGCTCTCTCGGGGACCTGGGAGATGCTGTGCTTGTAAGCAGCTGCGTGCCCAGGAGAGCCAGCACAGGACCACATCTGCTGTCAGGTGGCTGCGGCAAAGGCATCCCTCACCGAGCAGCAGGGCTAGAGACCTCATCCTCCACATCACCCCTGGTCCAGAGGGATGCCCAAGGCAAAGGATGCCCCAGGGCAAAGCAGCAGCTCACAATGGCATGCCCAAGCTGTGCAGACAAACCAGAAGGGAATGCAGGGATCAAGGGTGATTCCAGCCACAGATCCCTCCGAATCCTGTCATACCAATTTTGGCGCAACGTTATGTAAGAGGAGCTCGGCTCCTGAAAATCTGCCAGGCTCACGAGCAGTGAGCAGCAAGGAGGAGGTGAGAATAGAAACAAATAAATCAGCACACGTGGCAGCTACCTCCACAGTGGACCATGTTTTCAAATGCTGCGTGTAAGCAGAAACTCCAGGTGTCCAAGAGCTGTCAGTGGGATTGTCCTGCATTTTCAGGAGCGTAAGGGGAAACAAAACCTGGATCAGCAAAGCCACCGCTCTCTGAACACTTGTTACCTGTCCCAGGGCTGGGAAGGCTTTGGTGCAGCAGCCTTTGGGAAGCCTGCAAGTACCTGCATGGGGGATTTCCCACATATTGCATCTGCATTTCAAAATCCCCAGCAGAACAAAGGAATCCCAGGGTGGGTGGAAGATCTCTTTCTCGCTCCCACATCTTGTGTTCAGTGATACGCCTCCCACTGGGGTCCACACAGGCAGAGCAGCCTTTGGACCAACAGCAAACCAACAGACCTTCATCTTATTTCCACTTTCCACTCCTCTGGCAGCCCTCCTGGTGCTCCTTTTTCATTGGTTTTAATTAGAGAAGCAGGTCATCCATGAAGCAGAGTTATGCTGGGGTAAAATCAAAGGAAGCAAAGAAACCAGCCGCGTCCCAGGCTGCTAATGTGCATTTCTGGCCAATGCACTGAGGAACATCCGCAAAGTGTTTTCTTCAAGCCGTGTGAAGCTGAAGCTACACAAAAATATCCCACTTCATCTTTCTGAGAAGCAGTTGCCTCTGCTTGTCTTGCAAGGTCTGCTCCACACCATGGGTCAATTCACATCCCTCTGTAACCACATCCAGGCAGCCTGAGGTGAGCTATGCAGGGAGCCACCCTGCTCCCCAGTGCCTCTCCCCTTGCACAACAAAGAGAAAAGGCAAAAAATATGCTCATCCCACCATAAACCAGCTGAAGAAGGGCTGAAAATCCCTTTGCTGGATGTATAGCACTGGCTGACACCAGTTTTTCCTTTTCCCACCCCGTGAACAGCTCAGCTGAGCCCCATGGAAACCCGCAAGAACTTTCTAGCCGGTTATGAAACTCAGGTTTTGGCGGAGCATAGAGATTCCTGACCAAAGAGGGGAAGACGGGGGCTCCACTCCTTCCCAAAGCAATGTCAACTGATCTGCTACTGCTGCTCTCCACTTAAAGTAAGACAAAGCCTCCTTTCGCGCTGTTTCTTCTCTTTTTCTAAGCGACGCAGCAGATGACCACCACGCTTGCCCAGGGATGCTCGACCACAGACAGGACACATCATAATGGCTCTTGTGCCTGGACTAGCCTTAAAAGTCGGATTCATGTAAGAAATTCACCAAGAGGGTGGAATGTGCTGTGTTTTCTTAATCCAAGTAGCTATAGCAGGAAAAATCCTGTTGTGGTCACTGCTACATTAGAAAAAAGTGGCTTAGGACATTTTTATATCAGAAGAATTTTACTAGAAGTATTTTTGCAAGTATGAACCTTCCAAAACTCAGCAACAGAACATTTTTCCATTTGAAAATACCTTTCATCAGAAACCCATAAAGTACACCTACTTTATTAAAAAAAAAAAAAAAAAAAAAAAGGAGGAAGGACGGAATGGCAAATCACATTTCGCCCGTGTCCAAATAGCCTGTCTCAAAAATTTTGAAGCAGAAATCTTTTACCATTTTTTGTCAAACATGTCACTTGAACAAACTTGAGATGGACTTGTTCCCGTTGTTGACAGCAACTGTTGGTGGGAGATTTCAGACAGAGGCCAGCCGTTGAGACTGAAACCTTTGGCTCGGTGGAAATCAAGTCCTGGCTGGGGTGTGCAGGGTACACCAGTGAGAAGAGAGAGCACGACAAAATCTCCAACAGGCATCGCGCTGCTGGCTGTCTGGGAATGGAGCTGCATTCGGCTTCTGCACATGGTTTGAGCCCTTGGTGAGCCCCAAGGTGAAGCCAGAGGCTCAGGAGCAGCAGCCAGCCTCCTCGCCAGGTCGCACACAATGCATCTGCCTGCCTGCAGCTGGCAGGTTTTGTTGGTGGAGGGAGATCATTGCACTGTATGTTTTGTAAATAAAATATGATACCAAGAAAACATCTGCCTGTGCGTCATCAGCTCCCTTCTGAACAGGACAGGAACCCCTACGTCTCCAGATCAGCCTCGCAACACGTTCCAGCTGCTCTTCTTTTGCCTCACAAATTGGCACCGTCTAACCCCCAAACTCCGCAGCATCTGAAATTTGGGGGTCAGCAAAATATTTTCATCATCAGAAGCAAGAAGCATGCATAAAAGCTTTATCTTGATTGTAACACAAGGAAATCTGGATGCAAACAGTAGGAGTTACGAAAACATCTAAATCCTGCCTGGGTATTGAGTTTGGAAAAATAATATTAGACCCACAAGTCACCTACTCTTGTTTTTGCAGTGTTTGAACAGCCCGTGTAGATCTTTGTTTGAAATGTACACAAACACGTTGAATTTCATGGGCTTAGTAAATATGTAATCTAAGGCAAGGGGAAGTGTGGGTGACTCGCATTTCTTAGGATCCGCCTACATACAGGGATAAAATAATTATTTAATAAAATAATTTCATTATTATCTGCATATATATATGTGCATGTGTGTGTATATAGTGTATATATGTATCATATTATACACACGATAGATGTATGTGTGTGCATATATTAGGTATATATATATATGTACAGAACAATAATGAAACAAACGCTCCTTATTTTGCTCCTGTATGTAGGTGGGTATTTATATATAACATATATTTTTAAACATAGCCAGATTATGAGCAACTGTACAATAAACAAAGTGGCATGTGCATGAGATAGTGAGGACAAATCAGCGGGGAAAATATTTTACATGGAGGCTTCCAAGGAATGTGACCAAAGCGGTGATTTCTTTGTGGCATTTCGGGAAGGGCGCGGGGGGTGGTGGTGGTGAGGAAAATCCACAAAGGCCTCAGAGCTTTGAGCAAGATCAACCGTACATCATGATGTATTTAGCAAACTAGAACGCAAATGGTTGACAAATAGAAAGAGGGGGAATACATGAACCATAAGGTTCAAAATTATGGAACGCTTCAAGCCTGTGTGCAGAATTTAAGGACAAAGGGATTTCCCTGACTGTTCCCCCTCTAGAAATAAATCATTGCTGTGAGCAACACTGGAGAACAAAACAATTTCAGGATATTTATAACACCTTGGCTGGGTCCCTTTTCTAATCAGAGAAGCTGGTGTGGGGTGAGGCTTGTTATTTCCAGCAGAGAAAAGTTAGCTTATTAGAAAGATAATTTTGCGATGGCATTTTAATATCTCTGGCTCGTCATGGAGTTTACTGCTGTTTGGGGGTCCTTACTTTTTATGGTAACATAGCAAAAATGGAAGAGCAAAAGACTGTGCAAAAATACAGCCCCCTCCAAACAGGACACCAAGCACTGGCCGCCTCTGTTAAGATGTGGAGCTGTGGCAAGGCACGTTGGTTATCAAGGTGATGATGGGGCCTGGACAGATTCACCTTTATCTGTCACTTCTCTCCTTTCCTCTTGGTTAAGCCTCTTCTAACAAGAATTGACGGTGCTTTGGACCTTGCCTAATACAGTTCAGCAAGTGAGATATATTCTTTGCCCTGTCCACTGTCTTTTGAAGGGCCGGATCCTTCCTTCCAGAAGTAGGGTGTTCCCAGTGAAGTCTGCACCCTAGAAGGTGCTGAGCTCTCCCCTTCCACCTCATTTTCCCCAGCATTAACAGGAGTGAAAGGCACCCCACTAAAGGTGCTCAGACCCTCAAAGGACTTGGCCCTGGAGAGGGGGTAACAGCTGAAGGTTAAGAAGAAGATATTTCCAGCAAAGAAAACAAGGGCAGGAAGGTTCCTCTGGAAACACTGGACCAATTCCCCTTTTCAAATAACTCAGTTAAGTCCAAGAGAACTTGGCCCACACAATGAGAAAGGATTTGGTGCAAAAGAGCTGGGGTGGGTGGGTGTGGGGGTGGGTGTTGTTCCCTGGGAAGGTGCAGAACAAAAATAGATGTAAATCTGCAAAGGCTGTCACAATGAAGTACATCTGAAGTAACTCTATTGTCTTCAACGGGGTTACTTTGGGCTTACACCATCGTGACTAAGATCAGCATCTCAGCTTGGGCATGCTCATTACAATAAGTGTTCGCTCGGGGAAGTCAAGCATTGCAGCTGCGTCTTGCAACGGGCAAGCGCCTGCCTTTCAGGTAGACTCTGCATCCTCTTCTCTCCTTCCTCCCGCCAGATCTAAGGGTGCTGAGGCTGCAAGTCCTTTGCTTTATCGCCCTCACGAAGCTGAACTCTGCTTGGGCCCCACCGCGGTAACAAGCTTTTATGAGTATTGTATAACTGCCGGCAGGGGGAATCTGGCACGCATAGTGGGAGCAATTCACGCGGGGAAGGGAGGGGAGGAAGAAAGAGGTTGTCACAGCCAGCCATTCAAATTAAAGTAGGAGTCAATAAGCAATTAAACAAGATTTCAGAGAAGCAAACGGAACTGTGAGGAGGGCCCACACAGCCCATCTCTCTTGCCCATGCCATCCAATTTATGAGCAGAACCTCATTTACCTGTTGGTAGCCAAGGTGCAGCTACATACGGGATAAAGTAACAGCAGAAGCATGAAACAAAAAGAGCAAGACACTCTTGAAAGTGCAGGCTGTTTCTCTGTCCTTAAGTATTTCAAAGTGCTGTGCATTTCTTGAAGCCTTTGCAGGGCGAGACCCACGTATCTGAAGGCGCTCAGGAGCCGAAGGGCTTGCTCAGGCTGCACTAACTGCGGTGGGTGAGCGGGGCCGGGAGCTTGTGGCCCCGAGGCGAGCTGGCCACGGGCTCACCCTGCGAGCTGGCCACGAGCTCACCTTCCGAGCTGGCCACGGGCTCACCTTCCGAGCCGGGCCACCAGGCTCACCTTCCGAGCTGGCCACCGGGCTCACCTTCCGAGCTGGCCACCGGGCTCACCTTCCGAGCCGGGCCACCGGGCTCACCCTGCGAGCTGGCCACCGGGCTCACCCTGCGAGCTGGCCACGGGCACCCAGCAGCGGGCACCCTGCGAGCCAGGCCACAGGTCAACCAGGCCAAGGGCTCGCAGGGAGCAGGAAGGGGCCGCCACTGCCTTCCCAGGTCCCACCACTCACCCCGCAGGCCATGGCTCCTCAGGCCGCAGCACCCGTGAGGCAGATGGCGGCCACAGGTGTAATTTTGGTGCTGTTGGCCCTATTCTAGGGCTGGGGAAGCGGTGGATCCCCAGAGAGGGAGCGCACCCCTCACGCCCGCGGCCTCCTGCCAAGCTGCCGTCGCCTCACAGCTCAGCCTCCGTGCGGGTGCCCGGAGGAGGCTGTACTGACAGAAGGCCGACCCCAGCCGCCGACCCCCGCCGTCAGCAGACGCCAAACGCCCTTCTGGCCCTGCTCACGGTCGCGCTTCGCCAGGCCGGGCCGAACCCTGTGACCGCCCCGGTACCGTGTGGCGGCAGTGCCGCACTATTTCACCTCCCGTGAGCGGAAGGATTCCGCGAGAGCAGCACGTCTGCGAGTCGCTTCCCGCCCCGCGCTTCCCGCCCGGCCTGTAAAGGGTTCCCGGTGAGCCGCCTCCCCCTCGCAGTATCCGTGCGCCGGCCGAGCTCGCTGAGGAGACGGCGGCCATTTTGTTCAGGGCTGGGTCTCTGCCGAGAGCAGCGGTCGAGCGGGGGAGCCGAGGGGGAAGAGCGAGAGGGAAGAAGGAGAGCGGGGAGGAGAGGAGGAAGGGGAGAAACGAGCCAGAACAAGGGGAGACGTGCCGGCCAAGCAGCGAGCGGAGGGAGGGGGAGCCTCGGGGAGGGGTCCGCCTTGCCGCTGAGAGGCGATGGCGGATATAGACAAGCTCAACATCGACAGCATCATCCAACGGCTGCTGGAGGGTGAGGGTCGGGGACGGCACGGGGCGGGGGGCCATGGTGGGAGGGGGGCGGGGGGCGGCCGAGCCGGTGCCCGGGAGCCCGCCGGTGCGGCGCCTCGGGGTCCCGCCTCAGCCGCCGCCGCGGGTGATGCACGGCGTCCTGCCTGCCCGGTGAGGTCGGGGGGGCAAAATGGAGGGGCGCCGAGGCGCTTTGTCTCGCCGGGGCTCGCCTCCGCCGCCGCCCCGGGCGGCTGTGCCTGTCAGTCCGAACTTTTCCTTCAGCCCTTGTGTTTCCGAGCTGTTTGTGCCCTCCGGTCCCCTCTGTGCGCCCAGTGCAGTGTTTGGACCAGCCGCCTGCCCTCCTCCTCCCCTGCAGCTCTAAGGAGGTGCTTCATTTAGGAGTGTTTACGTAGGGCACTGTTTAAAAAAAACCTGGAGTTTTCTCTTAGCTTCCGCACATGTACGAGGGCTCTGTGCTTGGCTGAGTAGTCGTGGGGCTCTGGAAATAAGACCTAGCGTGTTTAAAGGGTCTGTTGAGGCAGCTTTTCAGAAAGTCGGGAGGAGACTTGAGGATATCGTGGGTTTAGCTTTGATTAGCTGTTTGCATTAATGCTACCATAGGACTTTGGCTCATCATTCGTAGCATATGGTGACTTTTTAGGTGTGAGTAGAGGGTCGGGTTTCGGCCTTTCAGACGGTCTGTGGAAGAGCTTATTTTCTTGTGTTGTCAGTGCTTTGGGTTGAAAAGAGTTGCTTGAGAGTTTATAAATCAAAGGAAAACCTAGAAGTTGCAGGGGCTACCTTCAGCATCATCCCTTCAGTTGCACGGGTCAGCACCGGACTAGGATTTTGGACTAATCTTTCTTAGGGCAAAAGGCTGAGAAGTAGCTAATGATACATTTTCTTCCAGGCATCAGGGAAAATAATAATTATTCAGAAACGAAGCTAGCTTGATCCAGCTTCATTTCATGTATGTCAGGGCAGGCGCCTTATCTGGACTTGCGCTTGAAGAGCTTGGTCAGGGATTAAACTTTTCTATTTGGCACGAAGTCATCTGAGATGTTGCTGAGGCAAATGGTGAAGAAACGTCTTTCAGCTGTATTGCACCCTTAAAATATTTTGCTTGTGTAATGGTTTGGATAGCAGAAGATCAGGCAGAGGAACTATTGTGCTACTTTAGAAATTATTTGGAGTTACAAATCCTTTAGCTGCGTTACAGGATTGTTGAACTATAGTAAGTAAAATTAAATAGGGTTTTTTCTCTGTTTTTGGTTTTGTCTGTTACCAATTTGAGCTGTTCTGGTTTAAATCATTTAAAGTTTTTACTTTATAAATTCAGACCAGGATTTTCCTGAAACTCCAGTAGTGCAGTTTGCAGGTGTCAGGTCTTGTATGTCTTATGTTTGGTGACATGTTAATAATACATGATCAGTTTTACTGCAAGTATTAGTTACAATTCTTAGTTGATTTCCCCCAGTGTTACTAACGCAGTTTTCTCCAAGTGTAAGTTCTTAATATCAAAAACATGGAATAAGATAATCCTAGAAAGAGACCTGAATGATGTTGAATTATTTCTCTTGTTTAAGTTTCAAAAACTAGTAAGATGTACTATGTCAATATGTTATGTTCATACCCAGCTTATATCAGTATAAAACATTTGAAGGAGAGTTTGTAAATTGGGCTTTGGAAGGTTTACTGACAAGATCTTTTAAGAAGACAGTTCACGCAACTAAAGATGTTACCTGAGGTTGCATCAGCTGCCAGCACTGAAATTAATCTTTTTCCTTTATTGACATTTCAGCTGGGATTTTGGATTCCTTCAGGCAATGATTGTCTTTCAATATTTAAAACAATTACCAGTGTTAGTAACCTATGCTAGTGCTGGTTTTGTTGTTTATTAAATATTTGTTGCAAACATCTTTGCCAGACAGAGTAATGATTGACCTTTGTGGCAGTCTGTCATTTGTATACTTTTTTCCCCCGGAAGAGGCAAAATGATACTGCATTTTATCAAATTATAGTGCTAAATTGTGTGAATTACTGTGTAAATGCCATTCTCTTAGGTTGTTTAAAATTTGATTCTTCTTTACCCTGAAATTACTAAGGTCCGGCTAGATTGGTGACAGGCCTGAACTTCCAAGGTGGAGATCTGCATAGTATTAAATGGAGGGGGAAAAAAAGCTGAAGTATGTGTGAGGATTCACATACTATATAGATTTGGAGCAAACAATAAATTCTTTTTTCAGTGTGGTTCTGCTAGAACAAGCACATAATGTTACTTATATGAAGTCTGATGTGCCTGTGCCAGAACTCTGTTTCAAGTGATCCTTTTCAGACAGGGTTGCACACAGATTAAAAATCATGCTCAAGCATGAAAACACTGCAAAATCTGTTTTAATAATCAGCTTACTAACAAACTGAGTTGCCCAAATCCTTGTGCAAGCTTTAATTTTTAGAACAATTTGGTATTTCATTGCAGCTGTCTTTCAACTGTATACTTAACATATTTTTGTAACAGCTAAACTTTAGGTGATTTTACTACTAAAATGCAAAGGATATGAACAGGGGCTTTATCCGTTCCTTTTTAAAGATAACAAACCTGAGTGTTAAGGAGATGCTTGATCAAATAATTCAAATCAGAGAGAAAATACAGTTAAGCCGGTATTTGTGTTTTGTAATATGCCTTAGCATTACACTGTTGGAATAGACCAAGAGAGCTATGCCAGTAGTGAATCTAATCTAATGGTCGAGATAAAGTGAAGGGTAAATAATAAATTACTCTCACTTTTGTTCTTAATATAGGGTATTAATAATGTATTTATGAGGGGCTTTTACTTGCTGTCTATCCTGATTTCTCTGACCAAATGGTCTTATTGTTACTTTCCCCCAAATAGTTCGTTTTACTAACCCACATTAGACTAGTTAGCTGAAATCATTAGTTTGTTATTTAAAGATCTGGAAGTATATATTCACCTTCTCATTCTAAGGTAACTATTTGAAGAGTCAGTCTTGTGCCAGAGGCTTATAGTACAGAGCCATTTGGCATTGAAATATCACAAAAACCATTTTTCAGTAACATTATTCTGAACCTTGGAAGACTGTTCAATGAGAACACTGAACATACTGATCTTTTTTTGCTGTAATTGAATTTATATTTTTACTTCTTTACTAATGAGGGTTGTGTTCTGCTAGGAACAATTTCATGGGTACAGGTTGTCTAATTTTGTCACTTTTAATAACTGTACTAACAATAATTTTCATAAGAGTAGGGCTTCTAAAGTATAGTAAATGACAATATCCTGCACTGAGTATTGAAATGTCCTGAATGTTCTTAATAGTCGATAAAGGCTCAAATATTTATGGAACTAATTTTATTGAGGAATAAGAAGGGGCAAACATGGGAATGAATTACTTTCCTTCTAGGAGGAGTACTGTAGTAAGTAACTTTGTGGTTCTGAGCTTTTGCCATTGCGTGTCTGCTAAGTCAATACTGCCCGTAGACAAGAAAGTAATAGAAAAGATCCCTGTAAGATGAAAAATCGGTGGCATCTGTATGGTCATGGATAGAGTTCCAGGAGATGGCAGAATTCTTGCTCGGGTCCAGGTGAAGAATGAGTGACAAATTCCAGGATTCCCTACCTGTGAGCATGACTTTGTTTCTGTGTCATGTCAGATGACGTTCCCATTACTTGAGCCCCTTATCAGTTTCCTTCATCTAGTGTGTTGGCAGCTTTTCACAGATAGGTAGGGTCTAGTTTGACAATAGAGCCCATAGTAACATCTAGAAAACAAGATTGAAATGTATTAATCTTATGGTAACAATAAATGGCAGAGTGAAATAATGCAATTTCAACATACGAAAGTGGAACCCAAGTTGAAAGAAGTTTCTGAAAATCTTTTTTGTGCTGCAGCCTCTGCAGATGCTATTAAGGAAGAAGCTAAGTAATGAATGAAAGCTGCTTCGGCTAAAGCCTTGTGAGGCTAGTATGGTGGTAGCCATTCTTAAAGCTGAAATCCTGCTTTGTGCACAAAAATCGGCAAAAATACTGTAAATCCTCCAGACTTTTCTGTTTATACACCCACAGATTTCTATTCCCAGTAAAGCCTGTTGTATAGCTGTCAAAGAAATATTCTTTCTAATTTGCTTTGAATGGGGAAAGGGGGTCATTCCATTATTAAAAATAGTTGAGCTAGAGTGTGAATAAACTTTTGCTGACAACAGAGAAGACAGTTTCTTACAAGTGCAGTTCTCTGATTTTATTTTTTTCACCTTTCTGCTAAATACAGCACCAATTGGGTCTAAAGGTTTGCTTGCTGTTTAGCTGCATGTACTGTGCTAAGCGTCTTGTCTGATTCTCACAGATGTTAATCTGAAATGTCAGATTTCCCTTGATGAGTTGGGATGGTATGACAAAGCTTCTAATAGACAAGAAGCACTTTTTGACCTCAAACTATTAATTTTCCATAGTTTGTGTAGCTTAATGTTAATTGTTTTCTGCTGTGGTTCTAATAATGGGAAATACCTCTGCATTTGGAAGGCAAGGACTAGATCCCTATCACTGCCATGGATTCAGATAAGTCAGTTAAATTCTGTGTTTGCTCAGTCAGCAAAGTGGAGGAATTTGTCATGTCTGAGTATTTGTGATCGGCAAGAGTACATGTTGCTAATAGCTCTGTCCAGTGTGGAAGCATGTTAAAAGATGAAATTTTTTCATTCCAGTTTTGCAGTCATGCAGAATCTTCTCTTTGGTAATGCTGTTGTGAACTTTTGTCGTACTAAAAGTAGACTAGAACTTTTTGTTTTTAGAGGCTCAGGCACTGAGCAGTTGCTTTTCAGTTTCAATTTTGAATTTGAAATGATCTGATCAAAGTTGGTAGTGCCTGCAGTAAAGTAAAACCTTTTTTACATCAACCACTTTCAAGTTATTTATTCCCTTTGTGTCTGTGGTGCAAAACTGAATGTGAAACTGTTGTCAGGAACTGCTAAAAACAAGACTAAAAACAACCTGCAGTATTTTTGGACATGTCTCTAGGATTGTGAACATCTTAATGTAAAATACGGTAAAACTGAGAGACCTGTTTAATAAGCCAAAACATGAACTGACCTGCTGACAGCCTATTTTCTTTAAAACATTTTCTGTATGAGAACTTGATTCTAGCGCTTCAGTTGACACCATTTCAACTGCTTCTTTTAATGTAGCACTGAAGGAAAATGAGATGTTTGGATCACTGAAATTTCTAGTAGTTTGGATTTTCTGCAATTTCTGAATGCTTTCTGAAGTATCTGTCCCTTTCATATTAGCCTTGAATGAGGAATATACTCAGTTTTGCAGTAGCATTTGCCTTTGGTAAAGGATTGTTTGGCATCAAACTGAATATTGGAAAACGCAGGTGATGGGATGCGGTGTAGAAGTCTGTTGTAGTCTATATGCGTGTGGTCTTCTGACTGTTGTATGTTCTTGACCCCACAGTTCTTGACCCGTTTATCCTTCACAGAGGAATGTATAGAAATTATCCTAGATGCCAAGCAGTGCTTTAACTCCTGGCTGCTGCAGCTATGCCTTGTAGTAGCTCTGTTTTCTTGACCAAAATGACAGGTTAAGTTCTTGCTCTCCTTCCTTTTACTTCCTTTTCCCCCTCTGCTGGGCGGCTGTCATACTGCACTCACCTCTGTTAATAATACACTTTCGGTTTAGACTTGGTATCTGTTGTTGCTTTCCAGCAGTTCTCCTCCTTGTCTTGGAAAGCAATGTTAATTTTCATAGTTGCAACATGTTTTCACGTCAGTACCTCTGCAGAGATAATCCGGGCTCCAGGGAGGGAGTACTGTTGCTGTACTCGTGCCCATCCAGTGGAGAACTTAATTTTTCCAAAACTTCTCATGCTTGTACAGTGGAGATGATTTTCCTTGTTAGAAGACTGCCCAGACTGGACATTGAAATTCAGGCTCTCAAAAAATTATTTAAGAATGGGAGTATCTCTGTGTTAAAAAGGGTGGGAATATATTACTGTCTGAAAATAGTGCAGCAGTATGTTGAGGCAAAACACAAATAAAAGTCTGCCCATTTCAAATTATATTTTTCCTCAGCTGGTTAATCTTTAGCTTGTTCCACTGTCAGTTTCAGGCTGTCATTTCTGAGAGAGGTTATGTTCTTTACACATTGAAAGAACAAATGGGCATGTACAGTGCTATCGGGCTGCTCTCTTGACTTTTAAGACTGTAGAGGGATTTTTAAAGGACTGAGCACATATGTTACCATTGTCCGGGTTGGACAACCCAGGCCTGTTAGTTGAAGCTGCAAAGCATCTTTAAATTGTCCTGGGAACAAGCAGTGGGAGAAGGAAATAAGCTATGCACAAACAAGAAACCAGGTGCAGAGCAAGTCCTGGGAACCACGAAATCAACACACTCTCATCGGCACACTCTGATCAGGCGCCTGCAGCATGCCCACCAATCAGCGACACGGACCCCCACATGGCCCAGAGACTTTTATCCGATCACCTGTGTGTAAAGTCGGGTGAGCGGTTGGTTTAAGTTATAAATATGACCTGTTTAATAAAGTGAGCACGGCATGTAGCCATATTGATATTGGTGTGATTGTCGTGACTTGGCCGACTCTCCACGGAGGACCCTCTTTGGAAGACCATGCTGCCAATTAATATTATACTGTCTGGTATCTACAGGCTGCCTTGGTTTGGCCCAAAGCAGGGAAAAACTGTAGACACAACATATTTTTCAAAGTAGATTATTTTTGCCTTTCTTAGTGGGCCTAAGTAACTTGAAGACTCGGAGAAACCTTTTAAGAAGTCATTCAGACTGAACATCTTGTGTTTCCTTGCCAGCTCTTTCATCATGGATGAGAAAATCCTTGCACTAAAAACACAGATTTCTCAAACCAACATGCACTTCTGCATATTGATTCTTCTTAAGCTAAAAATAATATTTCTAGCTTTTCAGGATATATAGGTCAGTGTTAGAAGACTCCAGACACACCCATTTATTCTGTGCTCATTCCATGTTGGACGAAAGTAGTCAAAATGTCGTTGGCCAGCAGCGTGCCATGGAATTGAATCAAATTGTCCTGTTCCTTCATCCTTCTGGTGTCTGTGCAAGTGAGTTTGTGAGCACCAAAGCACTTTCATCTGTTTTTTCTACAAGCGGATGACTAAAACTGCATGGAGATTATACTGGTTCAATGAAAATACATTGGAGAAACATAGGAAGCTTGTATATGAAACAGTCAGTTTTCAGATTTTAATTTAATCTTCAGCAAAAATGAATGCTCATGCTTTATTCATGAGCTTTAGTGACTCAGTGCATTACATAGGCTGTATAATATTTAATACTTTTTAATTTATGGATGCAAGATACTGGGTTTGGTTTTAGCAATTTCTAACAAGACCAAATCGTGGAAGGTTAGATTTTTGGCTTCTCAGAAAACTAAATACAAATATATTATCTCAAAAACAAAGGTGAATTGTAAAATTTAAGAGTAAGGGAAAATTTAACATTTATAATTCAGCCAGCTGATAGCTTTATTCTATAAGTTGCTGTTCTTTATTGCTTTGGGGTATTTGGTATTTCGAGTAACTTGCTCATTGCTCAGGAGCGTTTGGAAAATTACTGTATGGATGAAAAAATTACTGTGTGGATGAAAAGCCTCATGCATGATAAACTGCTGTGACAAAGATTTAACTTTCGTTTATATGCTTCATTACTTCGAATATTTTAATGGAAGACATGAAGTTTAGTGGTATTTCCAGTGTTGCCATGTAATGTCAGTCTTGAGTAATAATACGTAGGCAGTGAATAATAAAGGAGCATGTACTGTTTGAAAGATAACATTGTTAAAGCCATGACTTTTGACCTACCATTAACTTAATGTCACAGTCAGTATACATTGTAATTTGAACTGAAGTTTAATTTTGAAGCTTGTTTGAGGAAAGGTTGTGTGGTTTAGGATATTGTCAATTATTTTGTTGGGCAGCCTGTGCTGCCATGGCTAGGGTCTCTGGGAGTCAGTGTGCAGGGTAGAATTGTTTTGGTAGTGACACTGTAAGTGCTGGCAGAAATTGCATCCAGTGTCACTTGATTTTGTGGATGGATGTTACCCAATCATTGTTTTATTCTTGGTCTAGATCAGATTCGCTGTAACTGAACAGTGTTTCCCACTCTTGGATCAGAAGCTTGCACAAAAGTAGGAGTCTTCTGTACTAACGAGAAATTGTAATCCCTTTGGAACACAACCTTTTTCTTCCCTTCCCAAAGGATTCCCCCTGTCCGACCCACCCCCAGCCTTTCCTACTGCAGTTCTCACTTGATTTCATATAAGTCCCACAGTGACAGTACAGAGATTTGAGTCATTGGTGGCTTCCACATTTCTCACTCTAAGGTTAAACAGTGTCAAGGGAATTAGACTGAAATGGTATCTAAAAGGTTCTTTAGGAATTCAGGAAGGTTCTTGTATTTGAAAGCATTTGGGGCTTGTTGCTTGCTTTTTTGAAACTAAAGATCAAGCCGTTGTGGGTAAGAGTATAGATTCTTAAGTCTCAGTGCCATATGAGTTGTATACAGTAAGTTACCTAACTAGGCAACTACCGGTGTAGTGATTCTGTTTCTGGAGGTGTTGCCAGAGTGTTTCCAGGTATCTGAGGCTAAAGTTCTGAGGCTTTGATATGGCTAACCAATGGGTTATGTTGTAGATGGCTGCATGTTGTCACTGGTTTTGACACCAAATAAAAATATAATAAGCCTCACCAATAATGGCATAGTCACAATTTTTAATTTAGTCTTATTCTAACCCTGTTAAATGCTGTTGCATGCAATTTAGTCATAGTTACAGCATTGCTGCTATAGAAATGTGCTTTGTATTTCTGGACAACATAAATCGGAAAGTGATAGATAAGTGGAGGGAAAGCTGTGCTGGTAGCTGTAGGAACTTGTTCAAGCCAAGCTGGTGTCCTTGTCCAGGCTGGGAAAGAAAACTTTGATGGATGTTTAACGGAACCCATTACTGTGAGTTGTTGCAGTGGGGGAGATTGAAGTGGTGATGGTGGGGCAGGGAAATGGTCTGAGACTGGGAGGTGTAGCTCTCTTACTAGCTTGTTTTTGCTATGCTCAGAGGCAATGATCAGAGCTGTTTTGTTGTGATCCAAAAATGTTTCCTTACGTATAGTTCTGACCTGCCAATCATAGGCTTATTTTTCTTCCATGTGTGCGAACTGCAGTGTAGGATGGGGGGCAGCACAGTATTTATTGGGACTGTAGTCTTGTTTTAGATAATCTGTCGGGCAAGGTTATGTGATAGTTTAGGGAAGCCGACATGTTTGAGCTATGATATTGATGATTAAATGGGGGACTTCCTTTTCTCAAGTTCAGACAGCTTTCCAGAGAACAAGTGTAGAGCTGCTTCATTTAAAAAAAAAAAATCAAAAAAATCCAGTCACATTGTCCAAGATGGGTTTTATAACTAAATAGAACTAAATGGATGCTATTTTAAATGTGACATTTAATGGGGGAAGTGTTAAGCCATGACTTCTGTTAAATGAAAGTAACATACAACTGAAACAGAACATGCCACCCTTTCTCTGGTAACAGCAGTGCAGTTTTACCTCAGCAGACTGATACTACCCTGTTATCTTCTCATTCTGTATTAAACTGGCATTTAGTCAGGCTCTTAAAAGAACACCAGGGATATTGTTGATTTTGGTAACTGACTTCTGGCTCCTTCTGACAGTGCGAGGATCAAAACCAGGCAAAAATGTCCAACTGCAGGAAAATGAAATTAGAGGACTGTGCTTAAAATCCAGGGAAATCTTTCTGAGTCAGCCTATTCTACTAGAACTTGAAGCTCCACTGAAAATATGCGGTGAGTACTGTGATTTTGATTTGAATGCTCTAAGGGTGGGTGTCAGATAAATGCAGACCTTAAGCAGAGAACAAATGCCAGATGCTGCTTTCACTTATTAAGAGTGGAACTAATAAATTATTGTAGCAAAAGGAAAAATAAAACCTTGCTGGATGCTTAGGGCAGAGGACTGGGAGGAGGTAACAAATGTAGGAATTGAAGTGGGGACCAAAATTATGCAAACCCAAAAAGTAACTGGCCTAGTTTTGTTAGCTGTCTCGGGGAGGTGATTCATACAAAGTTTTGGAAAGGAATTTTTGAATCAGTGAAATATTTGGGCCAGTCATGACTGTGAACAACAGGAAACAAAGGAGAACTACAGTAGTTTATTGTAGCTGCTGTTCAGAGTTGAACAGTGGTTTGACAGTATTTTAAAATAATCCTGCTGGAAACTTAAATTTCTCCCCAGTTTCTTGGAATTGCTCTCTAGTTTGGTTTCACCGTACTTGTATGCAGTGATGCTCATTTTGCACACGTGTACATGTCTAGTTTTGTCAAAATAAAAGCCTCAATAAATGCACTTCTAAAAGCTTCCAGCAAACAGTATTTTATCCTCCTCTAACACTGAGGATTTACTTCAAATTGAAGTACCTTGTTCAATATTTATAACATTGGTAGTCTAAAATCATGATGCAGTGTTCTGCTTGTCAGAAACAAAACCATGATTTAAACCTAGGGCAGAAATACCAACTTCATTTTCAATACGACTACTGCTAGAATTTGAATTACTGAGTGTTTCAAGAAAACACCGCAGCTGGTACAAAGGAGAGCACGTTCCCCAAGTGGCCAGTTTTCCGTCAGTATTACTAATGCTGTGTGGAAATTTGAAGAATGAGGTAAAGGTTCCTGATCTCAGAGCCACTAGTCAAGTAAAGGATTTAACTGGATGTCAGATTTTCATTTGAATATGCAGTTGGTTTCTTGGCATCTTGGTTTTGTTTTACATGTGTCAGTATTTTTAAGTAGCTACATACTTTCATATTAGTGCAGTTAACCGTTGCTTTACATAGACATCAAACTTGAGAATGTGATAATTTTATATACATGAACTAATTTTTAAGTATGTTGTAGGCAGTATCTAACAAGTCTCTTACTTTCTGAAGCATCATTCATTTGTTTTTTCTCTCACATCAATCAAAGAATGTAGCAAAGGGTCACTTACATGTTGTTTCTGACTACTCTTTACAGGTGACATCCACGGACAGTACTATGACTTGCTTCGACTCTTTGAATATGGAGGTTTTCCACCAGAAAGCAACTACCTGTTCCTTGGTGATTATGTTGACAGAGGAAAGCAGTCTTTAGAAACTATATGTCTTCTATTGGCCTACAAAATTAAATACCCAGAGAATTTTTTCCTTCTCAGAGGGAACCATGAGTGTGCCAGCATCAACAGAATTTATGGGTTTTATGATGAATGTAAGTAATACAGATGTGTGCATATTTGGCCTGGGAAAGCATTGTAGGAGGTGCTAGTGTTGCAGTGTTAGGGGATTCTTCCCTCACAGTTCCCTTTGTGCACTTCAGGGGGCCCTTGGCCTATTTTAGGAAGGGAAACGTGTCCCTTCCCTGATCCTGTTGGAGTCTGATCCTCACAGTACAAAGCAGCATGTAAGTGGGTAGTTTTGTTTATTGGCTGCTGTGTTAACTAACAGTTCTCACTGGTTCCTGTTGTTGAAGTTCTTAAGATAAGGTCATCTCATAGGAGATTTTACTTGATGTGCTTTACAGAAGTTCACCTCTGTTGTAACTGAACTTGGTGAATGGGCTGGTCTTTACTGTGGTTATGTTACAGTGCTTCCAGCCTACTTCATATTAAGACCTGTAACTCTGTAATTTAAAAAAAAAAAACAAAACCAAAAAAACCAACTTTGCCCTTCTCTGGGTGCAGTCCTGCTGTATTGTGTGCTGTTACTTTGGCAGAAACTTCCTTTCACAAATGGGGCAAAGTGTGTGAAGCCTTCATGTGATGTGTGCTTGGGTTGAGCACCAGATACTTGTTCTTTCAGTAGGTGGCTTCAGCTGCAGAAGTTGTTACTTGAACCAGTGCATCAGCCTTTTAATGAAGAAATGTGCGTGTATTCATGTGGCACCATGAGCATGTCTTTAGAACAAACACAGTGTTAGTAGGTAGTTAATGTGTCCGCTCAGTCACTGTGGAGTGCGTTAAGGTCTGTTATGACAGACTATATGTAGACCTTACACTAACAGAGCAAGTAATTTTGCTGTGAAGTGGAAGTGTATGTTCATGTTTCAAAGGATGTGACTTAATCTCTTCTACATTATCGGGATTTATTAAACTGTTAATTTGTGCTCTGAAGCATTCCCACAACTTGTGTTGTGGGACATACTTGGCTTGTAGCTTACAAGATGTACTCTCCATGTCTTGTTCCCCTTCAATGAGGAAACAAAGATGTGTGGTATTTCAGAGTTGACTCCTTGGAGATTAATCACAGGTTTAGTCATATATCACAAATGTTCAAGGTTCATATCTGTTGGGAGAGTCCCTTTGAAAGTAAAACTGCAGCGCTTTCATTTTTCAGTCCTGTTTCTTTGCCTAGAGAGACTTTATGTGGTAAAGCACTAGCAGAACTTCACAGAAAATATGCTTTCTAAGAATTGCTGTCTTCCCCTGAAGACAACAGCAAATGGCAAGATTTTCTGAAATGGATCAACTTCTCCAAGAGGTAATTTTCCAAAGTAAAGTTGAGACTGGAGAGTCTGGCTGCCAACAGTGGAATATCATTCTGTTGAACAGACCTGTGCTGTCCTCAGAGCCACCTCAGAGTACTCTGCAACACTGGAAGAGACCTTTGCGACTTTGTTAGAGGCAATAAAGTATGTCAGTGGGTATCATAGAAGATAAACTGTATCTAGGCTTTAATGCTAACTTTTTGCAAGACTTAGCAGACTTAAGGCAGCCGTGTTAGCTTGGTTATAGTTGTGTTAGAAAAGCATATTGATTGTTTTTTCTCCAAAATGTCTTCTAGGTAAGAGAAGATACAATATTAAGCTGTGGAAAACCTTCACAGACTGTTTTAACTGTTTACCAATCGCAGCT